>NW_022145595.1:28424540-28714540 GCF_000002235.5 Strongylocentrotus purpuratus
ATAATAATACCTTGCAAAATAACGAAAAATTATTCTGAAGTGTTTATGAAGTGCTTGTTCGCGCACGTCGCGCAACTACTCTTAATGATCGTGACATACTGTATGCGTGTAGGCTATACAGTTATACATACATAACAAAAAAATAACTCATTTCTCATGCATTATGCTGAAATTGAAACAATCACTTTTTTTCTTCTTCTTCTTCTTCCTTTTTTTCTCTTTTTTTTTTGTAATATCAGGGGGGGGGGATGTTTGTACAGGCCATCCCCCCTACTTCAAGCCAGGGGGGATGCAGCCCCCCCCCCCATCCCCCGGGATTTACGCCCCTGGTTCATATCCTACTTGTCTATGATCGACACAAGTTGTGGTCATTTATGATATTCGCTCCAAACTAATGTATATAACATGCGATGTTCCTCAGGTAAGCATTTTAGACCCAATTTTATTTACAAGTTATATCAATGGTATGTGTATTTGTATAAAAGACTTTAAACTATTATTGTACGCAGTTGACAGCGTACTACTCTATTCAAATCCGTATCCAAAATAGCTTGAGGGAAAGCTCAGTGAACAGCTGTCTACCTGTGTCGATTGGATGACTGATAATAAGCTTTCTTTACACTTGGGAAAAAACAGAAAGTATTTTGTTCTGTTCTAAAAGTAGTTCTAAAAAGTAATTTGAATTCAAAGTGATACACCATAATCGAGTTATCAAGAGCATATAATCTGTGAAGTATTTAGGCGTTGAGTTGGCTAGCGTAATTTTATTTTCATCGAATTAGTAGAATCATTTGTAAAAAATGCAAATTCTCGTCTGAAATTTGTGCACAGATATCAAAGTTATTACAATGATTATTACAATGATTTGTTCAACAGTGTTAAAGGCAATATAAGAAAAACTTGGTCTCATATCTATGAATTGTTAGGTCGGTCAAATAGGCATTCACTTCCTCAAGAGATGGATTTTAGTGGAGTACTTCTTTCATCTGCCAAGGATAAGGCTGAAAGTTTTAATAAATATTTCATTGGACTACCCATGAAAATCAGTAAAGATATTCCTCAAGTACCACAATATTTTGTGATTATATGAAACAGTGTGACGATAATGCATCTATGTTTCTAAAAACCAACTTCAAACTCTGATATCATCGATATTGTATCATCTTTGAAACCATCTAAATCTAGTGGTTCTGATGATATTTCACCTAGAATTATAAAGGAGTGCATACACCTTTTTATTGATCCCTTATGTAAAATCATTAATATGTCTTTATCTCGGGGAGTTGTTCCGGATAAACTCAAGGTAGCTAAAGTGGCACCAGTGTATACAAAATCTGACCGTAAAAATGTCATTAATTATAGGCCAATAGCATTGTTACCAATCTTTTCTAAAATCCTTCAGAAAATAATTTATAAACGCTTAAATGACTTTCTATCTAAAAAGAATATCTTGATTCCTCAGCAGTGTGGCCTTCGTAAGCACTTCTCCACACAAATGGGTGTGTTTCAGTTATTAAGCAATATCATAAAAGCTATTGATGGAGACAGGTATTGTCTGGGGATATTCTTAGATCTATCTAAGGCGTTTGATACCATTGACCATATGGTATCCTCCTCAGGAAACTAGAGCATTATGGAATACGTGGTGTAGCATTTTCTTGGTTCCAAAGCTATTGTTTGACAGGACTCAATTTGTTGTGGTGGATGGTACTAGTTCCCATCTTGCTGCCATTAAATAAGGTGTACCTCAGGGTCCTTTTCTTGGTCCCCTGTTGTTTTTAATCTATATAAATGATATAACACACTCATCAACATTATTCTCATACTCACTGTTTGCTGATGATACCAGCTTGCTGTTGGTTGATAAGAAGGCTGAAGATTTATTACTAATTGCAAATCAAGAGATTCAGAAACTGTATGCATGGTATTTTTGTAATAAGTTATTGTTGAATGTTCAAAAGACCAAATGTGTTATTTTCCGCTCAAAGCGTAAACAGCTTGCAGATGGTATTACTTTTCTTAATGTTTGAGGCCATGATAGTGCGCTTTATAGTGAAAATGTTCAGTTCTTAGGATTAACTATGGATGAGCATTTATCTTGGAAGAATCATTTAGATGTTGTATGCACTAAGTTGTCCCGAAGTGTAGGTGTCATTTTTAGATTCAAATTCATTTTACCTGAAAGAGTGCTGATAATATTATATGATAGTATTATTCTTCCTTATTTGACATATTGTAATGTTGCTTGGGGAAACACTTTTAAGTCATATCTTGATAAGTTGAGAGTATTGCAGAAGAAGGCAATAAGGCTTATTATATACTAATTCTAATACTACTACTAGGTCGAGCGTACTCGCACTGATTTGACAAGCTTTTTCCATTCAGTTCTATTCTCCATGATCTTTGGGAGCTCCTGTCTTGGTAGACAGGTGTCTTTTTCTAACTGGTCAATGTAAGTCATTGCTGGGCGCCCTCTGGTGCGTTTGCCCCTTGAGGGCTCCCAGAAGAGCATTTGTGAAATAATTTCACTCTTGCTCCTCCAGCAGTGCCCACTGAAACGGAGGCGACGGTCTCTCAGTCTGGCTGAGATCGGTGTAATGTCCCTATACAGTTCAATATTGGTCATAATTATGGTCACTCCAGTTGACATTTAGTGCTGCTCTCAAGAGTCTTGTATAGCAACCATTCAGTTGTTTTGCCAGGCTACTCGTCAATGTCCAGGCTTCTGATCCATAGAGCAGTACAGTTTCCACTGAAGCCCTAAAGAAACGGACTTTCAGTTTTCTACCGAGGTTTGATTTCCAAATGGCTGTCAGCTTGTTCAAAGCTGTCCAGGCTTTTGCCTTTCGGATACTCAGGTCTTGTTTTGACTGATCAACCCACGAGCCGAGGTACTGAAAGTCTTGGACCTGCTTCAGCTTTGTCCTGTCAGCAGTACAGATCTCGCCTTCACGAAGGTTGTACATCATGAATTCTGTCTTAGTGCTGTTTATTTGTAGACCGACTTGGCTTGCTGCAGACTCTACTTGTTCTAGGAGCTTCTGTGCCTTTTCCAGATTGTATGAGATTAGTGCAATATCATCAGCAAAGTCGGTATCTGTGATCATTTCAGCAGGATATCTGCTACTTTTCCTTTCCTGTAGGGTGAAGCCTAGATCCTCGAACCCTTCAGTAGCCATTCTTAGAGCATAATCCAATGCAATGATGAATAGGTATGGGGCTAAGGTATCTCCTTGAAGCACTCCTGATGGTAAAGATGGTAAAGATGGTAAAGGAGTCAGTCTCTCCATCTGGTGAACGTACTTGAGCTGTGGTATCTTTGTACATCAATCCTACTGCTGTAACTATTGTGTGTGGTATTCCATAGGCTCTTAAGATCTCTAAAATCTTCTTCCTATTGATTGAATCAAAGGCCTTCTTAAAATCCACTTTGCTTTAATACCTTCCACCAGTCTTCGCAAAGTTAGAATTTGCGCTACTGTAGATCTTCCTGGACGGAATCCATTCTGGTTCTTGCGGAGAAGGGGTTCCAGGTGAGGACGGATTTTATTCAAAAGCATTTTGTTGAATACTTTTGCAGCTACTGGGGTCAGTGCTATACCACGGTAGTTTTGAGGGGTACTGAGATCTCCCTTTTGGGGTACAGGGATTATTATGCTCCGAGACCACAAGTCTGGTTTCTCGCCATGGATAAGTGATCTGTTGCATACTTCCAGAAGCTGTTGGTCAAGGGCACCAGACTTCCATACCTCTGCTGGGATTCCATCCACACCGGGGCATTTATTATTGGAGAGGGAGGTAACTGCTACTTTGAGTTCTCCAATGGTAAATTTGCTTGTTTTGATTTGGAGTGTCTTTTGGACCATCTTCCTTACTGGGTTGTTGTTGTCTGGTGGAGGTTGACCAAGTAGATAAGAAAAGTGATCTTTCCAATGGTTTAGTCTCTCTTGTGGTGTTTTACCTCTAAGCTGATCCACTGGGGTCGAGGCCTTTCCAGTGATCTCTTTCACAATATTCCATACTTTCCTAGTCTGCTGTTGGAATGCACCAATCTCTATCTCAGTGCATTTTTGAGCTATGTAATTTGACTGCTCTTCATTGTATGCATCCTGGAGATCTTTCTTGACTTTGTCAAGTGTTTCTGCGTGTTCGGCAGTTGGTGCGCCATTCTTTTTATTATATGCTACTTTAAGGCATTTCCGTTTCTCCCTAATCTTTTCGTTTTCCCATGGCACCCGTTTCTTCTTGCCCTTTCTCTTTGATACGTATTTTGTGGCTGCTCCTTCGTGAGCTTCTATCAGTGCGGAGAAGATCTCATTCGCTGTAGGATTCTTGATGAATTGATACAATGCCTCAAATCTGTTGTTGACCTCTACTGTATATGCTTCCTTAACACTACTATCTGATTTAAAGAGCTGCCAGTCATGAGGAAGATTTGATTTGGCTTTTACCTTCTTGTTGCTTCTCAAGCTCAATTGTATTCTGGTGGAAACTATTCGATGGTCCGAGTTCAAGGGGCCAAAAGTGTTATAAGCTTGACAGTCTTTCACACTATGTGACAGTCTTTCACACTATAAATTGTAATTATAGACATCCAAGTTCTCCATTGTTTCTTCGACTAAGAATGTTACCACTGAGTGGACTTGTGTCGTTCAGTTGCGTTTTGTTTATGTTTAAACTCCAGTCTATGCATTATGAATGTACGTTAAAAGATTTATTCCGTCAAAACTCACAAATTCATAATTATAATACACGTCAGAGGGGGTTTTATTCATCAGCCTTTTGCAAGAACAAATATCACTCTGACCTCTTTCAAAATCTCTTGCATCAAAGAATGAAACAGTTTGCCTTATGATATACAAAAAAAAGTACAACTCTTTCTAGGTTTAGAAGTTTATCTAAAACCCCGAAATAAACACCCAAACTATAAACAAGACCAAATAACCAGTATTTTATCTCTTTTTTGGAAAAATGAATTTCCATAATTATGTTTTGTCCACAAATCACGTGACTTTGTAACGGTAGGTCCGATTTTCAAAAAAATTATTTTAAAAGATGCGCAAGACACGAAAGAAAAAAGTCAGCGAGCGGCGGGGCGCCATATCAGCGCTCCGCCCCCCCCCCCTCCACAGGATTCGTCGAATATTAATTTATAACCCGGCGTCCCATACTCGGGAAATGCATTGACGTAATCTACTAATAGAAATATATGTAAACAAACGATATGTCATCATTATTTATAAAGTACTCTCAAAGTTTTAGACACAGACACAGTATAAACACAGCACATACTGTTGTTATCAGACAGACAAAGACTTAATTGTTATTGCCTATAGTGACGTGTCCATCAGTGGCGGATCCAGCGGGGCACCCAACCCTGGGGGAAAAAAGTATAAAACACGTTAATTTTACCTTTTTTGGAGATGGGCCCCTCGATCCCCTGGCGCTCAAGAGGGGGGGGGGGGGGGGGGGTGCGATTTTTCAAATTTTCGAGGGCCAAAAAAAGAAATTAGTGCTCACATTACCAATGGGGAGCAGCAAAGTGGAAAAGCAAACGATTTTATTGATATGGGGGGGGGGGGTAGTGAGCTACTCAACACCCCACCCCTTTGAGCAGAAAAAAGGAAGAAAAAGGTACATTTTTGTTGTTACCATATTTTGTTCAACCTTTTTTTGTGCCAGGGGTGGGGCACCCCATGCCTTTGACCTACTTACTCCGAACTCGAACTCAGGCTGTGTTTTGATACCATGTACCGTCATATCAAATTTCATTAACATCCATCTATCATTACTAAAGTTATTGAACGGAAACCAGATTTGTGACGGACGGAGAGACGGAAGGACAGACGGCAGCGTTACTATATCCCCTCCGACTTCGTCGGCAGGGGATAATTAAAGGAATCAGAGGAGAGGGGCGAATGACATGTTATATGACTGATATAGCCTGAATACAGAACACTTTTCTCTTCTCTACCAGGTTCATACTTTTTAATTTTGTATATACTTATGTTTTCTTTTTTAAGAAGTTAACCCCTTAAGGGGGGAACAGCGGTATTGTCAACCTTTTTAGGAAGTTGTTTGTCTAGAGTATCATTCTTGACTTTGTACGGATATTGTCATTTATGTATTTTTCTTGTGTGTTTTGCAATTTTGATTTTATTGCTAAATTAATGTATTACCAGGTAATGTCATTAATTGGGGGGAAATTGTAGTAATGTGAGATTGTTACCTCCTGTGGCTGGACCTGGGTTAGTGCAGGCTATTGTTCAGTGTGCACTCAGGCCTCTCTTGCGATGGCTTGAGTGCACGCTGGACAATGACCTGGGCTTGCATGGGTTCGGTTGCAGGAGGTCACAGCTTTCACATTACTGGAGAAGACATTACTGCAGAGAAGTCACAGGTGGTGCACGTGCATAGTGGGCAATTGAGTTACATGACCACAAAGACTGTATTGTACAAGGGCGTACGTTGAAGTCAAGCCTTTTTTTTATATAGTGTGGGTGGGGCTGTTTTGTTGTCTTCAAAATAAAATACCCAAACATCAACTGCAAAGCGTCTGAGAGTGAATTCTTTGGTTTTTCTTAATTGTAGTAATGTGAGATTGTTGCCTCCTGTACGTGGCTGGACCTGGGTTGGTGCAGGCTATTGTTCAGTGTGCACTCAGGCCTCTCTTGCAATGGCTTGAGTGCACGCTGGACAATGACCTGGGCTTGCATGGGTTCTTCTTCTTCTTCTTCTTCTTTGGGTTAAGTCTACCTCCTTCACAGTTGAAGATTATTGCAGACTGATGAGTGTGTGTGTGTGCTTACAAGAGCAAGGTGCATGGTGCAATGCTATTTACATTGTGGAAGTAAAAAGTTCCCGGACTTAGTTGCTGCCTCCCGTCAGGCATTGACGGATGAGGCACATACTGTTTCTGATGGCAGGTTGTTCCAACTCCTCACAGTCCTGGGAAAGAAGGACTGCTTATATTGCTCAGTTCTTGAACGGAGGACTTGGTAACTATGTGCATGGGCAGTCATGGAAGGTCTTGTGACAGGGTTGATGTAGGATGCTGTGTCGAGTGCTACCAGGTTGTTGTGGAGCTTGTAAATCATCACCAGTCTGTAATTTTCTCTGCGTTGCTCGAGTGTGGTCCAGTCAAGTTGTTGGAGCATGGAGGTCACGCTAGAGGTGTTGTGGTACCGATTGAGGGTGAATCTAGCGGTCCGTCTTTGTACCATTTCTAGTTGATGGATGTGGTTTGCAGAGGAGGGATCCCAAACTGTAGAACTGTACTCAATGAGTGGTCTTACTAGAGCTTTGTAGGCAGTACTCTTCAGTTTTGGTGAGTTGATCCGGAGATTTCGTCTGAGGAAGGCAAGGGTGTTGTTTGCTTTCTGGCATATGCTTGTGATGTGCTTGTCCCATTTCAAGTCTGATGTGATTGTGATGCCTAGGTACTTGGTTGATGAGACTGCTTCCAGTGGTGTATTGTTCAGGATGTACTGGTGTCGTATCTGGCTCTTCTTCCTGGACACTGTGGTGGTATTGCACTTGTCCGTATTGAGCTCCATCATCCATTCAGAGGACAATTCAGCAAGCCTATTAAGGTCCTCCTGTAGTTCAATAGAGTCTTGTCTGCCCTTGATCGCTAGGTAGATGATGGCGTCGTCTGCGAAGAGACGTACTGGAGAGGTGAGGTTGTCTGGCAGGTCGTTGATGTAGTACAGGAAAAGAGAGGGTCCGAGAACAGAGACTTGAGGTACTCCTGAGTCGACGTCGACCTCAGGTGATATGGCCTTCTAGAACAACTTGCTGGGTTCGATGGTGAAGAAATTTGGTGATCCACCTGTTGCTTTTGCCTCTCACTCCATAGTGGTCCAGCTTGTGCATTAGTCTCTGGTGACCGACCTTGTCAAAGGCTTTGCTGAAGTCCATGACAAGGACGTCAGTTTGCAGACCTAGCTCCATGTTCGTCTGGAGGTCACTAACGAATCCCAGTAGTTGTTGCAGGAGGTCACAGCTTTCACATTACTGGAGAAGACATTACTGCAGAGAAGTCACAAGTGGTGCACGTGCATAGTGGGCAATTGAGTTACATGGTCGACCATAAAGACTGTATTGTACAAGAGCGTACGTTGAAGTCAAGCCTTTTTTTTATATAGTGTGGGCGGGGCTGTTTTGTTGCCTTCAAAATAAAATAACCAAACATCAACTGCAAAGCGTCCGAGAGTGAATTCTTTGGCCTTTATTTCACTGGTGTCAGAAGTGGGATAGGCGCTTTTGAAGTTCATCGGACGACCTGAACAACACCACAACGAGCAAGGATCAGGAGCTAAAGTGGAATCGTCAGCTGGAAGTTTGCAGACTGTGTATAGTGAAGAGACAGCCTCGGCCCGCGGGAAAACAAAAACAGTATTAACGAATTGAACTCATGTGCAATTTTTTTTTTTTTTTTTAATTTTTAATTAAAACTTCATGTTAATCTGTATTGCTATATTTAATTGTGCACATAATTTTGTATCAGTGCCCTCCTTGCACCATGAATACCCCTTCAGGACAAGCACTTGATGCTGACATGATGACTCAGTTCTTTCGGCGATCAATGGGACTGCAAGGAATTTCGCAGAGCCACCTCTCCAAGTTTAAGGGGCTTCCTGAAAGTGTGAATGATCTTTCACTTCCAGAATGGTTTGAGGAATTTGAGGAACTCACAGCTCAATTCAATCTGTCTAGTACAGAGAAGGCCAGATTACTCCTTGATCATCTAGCAGGTGCAGCCCGGGAGGAGGTAATGTACCTACAGGATGACAAACGGCATGATTTTGATGAGGTTGTCAGTACCCTTAAACTTTGCTTCGGTTATCAAGAAACAACCCAAACTCTAAGCAGCAAATTCCACAATCGTCGGCAACAGGAGGGAGAATCGCTTTGTGATTTTAGTAGAGCACTTGAACGTTGTCTTCGAGGTGGAGTCTCCTCCCGTCCTGGGCTTCGAGGTGGAGCCTCCTCCCGTCCTGGGCTACTTCGAGTCTCGGGAAATGCACGATGTGGAGTGCTCAACTGCTCATCGTGGTCAGTGGATGAGGCACCTTCATCACCTGGACCGTTGCTATCATCACCCTGGGAACCTCAGTTGTAGACTGGTCGGTATGGTCAGGTCTTATGTGCTGCCTGTTTCTTCGTAGGTAACTTCCCTCAGGGCTCTGGAGAATGTAGGAGCGCTGTCCCTCGGCCCTGGTATCAACTGTTGCAGGACACGACCGTCTGGACACTGGGTCGCGGTATCGTACATCTTGCCCAAGGTAAAGCTCTGGCAAGTCAGCTCTTCTGGCATGTTTGTCAAAATAGAACTTTTGACTATTCTGTCTTTCCTGCAGCTGATTGTAGATGTCATCAGCATCTGGCTGTGTTCTCTGCAACTTGGCTGGGAGTGTAGTTCTCAACTGGCGATTCATGAGAACTTCAGCTGGACTTGGTAGTTTCTCTGATATGGGAGTTGTACGCCAAAGAAGTAGTGCTAGCTGAATGTCTGAAGTCTTCTTCATGATACCCTTGATGGTTCTGATTTGTCTCTCTACAAATCCGTTGCCTTGTGGTCGTCTTGGGGACGATGTAGCATGTTCAAAACCCCATGACTCTGCAAACGACTTGAACTGGTAACTGGCATACTGGGGTCCATTGTCGCTCACCACCTTTGCTGGTATGCCATGCTCTGCAAACACTTGTTGCATCATAGTGATTACAGCACTGCTTGTTGCTTGGTCTGGTAACTGGCGAACCACTGGGTACTTGCTGTAGTAGTCCACCACAATTAACCATTGTTTGCCTTTGAATTCAAACATGTCGGTTGCCACCGTGTTCCAGGGCATCGTGGGAATGTCGTGTGGCTGGAGTGGCTCTGGCGTTTGTGCTGGTTGATGTTCCTGGCATCTCACACATGACTGCACCACTCTGTCAATGTCTTTGTTCATGTTACTCCAGAACACCTTTCCTCTGGCCAGCAACTTGGTTTTTTGTTGGCCTAGGTGACTGGTATGGAGCTTCTCCAAGATGTCTAGTTGCATCTGCTTGGGAATGACAACTCTGCTTCCCTTGAGAATTATACCGTCGCTTACTGTTAACTCATCTCGGTAACTCCAGAACTCTCTCAACTCTGGTTGCACTCGCTTCACCGTATCAGGCCAGCCCGTCACAATAACTTCCATCAGTGCACTTAGGACTTTGTCTTGTCTTGTAGTGTGTTTCAGTTCATCTACTTTCCTCGACGAGAACTGCACCAGATCTACTCTCAGATCAAGTTCAACTGTTTCATTGTTGTGAGTGCTTGGTAATCGTGAGAGACTGTCTGCGAGCAGGTTGTCTAGTCCTGGACGGTGTGTGATCTGGAAGTTGTATCCCTGTAGTCGAATCAACATCCTTTGTAGCCTTGGAGGGGCTGCTGTGAGAGGTTTGTCCATAATCATCAGAAGTGGCTTATGGTCTGTGATCACATGGAATAGCCTTCCATAGAGATATGTGTGAAAACGTTCTACTCCGAACAAAATAGCAAGCAGCTCTCGTTCAATACACGAATAGCGTGTTTCAGTTGAAGATAGGGCTTTGCTTGCGTAAGCTACTGGGCGGAGTCTACCTTCCTGGTCATGCTGTAGGAGTGCAACTCCTAACCCTTGAAGACTTGCATCGCACTGCAAATACACTGGGGATGTTGTGTCGAAGAACTGGAGTAGTGACTTCTCTGAAACTTCTTGCTTGAGTTTCTCCATGGCTGCTTGATGATGTGGTTCCCAGATGAAATCAGCCTCTTTCTTAAGGAGATCTCTCAGAACTGCAGTCTTTGTGCTGAAATCTGGGATGAAGTGAGATAGGTAAGTAATGAAACCTAGGAAGTGCTGCAACTCTGCCTTGGTGCTGGGAGTCGGCATTCCTGCGAGGTCAGCTACCTTCTGGGGATCTGGCTGGATACCATCCTCTGAGTATCGATTACCAAAGAAGTTGATACTCGTTTGCCTGATATGGCACTTGTTTGAGTTCAGTGTGAGGCCTCTCTTTGCTGCTACTTGCATGAAGTTGAGAAGGTTGCGGTCATGCTCTTCTACTGTACGCCCAAAGATTACGATATCATCTGCTATGCATTCTGCCCCTTTACAGCCTTCTAGAACTCTGTCCATCTCCAACTGGAAAATGTCCTGACTTACACTGAGTCCAAATGGTAGGCGACAGAAGACATATCTTCCAAAAGGTGTCTGGAATGTGGTAAGTCTTTGGCTGGCCTCATCTAACTTGACTGACCAGTAGCCGCACTTTGCATCTAACTTGGAGAAGTGCTGCATGTTGTGAAACTTGTGATTCAACTCCTCCAAGGTCTGCTGTTTGTAGTGAGGTCTGATAAGTGCCTTGTTCAATCTGCGAGGGTCTAAGCAAATGCGAATGCTTCCATCCTTCTTGGTGACATATGTGATTGAGTTCACCCATTCGGTTGGTTCGATGATTTGCTTGATGACACCCTGGCTTTCCATACTGTCCAGTTCTGCCTTGACTTTGTCTTTCAAGGCAATAGGCATCTTTCTAGGAGCGTCAACATGACTTGGAACGTTGGGGTCAACTGTCAAGTGATGTGTGGTACGAAATTCTCCAATCCTATCGAACTGCTGTGGAAAGAGTTGTACTAGAGCCTGGACACCACTGACTTGCGTTTCAATGTTCAAAGAGCAATGGAGAGTAACAAGTCCAAACTCTACAGATGACTGGAGACCAAGTATCACTGGGCCGTTGGACTGAACCACGTAGAATAAGGTATCAGTCCATGCTGTGTCTCCATACTTGCAGGGAATAACAACTGTTCCATACTGACCAATCAGCGTTTCATTGTAAGCTGAAAGGATTGTGCCTGCATCTGGTAGATTTCGTGGAAAACCTTGACGATCAAGCTGCTCTGGATACATGTTTCTGAAAGTTCGAAGTGGCAGTGTATTCGCTTCTGCTCCTGTATCCACCTTTACTTTCAGGTCATGGACACCTGGTTTGTCGTCCAATTTGATGTCCAAGTGTGCAATAGCTTCATTCCTCTTCACAGAGTCAATGATAATCGTGTCAAAATGAAACCTGTCAAATCGTTGTGGTAATGTACCCAGTTCACTTTCAGATTCGGTGTGTTCCTCTCGCACGTTATCCACCTGTTTGGAACGTCGTGATGGGTGTTGGCGTTCATCCACCCCCCTCTTCTTCCGGGAAGAAGCATAAGACTTATGATATTTCTGTGGTTGTTTGAGCTTGGTTGATAGGCACAATTGAGCACAATGTCCTTGCTTATTGCACGAGAAACATGTAACACTCGCTGCTGGACAATACTCCTTGCCGAATCTATGTTGTCTCCCACAGTTCTTACATAAACTCTTAGGTTGTTTCTGCTGTTGCACTGCATCTATGCTCTGTGTTGGATGATACAGAGACTGGAGGGTTTGGACATGTGACTTTGATGCTTCATACGTCCTTCCCAGCTGTAGAGCACCCTGTAGTGTAAAGTCCTTCTTTGTAGTAAGTAGGTCTTTCCGGAAATCTGCGATGGGTGTGCTGGCAATAATCTGTTCAAGGATTCGCTCATCTAGCTCCTTGTGATCAAATTCGCATTTACGAGCTATCTGTCGACATCTGTTTATGAAATCGTCCAACTTTTCATCTGGCCTCTGCATTGTTCTCGACAGCTTCAGCCGACACACTCGAAAATTGTCTTGAGGTTCTAGTTGCTCCTCAAAACGGTCTAGGATGATCTTTGCTGTTTGTTCAGACTCTGATAATGTCCAACAATTGTATCGCTGAAGGCCCTCTTCACCCGCAGCAAGTAGAATGATAGGAACTTCATCCTCTTTAGGTGTGTGCTTAGCCAAAAAGTATAGGCTCAATCTTTGTCTGAACATACGAAAAGCTTCAGCAAGGTTTGGTGCACCCCAATCCATTCGTGGTATATGATCAGCCATGTTAATGTTACTTCAATGCTGTGCTTCAGAAAAAGGAACAAAATGCTGGAATGTGTCACCACTCACCCTCAGGCATCAAACAAACTAACTGTTCATGGAATAATGGTGTCTACAAATTCCTGTGTGTTTCTCCTGAACAAGGAAAAAACCAAAATGGCTGCTGCTGTATTGCAAAATCCAAGATGGCTGCTGCTGTGTTGCAAAATCCAAGATGGCTGCTGCTGTGTAGCACATGGTACTGTACTGGTAGGCTGGCACAAAAAACTGGCACGTTGAAGACTTGCACTCACCGCTTGCCACCATGTCAAAAATAGTGGGTTTGTTATGTTGACTTCTTGGTTAGTACTACATGTAGCTGGGTCAAGAAAGTATAATAAAGCTCCACATATCTTTGCTTGAGGTTCAGGAGTTTATTGGTGTAACTAAAACATCATGCTTATGCTGTGCATGCTAGTGGTCAAGTGCAACTTACCACTCTCACATGTCCAGTACATAAGGCAGTGTATGAGGGTTGAATGTGTGCATGGCTAATTACTCATTAAATACATCACACACTCTGTGTGCCAAGAGTACTGTATTGAAGAGTGCTTTCTGCATGGTTGCTTCTGAATGAATGTGCATGGCTGTTTAACAATGAGCACATACAGGTGTAAGTTATATTCAAATAGGAGTGCTGCATAACTTCAGCTCATAACATTACAGTTATCAAGAAACAACCCAAACTCTAAGCAGCAAATTCCACAATCGTCGGCAACAGGAGGGAGAATCGCTTTGTGATTTTAGTAGAGCACTTCTACGAACCTATTGCAGGATAATGAAATCTGCGGAAAAGGAAGATCAAGCTGCCCTTACACAATTGAAGGATCATGCGTTGTGTGACCAATTTGTAAATGGAGCACAGGATGCCTCCGTACGGCGTGAACTACGACGTATCCAGCTTCTTCCTCTTCCTCCTCCTTCTCCTCCTCCTCTTTCTTCTTCACCTTCTTCTTTTTCTTCTTTCTTTTCTTCATCTTCTTTTTTATCTTCCTATTCTTCTTGTACTTATTATTTCTATCATTTCTACTTTAATGTTGTTATTATTACTATCATCATTATTATTTTTAATAATTTTTTCTTAACTTTCTGTAGATAATATGACTTTAACTTAATAATTTTGTCGGGGGCCCAACTGGAAATAAGCTCTGACTCGAGCTTTCGTGGGTTCAAGCTGACTTAATTTTGATCTGTTATTCTTTTATATTGTTGTATGTTGGAGACTTGGTGAATAAAATCAATCAATCAATCAATAATCATCTAGTACGGAATATAGGCGTTGGCCTTTGATTCCCGGTCACTGTATACGTCTGGCATTGCATTGTCACATGAGAAAGATAGTCCATGTCTTTAGTGTGCTTACGGGAGGAGTCGCGGAAGGTCACTTTGCTTGGTCCACCTTATAATCCTTTTGAAAGATTCAGTTGTTTTTCGTTTGCTCTATATTTTCAGGCAAGTTGCTTTTGGCTTTTCACACTGATTCAATGTTCGAGCCTACACGGATATAAACTATGGCTGTGAGACAAGTCCGGGCTGTCCAGTACAATTACCAACCGTATATATAGTAATTAAAGTCATCCTACCGTTTAAATCAATTCATGATGTACTGGCAGGAACCATATACATGCAAATCCATGGAAACATTTTTTTTCTATTTGTTTTTAGCTTGATTAGAATCCATCATGATTGACCTGCTTGGAGCTGGAGAGTCTGGCTTTGGTCAGTTTAATGCCCTGACCATCACAGCAACCCTTGGAGTGGTCACTGCTACGCTGGCCCTCTGGACCATCATGAGGCCAAAGCGATTTCCCCCTGGTCCAAGAGGTCTGCCTATCGTTGGCAGCATCTACAGTAAGTCAAATGTATATCCTAATTTACCAGGCACCAACTTCTAGTGATATTCCAACAAAATCGCAGAAAAATACACAGAGTGGATCGAGAGCCATTCAGCACCACAAACTTCAACTCCCAAAGAGCTCTTTTGAAAGAAGAGAAAGAAAGAGAGGGATAAACAAAAAAAGAAAAGAAAATATAATGAAACACATAGTCATGCAAACACTGGCGTACTGTGGGGGAGGCTTGGTGGTGGGGGGGGGGGGGGGGGTGGGGGGGGGTGAAGGTGCTAGCCACCCCCCCATTAAACCATGACTTATTTTTAATTCCATATAAGTGATATATATATAAATGTTCGTGCTATCACATGATTTTCAACATAATGCGCATTTCTTCATTTCTATTGCAAACTGACACATTTTCAGATAGCTAGAGAGAGCATATGTTTTTATAGTCACTAATGGGCCTAATTAGTGGCCATTAACAGTAACACTAGTAGAAAATTCCTTTCAAGAAGCTCCTGCGACAAGCACTGCCGGGAGATAACACGCTACCAACCACTCGGGGGGGGGCCATTGAAGGAGCGTTCACGTCGCGGTCCCTGTCAGATGAAAATCTGCGAATCCTTCAACCACACTACTCAAGTTTCTTTTAGTAACTACCACAACCAACACCATGGTTACCAATGACAATGATGACCAATTTGTTGATGAGGCCCAGGGTCGAACTCATGGGTCCTTGTCAGGACCGGCCCTGAGTATCATATCATTCAACATTGAAGTTCTTTCAGGCGCCAAACAAGAACTCTTGGCTGACCTATGCAAAACAACCAACTGTGACATTCTCTGCCTCCAGGAGACCCATCACGGGCCTACACGAGTTCGCCCTCGTATCTCCGGAATGACCCTCATCGCAGAGAGACCACATGACCAATACGGAAGTGCAATCTTTGCCCGAAATGATCTTGCTGTGGACAAATCTTACCTATCAGACATCAATAACATTGAGGTCCTTTCTATTGACCTAATGGGAATCACCGTAAGCTCCGTGTACAAGCCACCTCAAGAGCCTTTCGAGCTGCCCGGCAGAGCTACTGACGGCAGGATGAATGTGGTCATTGGTGATTTCAACAGCCATAGCATTTCCTTGGGATATAAAGAAATGAACGAAGATGGTGAACTCGTTGAAACATGGGCAGATGCTAACCAGCTCATTCATGACGCTAAGCTTCCTGCCTCTTTCAACAGTGCAAGGTGGAGACGTGGCTTCAACCCTGACCTGATATTTACATCTACCAGGATTGCTAACCAGTGCGAGAAAGTCATTCTCGACCCAATCCCTCACTCCCAGCACCGACCGATAGGGCTTAAGGTTAATGCAGTCATTAATCCACGAGCAGTACCCTTCCGACGTCGTTTCAACCTGAGGAAGGCAAACTGGGAAAAGTTTGCTAAGGACTTTGACTCCTACATCCAGGACCTACCTGCCACCCCCAAAACTACGACACCTTTGTAGAGTTGATGAAGAAATCGTCAAGGTGTAATATCACCCGAGGATGTCGCACAAGCTACATTCAAGGCTTGACGGACCACTCCAAGGTGATGTATGAAGACTACATCGAACACTTCCAGTTGGACCACTTTAGTGAGGAGACACTGGAATCTGGAGAAAATCTGACCAAGGAAATTGGTGAATCTAGAAGGACTCGAGGAAGTGGCAGGAATTCATTCAATCCACTGACATGACACATAGCAGCAGGAAGGCATGGAAAACGATCCGGATACTGGGCAATGACTATACAAAGGCCCAACCAAGATCTGAAGTCACTGCTGACCAAGTTGCCCATCAACTCCTATTGAATGGTCGGGGAAATCCTGACCATCACCCCAGAAGAACCAGAAGAGCCAGACTCCCTAAGGTCCCAGACGCTCCAAGCTCTCAAGATGACCCAGGCTTCACTAGACCGTTCACCATGAACGACCTGCTTGCTGCCATCAAAGCAATGAAAAACAACAAAGCTGCTGGACTTGATGACATCCTCTGCGAGCAGATCAAACAGCTTAGACCAGGCGCCCTGAACTGGCTTCTCAAAATGTTCAACGAATGTTTGGGCACCAACAACATCCCAAAACTCTGGAGGAAATCCAAAGTTATTGCCCTGTTGAAGCCTGGTAAAGATGCAGCCAGTCCAAAGAGCTACAGGTCTATCTCCCTACTGTGTCATACATATAAGCTGTTCGAGCGGCTTATCCTCAACCGCATCGCCCCATTCGTGGATGAACATCTATTTCCAGAACAAGCAGGGTTTAGGCCAGGAACATCATGCACTGGCCAACTCCTAAACCTCACTCAGATCATTGAGGACGGGTATGAGATTAAGCTAATCACCGGAGCTGCTTTCGTTGATCTCTCTGCTGCCTACGACACTGTGAACCACAGAATCCTTACCAGGAAGATCTTTGAGCTGACAAAGGACGTGAGACTGACTGGACTCATCCAGACGTTGCTGTCCAATCGGCGATATTTTGTGGTTCTCAATGGGAATCGCAGCAGATGGCGCAGACAGAAAAATGGCCTACCACAAGGAAGTGTGCTCGCACCGTTACTCTTTAACGTGTACACGAATGACCAACCGATCCACCCAAACACCAGGAGCTTCCTCTACGCCGATGATCTCTGCATCGCCACCCAGAACCAGTCTTTTGTGAAGTTGGAGGAGTCCCTCAGTGATGCCCTGGCCGGTCTCATCCCATACTATGCGACCAACCACCTGAGAGCTAACCCTGATAAAACTCAGATAAGCGCATTCCACCTCAAGTACAGGGATGCCAACCATCAACTAAGGATCAGCTGGTATGGGAAAAGGCTGAAGCATACTCCCAACCCAGTCTACTTAGGCGTCACACTCGATCGCTCCCTTACCTACAAGAACCACATTGCCAACACAAAGGCAAAAGTTGGAGCCCGCAACAGCATCCTCAAGAAGCTAGCCAACACCAACTGGGGGACTGATGCCAGAACAATCCGGACGACAGCCCTCGCGCTTTGCTTCTCTGCTGCGGAGTATGCATCACCAGTATGGAGTAGGTCGGCCCATGCACCCAAGATTGACCCAGCTCTAAATTCATCTTTCAGAGCGATCACTGGATGCCTTAGACCAACTAAAGTAGAGGACATCTACCTGCTCTGCGGTATTGCCCCTCCACACGTCAGAAGGTTGGTCTTGTCCCAGAAAGAAAAGGACAAACAAGAAAAAAAATCCTCTCCACCCACTCTTCGAACAACAGCCAGTGGGCAAGCGGCTCAAATCCAGACACAGCTTTCTGCACTCTGTAGAGCCTCTTAATACTAGCCCTCACAACCAAAGGATGACTTTGTGGTCTAACCACCTTCAGACCACTCCACATAAACTCTCCCTCAGCCCGAAGGAATCCCTCGCAACCGGCTCCAGTGAGACTTGGCTTACCTGGCTTAGCCTCAACCGCCTAAGAACTGGCTACGGTCGATGCAGAGTCCTAATGCAGAGGTGGGGTCTAGGAGACGAACAAACGGCATGTGAATGCGGCCAGGAACAGACAATGGAACACCTGCTAGCCTGCCCACTCCTGCCAGAGCCATGCACCCAAGATGACCTGGAAGCCGTGAATTGCCGTGCCAAAGCCTGTGTGGACCACTGGACGGGACTTGTGTAGTGACTCGATAAGAAGAAGACCAACCACTCGGACTGTACATGCACAGATTTGCGAACGAATGTTCCACTGGGGCCCATTGGGGAAACTGAATTCAAACAAGGATTAAGAGTAGAGAAATGTAAAACGAATCGTCTTCTTTCAATTTAATGAAACGGCAAAGCTTCCGCGCTTCGCGTGGAAGGGGGCAACTGAATTAAGACTAGGATTAAGAGTCGAGAACGTTAACGAATCGTCTTCTTTCTTTAAAAATGTAATAAAGTGTCACAGCTTCGGGAATAAGCTCCTGGCCCCGGGTTTATAGGGTTAAATTTGTAAACATTAGGACATAGGCATTGATATATTTGTCGGTAATTGGTGACTAATTTTGTCGTTAATCGGTGGCCTCTACACACCCACCCCCACTTAAAAAGGTCTAGCGACGCCCCTGATAACAACACAGTTTATACACTCGAGATAATTTTTGCAAGTACTACTGATGAAGCACCGGACCACCGTCTGTGTGCATTGTGCAGCAACGAAGCATATACAACGTCTCACGACGTGACAGATCACTTTTCTCTAACTTCTAACCATTCAGAAGGCCTCGTGTTTTTCCAGGAAGAGCCGGACAAATGTGGTTCTCAAATTACAAAAGATCCCTACTCTTGGAGGGGGTAGGAGAAACCAATTTTACGCCATATTACTCTAGGAAGTACCTGAAAATGCGTCTAATGTGGTTCTAAAATTGCAAATGCTTCCTATTCTGGGAGGGGGTCAGAACCCCCTCCCTCGCTCTGTCGCTTCATCGTATTAAATAATTATATTTCACCCCATGCCATTTTGTGCCCCCCCCCCCGTAAGAAATTCCTGGATCCGTCACTGATGCCCATACCCCTTGAGCTTCGGGGGCTCTGCCCCTTGACACCCGCCGGGGCCTTGCCCCTAGACCCTACTTTGAAAAACGTTCAGAGGGGCCTTCGGGTAAGAGTGGGTTGATGCGGATTTTTTTGTCACCCCCCCCCTCCCAGGAATAAAAAAAAAATAGATATATATATATATATATATATATATATATAAACCGTTTTTGCTCATTGCGCCACTGCATGCAAATTTCTATGAAGAATATTATTATACGTTTTAATCCAAAATCCAAAAATAGATCCATTTCACAAACAAGTATTCAAAAACAATTTGGTACTAGATTTTCTTATTGCTATTGTACTTTAGATCTACATCTAGACTAAGTTTTGTGCTTTCTTATTTTGGCTGTTACTGTCATTGTTTGAGGTTTTATACAGCTTCTCCTCTTGATATCTCATCTTGATACATTTTACTGTTAGTTAAATCTTTCATGTTTGTTATGCTCCTTTGGTTTTCAGGTATAAATGATTCTCCTGAGGTTGTCTTTGGGGAATGGGCCAAGAAGTACGGTGATGTCGTTGGCTTCAAGGCGGGGCAGAGATGGATGGTAGTCCTCAACCGCCAAGCATTGATCAAGGAAGCCGTCCTCAAACAGGGCGAGGACTTTGCTGGTCGTCCAGACTTCTACTCCCGTAAGTGGATAGGATTTAGTATTCAAATATTAACATGATAATTTATGCTATGACTATATAGAATAATGGTTGTTTAAGTTGTCAACATAATATTTTGTGCCGTGACAGGGATAATAGTTGTTACAGGGATAATAGTTGTTGGATATCAACATACTATTTTTTAATTATATCCTGCATCAAAAAATTATTGGTTTTTGATTGGTTGAGAGCTATATGAGAGTACTTTTTAGGAGTTGAAATTATTTGGATTTTTTTTTTCTTTCAATTTTTTTAATTCTTTTTTAATCTCATAATTTTTAAATTATTTTAAATTATCTTTTTATTAAAAAAATGAACTTTTTCAAATTTTAAAATTTTGATAACATTGTTTTCAAGATAAATTTTGGATGCAGGATATAAAACAAATATACCTTGTCTTCTTTTCGAGGTACTAGTTAAAAAAACTATGGGCCTCGGTGACTCCAATAGTACCATTTGCTTCGGTGCTGCGCCCGTCAGCAAATAGTTCTATTGGAGTCACCTCGTGCGCATAGTTTTTAAACCAGAACTTATCAAGACAGTGTATATTTGTATACTATGACTATGGGGTAATAATGTCGGAGCACCAGACAGTTACAGAATTGCTATATGATATCAAGTAATACTTTATGCTATGACTGGGATAATTATAATAATCAACATAATATTTTATGATTTGACTGATGTAATGATAAGGGACCACCAGGACGGACTGCTGTATGTATAATATCAACATTATTCTAATGCTATGACTGAGGTAGTAATCCAAGCCCCATCCAAGTCGACTACCTTTTTAGCTTTTCCTGCCTTCTCTCCTTTGCTTCTTCAACTTTACTCAATTATAACAATGTTGCTCTGCGTTTGTTGCATAATCATGTTTTTTTTTTATAGTTATATATGTTTAGATACTGAAATTATCTTTGCAACATCAGATAGCAGATGAAAGAGCAGAGAGGTTATATGCAGCAAAGATATGCAGATTCGGAGAAAAACAAAGCAATATGTGGGAGAGAGAAAGTTAGAGAGAAGGAATTGACATTTGAGGTGTTGGGGCATGCAGTCACCATAGTATTGCATGCTTAAAATTAAAAAAACTTTATTAAGAAAATAATCCTTGTATTTTATTGTTTTCTCTTGGCCAGCAATATATTAATGCTAATCAAATTTGGTTGACCTAAAGGGCATCATAAATGCCGGCCACTGTCGATCTTTACAGAAGGGGTTAAAATGAATGTATTGAAAAAGGATGTACGCAAACATAATTAAGTAGGTGTATATTCTTGCTGATATCGTGTTTTCATGTATTTCAATTTTCAGTGGAACTCCTCACGGAAGGATTCAAGGATATTGCTTTTAGCCCTTACAATGAGACCTGGAAACTTCATCGCAGGTTGGCTCACTCAGCTCTCAGGTAAAACTGAGCTAATATAGTCAGACCTGCTCAAGCGACCACCTGTGTAGAAAGACTACCTGCCTTTGATAATAGTAATAATAATAATAATAATAATAATATGTCTTATTTACCCAAGATTACTCCATCAGTATTAATAATATTCTCCCTCAGCGCACTGCAATCATGTTATTTATTACCCGGGCTGTATAAAGGCCACATGTGTTTGTTTCTCTTGTAACTGGCTTCTCAATGAAACACAAACTTACAGAACCTAAATATAAAGACCACCTGCCTTTAAAAAACAATTTCCTCGACTCCCATTAGCGGTCTTTGTATACAGTGTACATACGGGGTGTTTATCATTATCATGATCATTGCCATGTATTCAGCGGGGAAGCGGGGAATTGAATCACAGGCGCCAGTGATGAATGGGCGTCCGAATCTAAGTCTGGATCCGGCAACATTTTGCATTTTTGCGTTTTTACGTTGGGTTCATACCAGCGAGTGAAGAGCATTATACTGAACTGAATAAAGAATAATAGCTTTATATTGGATCATACTAATACTGATACGGGCTAAAGACAATGTGGTATTTGTATAGAGGTATTCCAAAATGACATTCTGATAATCAACATTTGTTCTGGTATCATAATATATACGCATAATACAACTGATCTTTATGATTTCTTAACGTGACATAGCTTCTTCTCCCCTTGCAAACAAAAAAGAAAACAAGGTTATTTAATAAAAGGATCATGCGACAAATAATCATTGTGATTCAAATTGATGCAAGGATTTTTTTTTGAATAAGCAATGCTTTTCACCAGAATCTTCTTTGTAAAAACGACTTTTACAAATCACAGCCATGCAAATCTGCCACTGTGTTGTAAGATCACTTTCAGATTAGGAGAAGTGTATTCTTCAATGAGAATTTTACATTGAATGGAACGTCTCAACTCAGTAAGCATGGCTGCGATTTGTAAAAGTTGTTTTTACAAAGAAGATTCGGGTGAATAGCAAACAAATATTCGCATCAATTTGAATCACAATCATTATTTGTCGCTTAATCCCTTTTAATGACCTTGTTTTCTTTCTCATTTGCAAGGTGAGAAGAAAATATGTCACGTTAAAGACATCATAAAGATCAGTGTTGTATGCGTATATATTATATGCACAGGCCCCGCGGAACGTTTATCAAAGTGGGGGCTAAAGTATTTACGATCAGGTAGAGGGTAGCGAGCGTAAATTGGTGTGGGGGGGGGGGTTCAGGGGTTTTAGGCATTTAATTACGGTCAGAGAAGCACAAATATTTTGATGCCGCATTTGTGTCACTGGCAGGTCAGGGGGGGGGGGGCGTTTTTTATTTTATTTCTTAAGGTAAAATTTACGTTACTATCCTATTTTTTTAGCGGTTTGGGAGGCTAGGGGTGCGGGCCGGTAGAATCGACCCGTGGATCCGCGCCTGTCCAAAATAGCACACACACAAAATCGCCTCGCCGCTACGCGGCTCAGTAAAGAAAAAATGTAAAAGTTGCTCCGAATAATAGGGGGTGCTTTCAAAAACAGGGAACAATCATACGCGTACCCTAAATAACACTGAGTGGGGGGGGGGGGGGGGCGGGTTCCTTCCAAGTTCCTGGTATAACTGCATGATCGATGATCATAATATCATAATATATACGCATAATACAACTGATCTTTATGATTTCTTAACGTGACATAGCTCCTTCTCCCCTTGCAAACAAAAAAGAAAACAAGGTTATTTAATAAAAGGATCATGCGACAAATAATCATTGTGATTCAAATTGATGCAAGGATTTTTTTTGAATAAGCAATGCTTTTCACCAGAATCTTCTTTGTAAAAACGACTTTTACAAATCACAGCCATGCAAATCTGCCACTGTGTTGTAAGATCACTTTCAGATTAGGAGAAGTGTATTCTTTAATGAGAATTTTACATTGAATGGAACGTCTCAACTCAGTAAGCATGGCTGCGATGTGTAAAAGTTGTTTTTACAAAGAAGATTCGGGTGAATAGCAGTTCTTATCCAAACAAATATTCGCATCAATTTGAATCACAATCATTATTTGTCGCTTAATCCCTTTTAATGACCTCGTTTTCTTTCTCATTTGCAAGGGGAGAAGAAAATATGTCACGTTAAAGACATCATAAAGATCAGTGTTGTATGCGTATATATTATATGCACAGGCCCCGCGGAACGTTTATCAAAGTGGGGGCTAAAATATTTACGATCAGGTAGAGGGTAGCGAGCGTAAATTGGTGTGGGGGGGGGGGGGTTCAGGGGTTTTAGGCATTTAATTACGGTCAGAGAAGCACAAATATTTTGATGCCGCATTTGTGTCACTGGCAGGTCAGGGGGGGGGGGCGTTTTTTATTTTATTTCTTAAGGTAAAATTTACGTTACTATCCTATTTTTTTAGCGGTTTGGGAGGCTAGGGGTGCGGGCCGGTAGAATCGACCCGTGGATCCGCGCCTGTCCAAAATAGCACACACACAAAATCGCCTCGCCGCTACGCGGCTCAGTAAAGAAAAAATGTAAAAGTTGCTCCGAATAATAGGGGGTGCTTTCAAAAACAGGGAACAATCATACGCGTACCCTAAATAACACTGAGTGGGGGGGGGGGGCGGGTTCCTTCCAAGTTCCTGGTATAACTGCATGATCGATGATCATAATATCATAATATATACGCATAATACAACTGATCTTTATGATTTCTTAACGTGACATAGCTCCTTCTCCCCTTGCAAACAAAAAAGAAAACAAGGTTATTTAATAAAAGGATCATGCGACAAATAATCATTGTGATTCAAATTGATGCAAGGATTTTTTTTGAATAAGCAATGCTTTTCACCAGAATCTTCTTTGTAAAAACGACTTTTACAAATCACAGCCATGCAAATCTGCCACTGTGTTGTAAGATCACTTTCAGATTAGGAGAAGTGTATTCTTTAATGAGAATTTTACATTGAATGGAACGTCTCAACTCAGTAAGCATGGCTGCGATGTGTAAAAGTTGTTTTTACAAAGAAGATTCGGGTGAATAGCAGTTCTTATCCAAACAAATATTCGCACTAATTTGAATCACAATCATTATTTGTCGCTTAATCCCTTTTAATGACCTTGTTTTCTTTCTCATTTGCAAGGGGAGAAGAAAATATGTCACGTTAAAGACATCATAAAGATCAGTGTTGTATGCGTATATATTATATGCACAGGATCCGCGGAACGTTTATCAAAGTGGGGGCTAAAATATTTACGATCAGGTAGAGGGTAGCGAGCGTAAATTGGTGTGTGGGGGGGGGGGTTCAGGGGTTTTAGGCATTTAATTACGGTCAGAGAAGCACAAATATTTTGATGCCGCATTTGTGTCACTGGCAGGTCAGGGGGGGGGGGGGCGTTTTTTATTTTATTTCTTAAGGTAAAATTTACGTTACTATCCTATTTTTTTAGCGGTTTGGGAGGCTAGGGGGGGGGGGGGGCGGGCCGGTAGAATCGACCCGTGGATCCGCGCCTGTCCAAAATAGCACACACACAAAATCGCCTCGCCGCTACGCGGCTCAGCAAAGAAAGAATGTAAAAGTTGCTCCGAATAATGAGGAGGAAATAATGTGCAGAACGGGAAAAAATCGAGAGAACAGCTATGTAGCTTGTAAATTTGTAAGAGGGAAAACGCTGATTAAAATGATAATAACGAAATTGCAAAAAATTGAGGAGTATCATAGGTTCCAATATAATGGATATTTGTATAAAAAGAGCCCCGTCAGTACTAAAAGAGCCCCCGTGAGAAGGCTCACGGGGGCTCTTTTTTTGGAGGGGGGAAGAGCCCCGTGGACAAAAAATTAATTTGAGCCCTGGTTCATACACAGAGTCTGTAAAAAGTTCAATGCCCCCAAAATAGTGTGGAGTTAATGTGTGGAACCCTGCTTGGGTCTCACTTCCTTCCCCCCCCCCCCACTCCGGGGTCGGAATGACCGCATACGTGTTACCAAAATCTCCGGTAAAGGGGGACTTTTCGTGCGACAAAGTCCGGCCCGAGAATTGTAAAAAAAAAAGGGGGTGTATTTGACTTTTCACCTGGAGATTTCTTTAAAAGGGGGTGTTTTTTCTTTATTTTCTCATCTCTTTGGACTCCTGAGAAATTATTCTGAATTTAGGGGGTACATTGAGATTTTTTTCCGAATATAGGGGGGTCTGCAAGGCAGGTAAAGCCCGCGAAAAGCCCGCGAAAGGGGGGTTCGGAAATGTTGGCAGTCCTCAGATAGGGGGTGCTTTCAAAAACAGGGAGCAATCATACGCGTACCCTAAATAACACTGAGTGGGGGGGGGGGGGCGGATTCCTTCCAAGTTCCTGGTATAACTGCATGATCGATGAGAATGTACAGGTGGGCCCCTAGTCTTTAATGAAGAGTACTGTCTGTGACCTCTATTTGCAATGTCCTATTCAAGGAATGTAGTGTTTGCTACTGCGTAGACAGGTTACTTTAGTCCATGTTTCAATGAGAAACTGTTACTGTTCCTGTAGACTGTGTTTATGGACAGAGACGGGGTGGTGGGTATTAACAAACAGTGCAGGCTGCAGTCAAATCTTGCCCAAACATTTGAGCGTTGAATATTGATTTTTATTTCTTTCAGAAACAGAAACAGTTACCCTTACCATAAAGTTTTTACCTATGGAATATATTGCGGGCCCAATTTATCATTGAAACGGAGCATTCCAATTTTTTAAAATTTGTTTATGATATCGTCCAAAATATCAAGTGGTTCAAAAGGGGTTTAAGTCCATTTTCAAAACTTTGATGGATCAAAGGCCAAGATCGCTTTTACATATATATTCTTATTTCATTCATGTATTTGTAATTTTAGGGGAGGGGGGTGGTGGGGGTATCAGCAAGTCAACTGGTAGTCTAGTTCTGGACCCTATATGATTTTTGTTATTCGCCGACTATAAACGTTAAGCCGAGTGATTGGCGCGATCCTTATTGAACGCCATTTCCCCACTAATCGCGCGAGAATAGGGTAGACTTCTCCTTTGATACGTGTTAAAAAAGATGTTAGTCAGTCACTCAATAGTGTCTGACAGGGAAGTCTAGAAACTAAACGGGTTCCGTGCATAATTTGAATACTAGGACACTGCTAACGTTAAATTTCACAGATAGGAAATACGTGACACAGTCATAATTGCTGCAAAGTTCTACAGAAGTTGACGTTGGCTGCAAAAGGGACATAGTACCTTTAACAGATATTATTACCCCGGTCATCAGATTCGTTCGCACACATGCAGTGTGCACTATCTCCACTCCCTTTGGGAGTATTCCTAACACGACCTTTGCATTTTATTTATTTATTTTTTTATTTATTTATTTCATTTCCAGGCAAGATGATAACATACAAAACATCACAAGGTTAACAAATGATAGAACATACTGTAAACATAATGATATTTAGCACCAGCCAATGCCTGAGGATCACCTAAAAGAATTAAAAAAATTCTGTCGAGAGGCTCTCCACATTGGCTGGTGCATACATAAAACAAAATATAAAGATAAGGTCAACATAATTTATAAATGAATGTGTAACTAAAACTAACGGTAATATACATGTAGATCAAATACTGTTAGGATTATTTTAAAGAAGGATTCGAAAAAGAGCTGTTCAAACTATGCATGTATGATAAATGCAGAAAATTGTCTGTTTATACAGTCATGTGGATACGGTAATATTGGAAGTTAGCAAAACTGTATAACATTATGAATTTGAGTTGATTTGATTTGAAGTTATCCAAATTATGGAAAATTATTATTGATGATTGAAAGTTATCCAAATTGGAAGACATTATTATCGATTTATAGACAAATTTAAAATACATAGTAATCAAAGTGAGAAGAATGTGATAGAACACATTGATAGAGGAAGTACATTAAATAAGAACTTAATAATAACAACATATGCATTAAGAAATCAATAAAACATATCAAAATGCAGAAAAACTGTCTGTTTATACAGTCAAGTGCTCAATTAAACCACTCGACTACGACACCTCCTTCCTTTCTTCCTTGCTCCCAGGCATTTTGCAACAGGCAAGCCTCTTCAGGGTCTCATCTCCAGCGTCTACCCCAAGGTTGAAAAGAAGTTGGCCATGACGGAGGGACAACCAATAGACCCCAAGTTTCTCCTCAATCTAATCATGTACAATGTTCTCGCACAGATGTGCTTTGGACGAAGGTGAGTTCTACCCAACGGTTTTGATACTCGTGGGTAGGTTTTTTATTTAGTAGTTTTTTAGTCGAAAGGCAAATCTTAACATCAGCTTGTTATGAAGCATACAAATTAGCAGTACAGATGGAGTTGAATTGGAAAGAAACTTTATATAGGCAGTAAGAAAATTGAGTTATTTAAATTTAAATTTAATAATATTTATGCGACTGTGATGCAGGGCAACTCTCTATTCTTTGTTATGCCTCCGCAACGAAGTAGCAGGATCAGCCATTATGTTTTCGGGTTGTCCGTCCGTCCCGTTCTCGTGATCGCGTTATCTCAAGAACCGATTGATGGATTCCCGCCCAACTTGGGTCATCTCGAGTGTGGAGAGGAGATCACGAAGACGTGGCGTGTGACTCAACTGAAGATGGATGCAGGAGTGAAGAAAACCTCGTGTTAAAAATATGAGGGTGCCTTGTAATCTCCAAAGATTTCTGACTTTTTTGTTTTTACTTCTTTCCTCACCATCCTTTCTTTCTCTCTTATTCATCCTATTTTTCTAAATTCTTTCACTATGTGTATCTTTACCGCTACCTTTGTTCTTATATTTGTTATATCTACTCATATTCATGTATTGTGTGTGTGTGTGTGTGGGTGTGTGTGTGTGTGTGTGTGAATGTCCGCGTGTGCTTTGTTATGTATGTGTGTGTGCTGTGTGTGTGCATGTTTGATAGGTCCATCTTGAGTAGTCTTTTTCAAGACTTGTATGTGTATAGAGTTTGTTGTGCCATTGGTTTTCTAAATAGTTAATAATGGATACCATTGTTGAAGAAGATGTGAACATAATGCTAAGAGATTTTGCATGTTGATTGCGGTGCATTTCAACAGAATGTACTTGGAAATTTTTGTCTTGCTTAAAGCATGATTTTTCTGTAATAGGTGTCTCTGAAACTTCGTACATGTAGAGCAGAAAAGAATGGCGGTGGGCAGGAGCGTAAATCCCGGGGGGTGGGGGGATGCATCCCCCTGGCTTAAAGGAGGGGGGGGTGGCCTGTACAAACATCCCCCCTAATATTACACCCAAAAAAAGAGAGAACAAAAAGGAAGAAGAAGAAGAAGAAAAAAATGTGATTGTTTCAATTTCAGCATGATGCATGAGAAATTAGTTATTTTTTGTATGTATGTATAACTGTATAGCCAACACGTAAACAGTATCTCACGATCATTAAGAATAGTTGCGCGACGTGCGCGAACAAACACTTCATAAACTTCAGAATAATTTTTCGTTATTTTGCAAGGTATTATTATAGCCCAGACGTAAAGTGCGCCAGCACGCGAGCGCTTAAAAAGTGCAATCACGTACAGTAGATGCCCGGCTCCCCCCCCCCCCCACTCAGTGTTATTTAGGGTACGCGTATGCTCGTTCACTCCCTTTGAAAGCATCCCCCCCCCCCTATCTCTGGACTGCCAACTTTTTTTATTCCTCCTTTCGCCGGCTTTTCGCTGGCTTTTCTTGCCTTGGAGACCCCCCCCCCCCCCCCCCCCCCAAAAAAAAAAAAAAAAAAAAAAAAAAAAAAATCATCCGGAACACTGCTAAATGTACCACCCCCACCCCCTCCTAATTTCAGGTGAGCTCTAGTCGATCGAGGGGGACTGGGGGCCAATGTTTTTACTTTTCAAAATGAAATAATCCTGAATGAGCTTTCAAAGCTAGCAGAAATTTCAGGAATTTGATCCCGGGATTTGATCAATTTTTCTATGATATTCAAGATATTATATAACCCCCTTTTTACATTTCTCAGGAGTCCAAAGAGAGAGAGAGAAAAAAACTCACCCCCTTTTCAAAGAAACCTCCGGATGAAAAGTCAAATACACCCCCTTTTTTTTACAATTCTCGGGCCGGATTTTGTCGCGCGAAGTACCCCTTTCCTGGAGATTTTAGGAACGCGCATGCGGTCCCTCCGAGGGTAGGGGGGGGGGGGGGCTAGATGAAGACTGAAGTTCCAGACCTAGCGTGTTCAAGACTTATAGTGGCCGTCTGTCTCTTCAGTTATTTGAAGGTAAGCCTGTACACATTCTTATTGTTTATATATTTGAGAAAGGATTTGGCTGAGGAAATTAAAGAATTCATTAGATTTAATTAATAAACACAGTACATGTTTCATTATATGAATTCCAGAAACATTTTTTTAGGAGGTATGAAAACTGTGAACGCATCTGATTGAGAGTGATAAATAATACGGTAACTGTTGCACTTCCCAAGTCCTACTCGGCGGTTGTCATTTGTTCACACCTAAAACTTAAAGGGAAAGTCCACCCCCAGAATAAGTTTGTTTCGATAGAGGCAGAATAATAAGAAAATCAGGTGAGTGAAAGTTTGAGCAAATTCTGAATGAAAATAAGAAAGTTATGAATTATTGAAGTTGTGATCAATCAAATACAATCAAATAAAAGGACACTTTTTTTTTTTTTTTTGGTATCGAAATTTGAAAATTTGACATTTTGCTCCGTTGGGGGGGGGGGGGGGGGTAAGGTCATCTTTTTGAGGTCAGCCATGGGAATATTTTTTTTTTTTTTTTTTTTTGTTAAAAAAAAAAAAAAAATCCAAAAGGGGGGGGGTTTAGGGAAATTTAGAACCCCCCCCCCTGTGTACGCGCCTGCATGTGATGTTTGTGTAGGTCTATGAATTAATTAATTTGTTGTTTATATTGAATGAATTGAATCGAATTCAGATAAATAGGGCTTAATAAGAGTCGAAAACGGTGCAACGAATCGTCTTCTGTCTATAATAATTAAATCAAACGTCTAAGCTATTCGCGCTTCGCGCGGGAAGGGGGAAACTGAATTCAGATAAATAGGGCTTAATGACAGTCAAAAACGGTGCAACGAATCGTCTTCTTTCTATTATATTTAAATCAAACGTCTAAGCTTTTTGCGCTTCGCGCGGGAAGGGGTAACTGAATTCAGATGAGAATTAAGTGTCGAGAATAGTACACCAATCGTCTGCTTTCACTAATAATTTAAGGAAACGTCAAGGCTTCCGCGCTTCGCGCGAGAGGGGGAAACTGAAGTCAGACAAATAGGGTTTATTAAGAGTCGAAAACGGTGCAACGAATCGTTTTCTTTCTATAATAATTAAATCAAACGTCTAAGTTTTCGCGCTTCGCGCGGGAAGGGGGAAACTGAATTCAGACGAGAATTAAGAGTCGAGAACAAGTACAGTACACCCAATCGTCTGCTTTCTCTGATAATTTAAGGAACGTCAAGGCTTCCGCGCTTCGCGCGAGAGGGGGAAAACTGAATTCAGATAAATAGGGCTTAAGAGTCGAAAACGGTACAACGAATCGTCTGCTTTCTCTAATAATTTAATGAAACGTCAAAACTTACGCGCTTTGCGCGGGAGGGGTAAACCGAATTCAGACAAAGATTAGGAGTCGAGCACAGTTTAACAAATCGTCTCTTTCTCTAATAATTTAATGAAATGCAAAAGCTTCCGCGCTTCGCGCGGGAGAGTGTGTGTGTGTGTTGTGTGTTTGTGCGTGCGCGATCGCGCGCGCTTGCGTAAATAAGTGTGGGCGTGTGCTCGTGCTAGTATGTGATGGCTATCGCCGATCATCCCCCCCCCCACTACTCGGTACGGATTTACGCCCCTGGCGGTGGGGTATGTTTGTACATCAAAGATGATTTGGAATTTAAATTACGTGTAGATTTATCTGGGTCAAATTCAGGGTATGAAATTGTTTTTGTTGAAATAACAAGCTCCAGTAAAAAGATTATTGTTGGATGTGTATATAGGGCTCCTAACGTTGATAGTACATCCTTTGTTGAAAATTTATAACATCAGCTACAGATATTGAGTAAAGAAAACAAGGAGATTTATCTAATGGGGGACTTCAACATCAATTTATTGAATTATAATAATGATCATAGTGTTAAGGATTTTGTTGATTTTATGTATTCATTTGGATTATTTTCTCTTGTCACTAAACCTACCCGTATAACCGAAATTAGTACAACATTGATTGACACTATTTTCACAAACTGCATTCAAAATGAGTTTAGCTCGGGTGTAATATGTTCAGATATTTCAGATCATATGCCTATATTTTGTATAAAAAAGGACTCTGTAGTAACTTCTGTTAAGAGAGATGGACAGGTTTTGAAGCGGAAAATAAATGATAAAATAATCTCAAGGTTCAAGCAACACTTGGCTGAAATTGATTGGAAGGCTCTGCCTTCACTGGAAGGCGTCAATGATCTATATGAACATTTTCTACAAATGTTTCTAAAATTATATAATTTATGTTTCCCATTAGTTGAGGTAACATTAAAGAGTAAATGTAAAAAGCCTTGGGTAACTCATGTTTTGTTGAACTCAATAAACCGCAAACATAAGCTTTATGTTAGTTATGTCAAGAGACCAACAGCTGAGAATAAAAAGAAATATGTTGATTATAAGAATGTCTTGATTAATACTCTTCGTATAGCCAAGCAAAATTATTACGATGATTTGTTCCACATTGTTAAAGGCGATATAAGAAAAACTTGGTCTCATATCAATGAATTGTTAGGTCGGTCAAATAGGCATTCACTTCCTCAAAAGATGGATTTTAATGGAGTACTCCTATCATCTGCCAAGGATAAGGCTGAAAGTTTTAATAAATATTTCATTGGACTACCCATGAAAATCAGTAAAGATATTCCTCAAGTACCACAATCTTTTTGTGATTATATGAACAGTGTGAAGATAATGCATCTATGTTTCTAAAACCAACTTCAAACTCTGAGATCATCGATATTGTGTCGTCTTTGAAACCATCTAAATCGAGTGGCTCTGATGATATTTCACCTAGAATTATAAAGGAGTGCATTCACCTTTTTATTGATCCCTTATGTAAAATCATTAATATGTCTTTATCACAGGGATTTGTTCCAGATAAACTCAAGGTAGCTAAAGTGGTACCAGTATATAAAAAATCTGACCGTAATAATGTCATTAATTATATGCCAATAGCACTGTTACCAATCTTTTCTAAAATTCTTGAGAAAATAATTTATAAACGCTTTATGAGTTTCTATCTAAAAAGAATATCTTGATTCCTTAGCAGTGCGGTTTTCGTAAGCACTTCTCCACACAAATGGGTGTGTTTAATTTATTAAGTAATTTCATCAAAGCTATTGATGGAGACAAGTATTGTCTGGGGATATTCTTAGATCTATCTAAGGCGTTTAATACCATTGACCATGGTATCCTCCTCAGGAAACTGGAGCATTATGGAATACGTAGTGTAGCATTGTCTTGGTTCCAAAGCTATTTGTTTGACAGGACTCAACTTGTTGTGGTGGATGGTACTAGTTCCCAACTTGCTTCTATTAAATATGGTGTACCTAAGGGTTCTGTTCTTGGTCCCCTGTTGTTTTTAATCTATATAAATGATATAATACACTCGTCAACATTATTCTCATACTCCCTGTTTTCTGATGATACCAGCTTGCTGCTGGTTGATAGGAAGGCTGAAGATTTATTACTAATTGCAAATCAAGAGATTCAGAAACTGTATGCATGGTATTGTTGAATTTTCAAAAGACCAAATGTTTTATTTTTCGCTCAAAGGGTAAAAAGCTTCCAGATGGTATTACTTCTCTTAATGTTGGAGGCCATGATGTTGCGCTTAGCGAAAATGTTCAGTTCTTAGGGTTAACTATAATAACAATAATATTCAGCTTTTATATAGCGCAACTCACAATAAGTCTCTAAGCGCTTCCAAACTTGGATATTATTACCCCAGCTTTAGCTGTGCTGCCATTATAGCGCTCTAGCATTTCAAGGAATAAATTCCTACCAGGTACCCATTTACTTTACCTGGGTGGCGTGTGGCAAATGTAGATCAATATCTTGCCAAAGGACATTAGTGCGGCGGCGGGACTCGAATCGCGGACCTTGTGATCAACAGTCCGGCGACGTATCCACTCGACCACAACACCTCTACAATGGATGAGCATTTATCTTGGAAGAATTATTTAGATGTTGTATGCACTAAGTTGTCCCGAAGTGTAGGTGTAATTTTTAGATTGAAATTGATTTTACCTGAAAGAGTGCTGATAACGTTATATAATAGTATAATTCTTCCTTATTTGACATATTGTAATGTTGCTTGGGGAAACACTTTTAAGTCATATCTTGATAAGTTGAAAGTATGGCAGAAGAAGGCAATAAGGCTTATTACTAATTCATATTATAGACATCCAAGTTCTCCATTGTTCCTTCGACTAAGAATGTTACCACTGAGTGGACTTGTGTCGTTCAATTGCATATTGTTTATGTTTAATCTTAAGTCTATGCCTCATGAATGTACGTTAAAAGATTTTTTTCCGTCAGAACTCGCAAATTCATAATTATAATACACGTTAGAGGGGGTTTTATTCATCAGCCTTTTGCAAGAACAAATATCACTCTGACCTCTTTCCATATCTTTTGCATCAAAGAATGGAACAGTTTGCCTAATGATATAAAAAAAAAATAGTACAACTCTTTCTAGGTTTAGAAGGTTATCTAAAACGTACCAACTTGGAAGACTGACATAATTCTACTTTGTATCTTAATAATTTCACATTCTCAAATGCCTATAGACCACTAAGGACTCTGTGTGTGTGTGTGTGTGTGTGTGTGTGTGTGCGTGCGTGTGTGTGTGCGTGTGCGCACGCGTGTGAATATTTGTTTGTGTTCTATATTCTGTAGCTTAGTTTGTTTCCATCCCTTGTATAAACATTACATTCTTTTTATTCACCTTGCCATATCGTTAATGTTTGTATTTTGTTGACTATAGGGCCCCGCTCACAAGCTTAGCTTCTACAGGGGTCCTAAAAACCATTCACTTAATGATGTAATCAAGTTATTATATGTTGACTAATGTACTATTACCAGTCTCTTTTTTATGTAAAAGATTATATCATGTTTTGTGTGGTTTTGAATAAATGAACTTGAACTTGAACTTGAATTTGGAACCAAGATGCGCGATTGGATGGATGAACGCACGTGGTCTGAATAAATAAATATAAATGAGTAGCGTATAATGGAAATAATACTGGAAACATGAATGTACAATAAAAGTGCGAATGTATGAGACGCTACAGACGCACTGGATACGCTGAGCGAGACGCGCAATGCTCTTAGAGGATAAATTTTCATTTGAATAATTAACTACTTTGACCGTCATATATTTTTCTTCTTCAAAGTCTCTCGGGGTTGCAGTACAGGTGCGGATCCACGGGGGGATGGAGTGGGGCCCGGCGGGCCCGGGCCCCACCCCCCGGCAAAAAAGTGCCCCCCCCCCCCCCGCTTATTCATCGGCTGGCTGAGTCGCCGCAAAATATTTTCTCACGGATTGGGCCCCCTCTTGCCGCCGGCTGGATCCGCCCCTGTTGCAGTATATAAAACAGATATCGGCTGCTTATTTTGGGGGGATGATATAGCAACTATAGCTCCTCCGTAATCTTGGGACTGCACTATGTCCTGAGACGAAGTCGAGTGGCACAGCTCATTTTCAAGATTACCCTTACCCAAATCCTAAACCCAATGCGAACCCTAATCCTGTGCAAGTATCTTTCAAGAAATAACGCCTGGTGAAAATGCGTCCACTGCAAGTGTCCGGAAATTGATTTCTTTATATAATTATTGGATTGTAGTTATGAGTTGGAAGACCCTAAAGTTGTGCAGTGGATGGACTTAAACGACGAACTCAGTGAAACATCTGGATTAGGTCTAGCAGCAGACTACTTCTCTTGGGCCAAGTACCTTCCCACCAGCGGTGCACGGATGATAAAGAAAAACTTAGAAAAGCAGTTTGGCTTCCTGCGTTCGCAGGTGGAGGAAACAAGAGAACATTATGATCCGGGTGAGAGAATTAGTGGAATCATATATCACAGTATAATTCAGTGGTGGGTAGGGGTTGGCCAGGCGCGGATCCACGGGGGGTGGTCCGACGAAAATGCCCTCCCCCCCCCGGCCAAAAAACGTTTCTTGTTGTTCTGCTCGAGGGGGGGGGGGGGGGGAGGGGTGTTGTGAAAAAAAGGAGTGTTCACTCCTCCCCCCCCCCCCCCGTTGAGGCAAAAAAAAAACTGTGCTCCTTATCCCCCCCCCCCCCTCAATGAGCGAAATATTGGTCAGCGCGATTTTAACATTTCCGGGGGGGGGGGGCAAAAGAGAAGAAAAATTAGCTCACTACCCCCTCCCCCTCCCTAATGCCACAATGCCTAATCGGTGACCATTGGTCCCCCATGATCCTCTTTATCTTATGTTAACTGAGAGCTGACTTGATGAGAAACCACCTGTCCAGTGACCTTGCAGGGTGGTCTAATCCCTCCTGTAAACTAGTACAGATGGGCTTTAAAATAAGTTTAAGAATGCTCAGAACCTGACTGGAATGAACGGCATTTTGGCATACAAAAATAAAAATGGCAAGTTTAATAAATACAGAATTGCAAACTGAAAAGACCAAACTGTCAACGGGACGCATGTTGATCCTTGCAAATGCATAAAATGGTATGCTTGGCCTTTAAGATTGCTCCCTCAAAAAAAAGGGGAAAAAAAGAAAAAAAAATTGAATTAAACAAAATAAAAAATAATATTAATAATACGAGCGGCCCGAAATATAATGAGCGGGCGGTCGAGGACAACCAAACGATACGGCGGTCGTACGCCCCCGAAATTGATAGATACTTGCGGCGGCCGCAGAGAATCTGCGGTGGTCTCAGGGTCACCCTAGGGTGTATTCCTATCTTTACAAGCCGTATGATTCGCCGTGTGATTATAACGCGGAGTTATAACTGTTTTAATGTCTAGCTTCGCTGTAGCGATTAGACACGCCGTAGCCATGTCGTAGAGCGATTCCACGGCGACCGTACGTCGGACGTATGGTGACCTTGCGTTTCATATACTCAGGGTTGAAGCGGTGGCATCAATATGGTCCCCCTTCAGCCGCCTTACGGGCACCTTGCGGTTGCCTTGTGTCTGTCTAAGTAATTGTCAAAAAGCTACGGCCGCCGCCGGGACGCCCTAAGGCGACCGTGCGTTATCACTTTAAAGGCCGTAATGCATCCGCAGATTTTCTGTCTCCACAAATTCAAAATACGCCGTGCGGCTACCCTAAAACATGTGACCGCAACCGTATCCCGTGGCGGATCCAGGGGCCCGGGTCCCCCGCCCCCTCCCCCCCCCCCCCCCCCCCCCTGGGAAAAAAAGTGTAAAAACACGTTAATTTTATCCTTTTTTTTAGATGCCCCCCTCCCCCTGGTGCTCAAGGGGGGGGGGGGGAGCGTTTTTTCAAATTTTCGAGGGCCCCCAAAAACATTAGTACGCAATCCCCCCCCCCCCCCCCCCACTCAGCGAAATATTGGCCGGCACGATTTTCAAATTTCAGCACACTAAATTTCAAATTGATTTCAAATCCCCCCCCCCCCCCCTAAGAAATCCTCGATCCGCGCCTGACCGTATCTGACTGTGGGAATACTGCGGCAGTTATAGAATTGCTAGTGGCCGTATATATTTTAGACCGCACGGCCGCCGCGGAAAATGTGACCTAGGCAGACTAAGTAAAACTAGTGCCCTGTTATGACAGTCACAATAACTGTTGTACGTAAGCTACTGAAATGTTTGTGTTTGATTGGCTGCGAGCAAATCTGTCATAGAAATTTAGCATTTGTTACTGACAAGAAGTTTTATGAAACAGGGCCCAGTTTAAACTTAGTCCACCTTTATAAACATAACTGAGTCATTACAGCTAAATGTGTTGCATTTTCTATTCCTCTTCATAGAGAACATCAATAATTTCTACAGTCTACTTCTCAAAGCTCAAGAAGATGCAAGGAAAGAAGGAGAGAATGTGGACAAACTGACCGATACTCACGTCTTCCAGACGATCGCTGATATGTTTGGAGGTACATGTATGATTAATGTATTAGCCTGTGAACTAAACTCCAGTCGGTAGTGCCCCTGTATTAATTATAAAGGGCATAGGAGGAGGCTAATCGAACCCCCCCCCTCCCATCGACAGGCGTGAATGTATTTGAAAATAGATTAGAAATAAGAAATTAGTTCAACAATCACTAGCGTTGGGTTTGAATACATCACAATACACTAGCCACATTGCCAATTTGAGATTCGCATATAATTATGTAGTGATGTCATATTTCGAACATTTTCTTTTGTTTGTTTTTCTGCTTGCACACAAACTAATGAAGTTATTAAAAAGGTTGAATTGCCCTTTAATCTCTCTAAAAAAATTGATTTATACTGGTCCTGTGTACTGGAACTCCTCGGACATTTCGCTCAAACAGCTGCCAAGTTTAATTACTTTTAAATATCACTTGAAACATAAACTTCTACTCCAGTGTGAAAATGCTTAAGGTCATCGTGATAGAGACCATCGCACAGTGGGCCAGAATCGCCTCAAAGTGTGCCAAAATTCAAAATCGGCGAATGTGAATTTTTATATTTTTTTCATTCGCTTGGGGACGAAAACATTCTAAAGAATATTTTTCCACCCATATTTAAATATTATTTTAGCAAATTTTAAAAGTGTCATATACCCCTGCGAACATGAGAACATCTATGTTGCTCCAAAAATGATAAAAGAGGCAACTTTACAATAGGTGTTGAGAATGTATGAAGGGAAAAGCAATCAACTTGATACTGCGTGCACTTCTTGCATATTGGTAACCCAATTAGAAAATACAATGACCAAATTTATTGAAGCTTCATTTTGGGAAAAATGAGCATTAAATTTCACAAAAAAAGGAAAAAATTGCAATTTTTATATAAAAGTAGCATGTTTATTAGGATTCCGGCCGATTCCCGCAATGATGGTAATCTCAAAATGTCCGCCCAAACCTAAGCTTTCCATGTATGGTATTTCTTTTTGCTAGAATTTGCTACACTGCATGTGCAGGCACTTTTCCTCCCCACGTCCATCGATTATTATTAGGCATAATCGGTACACATTTGTACTGTTTTCGTTTACGTACAGCCGATTCAACGCTCGTCCGCGTAACCATGGCAACGCACGGTGGGCCAGGGAGGAACCAAATAAAGTGCGCCAAAACTCATTGTTTTCAATTCTCTTCTTGACCAGTTGAACTGTAATACATTGAGGAATACCTCAGTGAAAGATTTGATTCCGGTAAGCACAAGAAGGGTACAAATTTACTCCTTCAAACAGCAAAATCCTACATATTCACAGTTTTAGTGCAAAAGTGACTTATTTTATAAATCTTTCAATTTAACATGAAGTTCTTAAGTTATTGATATGACATTGCTCTCACATATTCCTGATAGTTCATTTCGTTGCATGAATTGGTTAATATGTATAGAAACACAATCTTCATTATATATTAAAGGTTAATTCACTGAAAAATGGACTAATTATCCATGTTTTTTATAAATCCAGAGAAAACGTTTAGATTTCCGCAGAGTTCCGCTTATATTTTAATACCACCATTTTGTCTGATGTCTAAGCTTTAAGTTGATACCAAATTTGGCTGCTCGATCTTGCCCGTTGTCATGTTAGAGCCGATTCCCCTTGCCACATTGTCCCGAAAAATATGTTTGTTTTTAGTATGCGGCTGAATCATGAAGGATTCGCGGTCATAAATCACGTCGCTTGGGGGCGCGTGACACTTGTTCTGACACCGCGGACCAAAATAAACACATTTTTCGGGGCAATGTTGCAAGGAAAACGGCTCTAACATAATAACGGGCACAATCGGGCAGCCAAATCTGGTATCAACTTAAAGCTTAGATATCAGAGAAAATGTTGGTAATACCATTTAAGCGGAAATCCCTGGACATACAAACATTTCCTATGGATTTTTAGAAAATAAATCCCCAGAAATTAGTTTTGGCACGATTTGGTTCCTCCCTGGCCCACTGTGCATCGGTATTATCAACACTTGTTGACTGGCTACACCACACACCCGTTTTTGTTCTTTTGATTTGTTTTTTGTTTTATATAGTATGTAACAAATGTATTATGTAAAGGGAACCTTAATTTCAAGCATAATGCTCCCAAGGTTTCCTCCTCATTATTGCAGATTATTGTAAGCATCATTTGTATTTAATGTCTTGCCATTAAATCGTTTTTATTACTGTTGTATCAATCGATTATTATGTACATGTTTTGTTACCTTGTATATGCCTTACTTTGTAAATTCTTTTCATATGCAGTTAATGTGGAAATAAAACCTAAATTTAAAAAAAAATGTTCCGGATCCTGGATGTACACTATACCTCTTAATTTGACGTTCCTTTTTAGAAATGTCTTTGTTGATTAAAAAAATACTTATTGATATTGAATCTAAATCAACCCCTCCAAAAAGAATTAAATTCTGAGAGGACAAAACTGAACACAAAATTCTTATTTTTAATCATTTTTTGTTAACTGATGTCGAAAAATCTCAAAATTGCAGAAATTAGAAGTTCCTAAATGTCAGAACTAATGCCAAAATTTTTGTATTTTATAGCTGGTATTCAGACAACCGTTGAGACCCTGTACTGGGCCATGGCTCTCCTTGCGACCTACCCAGAAATCCAGGCAAAGATCCGCGCCGAGATCGATGATGTCATCGGCCGTGATCGTCTTCCTACCATCAACGACCGCGGGAAGCTCGTATACACGGAGGCAAGCCTCTATGAGGTGTTGCGTTACAGCAGTATTGTTCCGACCAATCTTCATGCTACTACCAGGGATACAGAATTTGGTAAGTTTGAGAAAGGTTCCTCATCAATTAAAAGCCATCTTAATTGGTGGATGGAGGGGTGTATAGGGCACAACTTTTGAAATATGCCAGCTACTGCTATGTCTGGCAAGTTCGAGCATTGCCTGGAAAGAAAGGTCGTGAGGCAGAACCCTTATGGAACAATCATGGTGTTGCCACACTATGTTCACATATAGTCAACTATGTGTGGACATTACGTGTTCACATTGTTGTCACAGTGTGGAGTTTCAGTCCATGTGGTTTACCACATAATATCCACATAAACTGACATACTTGACACAGAGTACCACATATTTACCACAGTGGTATATGTATTGCACTATGTGTTAACTCTGTGGTCACAGTATTGTCACAGTGTGGGGTTCAAATCATGTGGTTTACTACGTAGTCGTACATTTTTAACACAGAGTGACATTTATGTACCACAGTGAGGTATGTACTGAACTATGTGTAAATTGTGTGTTCACAGTATTGTCACTGTGTGTTGTTCAAATCATGTGGTTTACCACATAGTCCACATAGTCGTACATATTTAACACAGAGTGATACTTTTGTACCACAGTGTGGTATGTACTGAACTATGCGCAAATTCTGTGTTCACAGTATTGTCACAGTGTGGGGTTCAAATCATGTTGTTTGCCACATAGTCATACATATTTAACACATATTGACGAATATATACCACAGTGTGGTATGTACTGAATTATGTGTAAACTCTGTGATCACAGTATTTTCACAGTGTGGGGCTCAAATCATGTTGTTTGCCACATAGGTATACATATTTAACGCAGGTTGACACACATTTACAATAGTGTGGTATGTACTGAACTATGTGTAAATTCTGTGCTCACAGTATAGTCACAGTGTTGGTTTCAAATCATGTGGTTTACCTTATAGTTGTACATATTTAACACAGAGTGACACACATTTACAACAGTGTGGTATGTACCGAACTATGTGTAAACTCTGTGTTCACAGTATAGTCACAGTGTTGGTTTCAAATCATGTGGTTTACAATATTTAACACAGTGTGGTATGAATCGCTATGTGTAAACTCTGTGTTCACAGTATATTGTCAGTGTGAGATTTTGAGATCATGTGGTTTATCACAAAGTAATATCCACATAGTCTGTGGGCTTATTTCCGGTTGAAACAGTTAATTCCTGACTTTTGGCATATCTCCTACTATGTGGTGCAATTGATACCACAGCGTTACCACACTGTGGTACGCACCACATAGTACACCACAGCGTTACCACATGTCCCAAAATCACATGTGGCCCACACTACGTTTGACTATGTGGTACACAGTGTCGTTAACTATGTGGTAAGTTGGTAACACTGTGATTGTTCCATAAAGGTAATGTGTGAAAAGCTATAATGCGCTACATGTATAAAGTAGTTGCAAGTGCTCGTAGGGATGGTTAAAACTTGAATGCATTATCTTGTGGATTCTTATTCTTTCTTGAGCTGTCCGTAATGTCAAATGAGGGATAAGATAATTTTTGAGGATTTTCACGCGGCGAGGGGCAGCAGGTTGCAGAAAAATCGGGAAAATGTTTTCCCCAAAATATACCGTGATACATATATGTATCGAGATCAAACTGCTGATGGTTTGTTGATGTATAGAACCAAACTCATCCACAGAGTTATGGAAATATATTTTTTCAAATTTCAATATTACACGTGTGATGTATAGGTTATATGAATATGAATGCATCATCTTTTGCCAAATGATATTTGTTTCAACTGCACTCAATGTTGCCTCTTATCCTATCCACCTGTCTATAAAGGTCATGGTTTTGTGTTACAGTGTTAGAGATTGCTTGTGTATTAAATATACAAATTGTTGCTTACATTGATTGTTTCTGGCTCCCGTTGACTTTGCAGGTGGCTATCATATCCCCAAAGGGACAGTGGTGTTGATCAACACACACTCCATGCACTATGACCCTCAAGAATGGGACCAGCCGGACAAGTTCCTTCCAGGTAAAAAAATGGATTATACAACGTACCTCTGCCAGTGATATCTTAGACTTGATGAGTGCATGGGGGATAAGGATGTATGGATGTATGATGTGGAATGTGTCTCTGACTTTCCCAAAGGAACGACAGTGATGATCAATACATAATGACCCTCAAGAATGTCTCTCCCAGGATAGCTTAAACTCTATGAGCTTGGTTTGGGAGGATTGGGGTAGGAAATAAACAGTTTTTCAGGTAGTTATTTCATCCTCTAAATAACCACATTGATGACCAATGACTACTCCGTACATATTCTCCCTCAAGAACAGGACCAACTGGCCAAATTGCTCCTAGATAAAAGGTGGTAAATGTAGATTGATATCTTGCAGGGGCTCAAACATATTCAAATGATCGTTCTTTTTGCAGTTGGCACTCACTGTTTTCATGTCTAAAAACATGTCCTACTGATTAACGATCAACTCACTGTTGATACTCCAAGCCTACTACAATATGATATTTTAAAACAATGGGACAGGACAATATTTTTATTGGAGATTATGCGCCACTTGTGCTTTCTTTATTTAGTGCACTCAACTAATTAATCATTTCTTTGTTTTCTGCAGAGCACTTCATGGATGGTAGTGGCACTGTCCGTGAGCATCCTCCAAGCTTCCTGCCCTTTGGAGCGGGTCGTCGTGGATGTCTAGGTGAAGCCGTGGCCAAGGCTGATCTCTTCCTTATCTTTTCCTGGTTCCTGCAGAACTACACCTTCAGCAAGGTCCCAGGAAAGGAGTCTGAAGACATCTTAAACATGATTCCTCAGACAGCATTTGGTAGACTCCTTATCTCCTATGAGATCATGATCAACAAACGAGACTAGTAGGGTCCTGAGCCAGTATTCAATTCAATACTAAATCAGAAAGGTTAATATTTTACTCAGCTATCGGCTTAGGTAAAATACTAGTCAACTTTGGTATTCAGTTGAAGCTTTGGGCTAATTATGTTACCCCAAGCTTAAAACTACTCCCTCGCAGGGTAAAGCTAATTATTTGTAGGCTTTGATTGGCAGGCCATAATGGAAGAGCAAATTATATGAGCACACACTGATTTGTAACACGTTTGTTGCACATGATTTTGTATTGGCTACGTGATGACACATTTGTCACCAGTACATTTAAGTATTTTTGATATAATTTAAAATACCGGCCTGGGCCTCTATCCGCATGCCTGTTTAAGCTGCCTCAGATGGTTTTGTGAGTCCTCTTTTATCAAATATTAAGTTAGATTGATTCAGGAAAGTGAATTCTTAATTATTTTTAAAAGCTAAAACACATCTTTGGTCAATGTAATGGATGTGGTTAAAAGGACTTTCTGTCCATTGCATTTAGATGGTCTTGACACCAAATCAATGACTAATTGATTATTTACGACCAGTAACAGTTATTAATGTTTCTTTATATAGTAATCCTTGATTGAAAAATCCCAACTGTCTATATTTTGAAATTACTGTTAATCAGTAGAAACAAGTCTTTTTCAGTGGATTGGCAGCTCTGGATGGTTTTACTAGTAAATATTGAATGCAAAGGTGCAGTGATACAAGACTCTACATAAATGAATAAATACTAACAAGAAATGCCTCACATGTGATTCCTTTAAAAAATGGATGGATGATAAAGTCGATTGTGGCAGGGTTGTGTACCTTCCTACATCTTGTGTCTAAAGTGTTGAAAGTTATGAAGAAATAATTTGTTGTTTGTTTACCCCTTGACTTTTACCAACATTCTGAATCCCCTGTTTATCTAAATATTTGGTGTTGTTACATTAAAAAAAAATGATTATTGCAGTAATTTATAGACCTCCTTCTCAGAGCTGTGTTGACTTTATAACAGATGTTAACAATATTCTAGAGATAACAGTCTCAAACAATCTGCATCATTACGACAATTTAAGTATAAATATAAACAATATCTTTGCAATTCTAAATAGTCATACAAATTTAAAAACAATTATTATTATGTTTCAAATCGCAATTATGTTATCATCGGGTCAATTTAATCTAATTATAAAACCAGACGTTTGAAGGGAGAGTCAACCCTGAGGATGGGTTTACTCCGCCTTTACTAGGCCATACACATTCTCAGGGTGGACTTCCCCTTTATTGCTACCGGGGCTAGACTCGATAAGCTTCGCTTTTTCTAGCCCCATCTACTTTACTTACCTTTTTATGTTTATGTTGATGTTTGTTAACTGATGTAGATTTTCATTGTTATTTTATGCTTATGTATCTGTTTTTCATTTGCTCTATGTGTCAAATGTGTACAATGTAATCTGTTACCTTGTATATATTTTCTGGTTTTTAATGTGGAAAATAAATGAAATGAAATGAAATGAATATAATTGAAGATTTATATGCATGTTATACAGGTGTAGGCCTATCATATAAGGTGGAGAGGATATGTATTTTCCGTTGCTTGTCTTCAAGTCATTTGAAGGGGAACCATGTACACATAAATGGGTAGGGAAGGCCAATTATTTACTTTACCTTTACCGCGAATACTGGAAGAAAGCTGAGACAGTAGTCAAGCTTCCAGGTCTATCTTCTTGGCCTATCTTCTTGACAGTACTAATTTTCAATATTGACTTTATATGCATTTGTGAGTCTGTAACTTGTGAATTAGATTAGAACTGTGGTCTGAATTGTGCTGATGTTGCTTCATTTGCATTAATTTCCCCTTTTTAGCGTTATTTTTTTCTAATTGTCAAAATTTGTTTTTCGAGTTTCTACAGAATTTAGAATGATGTACATATAATTGCATAATTCTTTATAATTGCTGCGACGTACAATATTAGATCATGTTTGTATTATGTAAAGATCAACAATATTTTACAGTAAATAATAATGATATATTTTGTAATATCAATTTCTAAAGAAATAATCAGACGGTGTTCATGGAATGTAGTAAAAATAAAAACAATAATTTTCATTGAAGCCCATTGCATATTCTCAGAAGTGATGTTTTGTGTATGGCCACGAAGCTATAAAACGACATTATAAAAAGGAGAATTAGCCATTCGTAGACAGTTGGTATCTAGAAACAGATGTGAACAAATCAGAGAGAAAAACAAATATAATTTTGAGAAGCTACAGAAATATCGGACAAGGAATCAAAAATCTAAGATCATTATCAATAAAGTGAGAAATCTCCCATTGACGATTCAGTCATATTACCCTTAATCCCTTCCCCCTTTCTGTCTGTCTGTCCAAGGAGATTGGTCTGTCTTATTCTCTCTTTGCTTGAAACTTCCTAAAACCCTGACCGTCATTGCTTTAATAAAAAAAAGCATGATGTATCGCGCACGCTGCGGTCTGACTGCCAACTGATCCCCAACTGATCTGTATTTTACGTACAGATCAGTGGGATAAACCTTAGAACGTTGTCGAAAGGCCATTTCAAACAAAAATTATGTTTTGCGTCCCCGCCCGCTTCTTTTTTGAGGGCCGCCTGCTTTTTTTAATTTTTAATTTATTTTTTGTTGTTATTTTTTTTAAATAATGAAAAAAGATGAAAAACATACTGCTAAAATGATCTTTTTCTCAAAAAAAAAAAAAAAAAAAAAAAAAAAATAGCCCGACTGTCAAGGAAAATGAACCAAGGGCCATTTAAAAAAAAAAGGAAAAAAAGGGCCTCCTCCTTATTTTGGCCTAATACCTCGTTTTGTGCGTTCTCACTTTCCTAAAAGTTATGGACAAGGCCATTGCGATCTCCTTACTTTGATTTTTCGAAAGTAACATGAACAGCACAACACTTTTTTTCCCTGTTAATTTTCCGTTTCCAGCGTTTCGTAAAGTTTGCTCTCAATATTATATGATTCATAACTTTTGTCAGATGTCAAAATTATGTACCATAATCTGGTAAATTAAAGATGGGAATATTCAAAAAGGATTATTTTACAAGAAGTTTAACGAGGTCTTAATAATAATTTTTAAAAAGAGAGAGCTACATCAACTTAGGTTCGGGTTATGCTGGCTTAAATTTTTTAGAGAAACATCATGTAAATATTGACAGAAAATTGAATTCATTCATCTTTATGTAGGGGGCTGTAGATTGTGACGGGTAGCCGGAATGAGTGGGGGTAGACCTCGGACAATACAGATGACAATGGCAGCCTGAGGAGTAGAGTTGGTGCTCTTTATTCTGTATGGACACACCGCTATAAGCGGGGTGGAAACGGGGTCGAGTAATGATAGACAGTTATCAATTACAAAAATAAACAACGACATATCTTTCAGAATTATGACAAAAATAGGTAAACATTTGAATCGTTAATGACATTAACTTTAACTTATTTAAGACATTGCAAATGCCCAAAGTGTATAAGCTGGATCAATAACGAATTCCTAACATAATTAATCAAACTCAAAAAATCATAATTCTTCGTTAATCAGGTTTATCTATACTGTACACCAAAACCTAATACATATTCATTAGCGCCCAAGTTCCCGACTACAATAGTCACACTCCAAGGCCCAATTTTCCATACACACAAACGCATTCTACACGTACCCGTACAGGCATAGCCTACGCATCCATTTCCTATACGTGTAATCTACTCGTACATTAAAAAGTCACACCCTCTGAGCATTACGTAACAACAATATCGCCTTAAATTACACTTTTCTGTTAACAAATATCATGTTCTTTGAACATATTTTTAAGCCTTATAATAAAACTAATTCGTTTAAACCAGGATATAAACAAAACATAGTAGCAATATTATCAAATTTAACAATTTAAACACACATAAAAACTAAGCCTTGCTTACCTATAAGCGGGGTGGAAACGGGGTGAAGGTCACGGTTCTAAAGCCCGCTACCAACGACCTCCTTACATTTAATTGTTTTCCTCCATGATAATGATACTACTACTGACTACCAATACCATTACTAATTATATATACTTATAAAAATGATAATATAAATAGTACTTTTATATTTCGATGTTTTATTGATACTTTTTAGTTCACAAAACATATTACATGGAAGGATACCATAAATCTTTTACATAATTGATGCATATATATAATTTAATATAAATCAATAACTTGACACATCTGTTAACGAAGTATGATAGAAATTTCATCGTAAATAAATACAATGAAATCTAAAACTAATCAAAATCGTTTAAAGTGGTAGACTACCACTTTAAACAATTTTGATTAGTTTTAGATTTCATTTTAATTATTTATGATGAACTCTTTATCATACTTCATTAACAGATGTGTCAAGTTATTGATTTATATAATAGTATACTATTCCATTTTCTATGATGAAATGAGAACTTGCCTCGGAAAAAAAAAAATATTACACTTAAAAAAGCTTAGGCCTACTGTTTGATCATATTGATCCGATGTCTCATTTTCGCCAGCACAAACGTAGGCTAGTTCGCGTATATATATAGCAGACGGCAATCGATGAATCAGACGACACTTGATAGTGATTTTGTATGTGAGATTGCTTTGCTAAATATAAAATACAAGAATCTGTTCCATATCTTCATTGATATCTAATAATTAAACAGTTATTAAAATAAACCTACCAAACTACATAATACAATGAAATGGACATAATGAACCTATCAGAACTGATCTATGATAATTCATGCTTGTTATCCTTCGTGTACCTGACCCATAACCTTACAATCGCGTGGCAAATTGCGTCCAAAGTTCGACTTGTTTCATATGTGTTATATAGGCAATGGCGAGCTAGCGACCTATTTTAATAACCAAATTACGGTGGGTGAACTTTCAAAAGTCAATGAGACATGAGGGTTCCAATGAAAGAGCTAGTGTCAACGTACGTCGGGGTGGATGTGCTTTTCGTTAAAACAAAAAATGAATTTTTAACGATATATTTTTTTTTTTTTTTTTGGGGGGGTGGGGGGTAAAAGTCCAAAGGCTAACGTACATGTTAGGTTGCTGGACTCTGACGATAGGGGCGTTGTCCAATGAGACTATTCGGAGCCATATGAACTTTGTTAAGCGTGAGACCGTTCACTTCTATCTCTCCCCGCCAAATAATCCGAACAAAAGAATCAATCGAGGGGAATCAACGGTTAAACGAATTTATCATGAGTCCTTGAAAAATTAATTAATTAGTTTTCCATTTATCCTCTTTCGAGGGACTTTATTTGTTCATATCATAAAAAAACAGCTATTTACAACAGTGTTTAAATACAAAATTCATGCAATTGTAACATATCATACATAGTACAGAACATGAAACTAATGTGACATAATCACTAACTAAAATAATGAAAACATTTTTGTAACTTTTGTAACTTCGTTTGTATCGAATTTCTTTTGATTACATTTCATATTGAGATAGGTGCGAATTTCCACCTTTAATTCTTTTATCAAATATACAGCATGTTTCCTGTGCTTTCACTTCCAAAACATTCTCTAATATAGTTTCTATAGATAATAGCTGAGCGAAGTTTAAAATAAGATTGACAAGATTCATTTCTCTTCTCTCTATTTTATGACCTATGAAAAGAATTTCTTCGTTCAAAAAGATTTTAAAATTAAACAAAGTACCAATTAATTTGGATACAATCTTCAAAAAAAGCGAAACCTTCTTGCAAGCCAGGAGAAGGTGGTTAGTTGTGTCCGGAATTTTACATATATCACATAGATTATTATTTTTAATCTTTCATTTACATAAATTGTCTTTACTGGGCAATATTCTATGAAGATATTTGAAATTAAACTGCTAAATTTTGTTGTCATTTATAAAGTAAAATTTATAATGGAGCAACGTTTTCCAGTTAAACTCATTAGGTAAATCAAAATAAGCGTTCCAAAAATAAATGTACGGCAGATCCTGTCTATTTTTTTCTAACATCAAATTAAAATAATGTTTGGCTTTCATGACCGCTACATCAATGGAGTCACCTGTTACAATTTTTATTGTACTGGATTCCACTGCAGACGGTGGACTTTTTACATATTGTAACCTTTTACGTAATTTCTGCAACCAAATGCACTTTTTTTACTTTCCCAATTTGAAGGCGGAAAGTAATTCATTTTCTTGAAAATTAATACAAATAGAATCAACTTCTTTCCAGATACCGTTTACTAAGACTTGTTTCACTTTAAAAATATTGTTTCTCATCCAGTTTGGAAAATACAATAACTCATTCATATCTTTAATATTGCTTTTATACCAAATCATTTCATTTTCAAGATCTGTTACTTTAAACATATCAATATATTTTAATTCAGCCCAAGAACAAAACATGACAACATAAAAGTTAGGCAACTGTTTTTTCTACATATACGATACATATCACTTTTTTTGCAATTAAAATGCAAAAAAAGTGGCAAATCCCCAACTTTCTTGATCCAATATTTAAACAACATTTTCCAAACACTTTGTTCGTCTCTTAAATATTTATGAATCCATGAAAGACGGAGTGACCGGCATTTTGACTCTAAGTCGATCATTCCCAACCCCCCTTCTACTCCAGGATTGTGACAGATGTTTCGTTTCACCTTTTCTGTTTTAGAATTCCATAAAAATGTGTAAGCCAGTTTATTTATACGTATTGATATGAAAAAGTGGAAATAAAACAAAACGAACAAACAAACAAACAATTATTTTAGAAGGGATCGGAACTGCCGTGGCAGTATGTACTATCTAAGACATAACTAAATGTTTAATCACAGCAACTTTTCCGTACAATGTAAGTTTTCTCATTTTCCATAAATCCAAGGTATTCTTTATTTTCTCTACTTTACTTTCCCAGTTTAAATGTTTACCTACATAAATACCAAGACATATAGGGTCTTCGGTGAAATGTAAATCTTCAACTTCATCGTCATTTATATTTAGTTTTATAAGATTTGATTTGATCCAGTTAATTTTTGGTCCCGCATGTGCTCCAAACAGTTCTACTTCTTTCATTATTTCTTTAACAAATTTAACAGATCTAGTAATAATCGTCGTATCGTCTGCATATTGAACGATACGTATATCTTTAAAATCAGCTCGATCTTCATTGAAGTCTGGGACTTGGATACCCTCTATTTTGGCGTTTTGTTTAATTCTTTTCCCTAAACCTCTGCAATTATTATAAATAAAAGTGGAGAAAAATTAATTAATACTGCTTGTCATAGTATTATTGAAGAGCAGCAAAGGCGAACGATTGTCGCTACAATTCAGAAATCGTTGCTTTGATTGCTTTCCCCTCAAAATTACCATGAGATATCAAGCTATATAGAACTATGTTCGACAAAAAAAGATATTGTCTTGAAAACAGTCAGAAACCTTAGAATTTGAATGAATAAAACATAAATGCAAATGAATAAGACTAGAATGGGTAGGACACAAGTTAATTTTTACCATTTAAATCATCCAGTACCAAATACCTAAGCAAATTCGAGCCAGATGCATATAATGGTGAGCTTATAAAGACAATGATTCATGACAAATTGTCAGTTGTCATAAGTTTATCCTCTAGACGTATTGCAAACGATAATCAGGATAATAAGGATCAGAATGGAACTTCTACTACTAGGCCTACTTTGACAAGTATTATATTACACTACTGCCATTGTTGGTTATCATGAAATTGCTTCACTCAATAAAAAGCCCATATGTTTTATACACGCGCGGCTACGAGCCTTCACTTCGTGAAAACAAAAATAAAAGCGTTCTGTGTAATTTGTGTGTTCACGAAATGACGGTAGTGTTAAAAGTTCAAACAAAGGAATACAAAAAGCAACCACAGAAAATGTAGTGTATCTCGCAGTTCGAGTTATTTTATCTGCACATCAATTAAACATAATGTTTTGTCGTATTAAGTGTCCATTTTGGGAATTCCATCCACGACAGAAAAATCCCATACGCTTTACGCCGGGCTACGAGCCGTCACCTCGTGAAAACAAAATTACAGCGCGTCCTTGAATTTCGTGTTTTCACGAAGTGACGGTTATTTTTACAGCTCATTTCACCCCGAAATATAAGAAATTATGGAAATAATTAAACATAGAACTAAACATTGAGATATGTTCCTATAACATTAATTTGCCCTTGGTACATTAAAGAGGTTGAGATTATGGTTTGAGAGTTTGAAAGCGATTTATTAAAAACTAACTTTCTTTTAATTGCGCACTCATCCGTCACTTCGTGAAAATAGGGACAAAATGAGTTGCACCAAATGAAAGAGGAGGATCTAATAAAGCTTTAAATCATGTGTCACTTATTAATCATGATTTTGATTAAGTTCTGTTAAACATCGATAATTCACGGTTTCGTTTTTTCTCTGGGACGCACGGTAAGGGTTAAGCCGCCGACACCATCGCTGGGATGCAACTATGATGGCTTCTGTTTCACAACAGCTTGCCACGCCTTCCTATCTTCTGTCAGCCTAGTGGCTTTAGTCAGGGAGTTAAGGCGTCTGACATGTTGCAGTTTGCCTTGATATACAGTGCGTCCATCCCTTAATTAGCTGGTCTTCCCCTTGGGTGTTTGTACATTTCCGTTCAGAAGGATGTGGGGTATCTTTTTTGATTAATTCTCTTGATATGTCCAAAGTATCTCATTTTTTTTGCTGCAACCCTGTCGACAGTAGCGTACGCAGGATTTTTTCAGGGGGGGGGGGTTAAAATCGGGCCAAAAAAATCTCAACGACTCAGCCGGCCGCTAAATAAGCAGGGGGGGGGGGGGGTAAGAGGACATTTTTTTTTGGTCTCGAAATTTGAAAATTTGACATTTTGTTCCGTTGTGGGGGTGGGGGGGGGGGGAGTAAGGTCACCTTTTTTAGGTCATCCATTGGCATAATTTAAAGGGGGGTTTCCCCCAAAACATACACAAAACATACACATAAAAAAAGTCAAGGGGGGAGGGTTTAACCCCGACCCCCCCCCCCCCCCCCCTGGGTACGCGCCTGTCTGTCGATGATGGTTTCTTCCATGTTCAGTTGTGTTGGTACGTGTGTGTTTCTCATCCTGTCAAGTCTGGTAACACCTATGATTCTCCTGGGACATATGCCATCTCAAAAGCCGGTGTGAAGTCTATTTGCATCGACATTTTTAATGCACCATATAAAAGAATCGACAACACCAGGACTTTGTACAGTAATTCTTGTTGAGCAGCGTATATTATATCTTTTGATGCCCAGATATTAGTGCCTTTCCAAATTCGATGCTGTACTTCTTCCGAGCAGACTTCCTGTCTACCATATTGTTCCTCCCAGGTAAATGAACTTTTCTGATTGTTTGAGCTGTTCTCCTCCAATGTTTATATTCAGTAGTTGAGAGTGTTTGCTTATGACTTGTACTCCTGTTTTGGTAATGTTTATTTTCAGTCCAAAGTTTGAGCTGTTCTGATTGGAGGTCTCTATCATTGTCAGCTATAAGGACAATGACGTCAGCAAATCTTAGGTTGTTGATCAGCTGTCCCTGTACTCTTACGCTAAATCATTACACATTATTAATCAAGTATCTGCCATTCTTCTAAGAGGAAACCAAAGGTAAAAACAAATGTTCTTCTTGTTCGTCATTACTGGTTAAACTTGTCAGTTCGTCAGGGTATGTATAATAACGTTCATTATTTTTGTTTACAGGTGCTGCTTTTGTGTACATGACTACTGCAATTTGCTTTGCTGTGATCTTTTAGACAAGATTCCAGCTACATTTCTGAAAGATGGTGCAAAGATTTAGTTAATCATGACGTCTCATTATAAAAGTTACAAATAATGGGTTTTAACAAGGAGTGGTTCAGATCTTACTTGTCTATGATCGACACAAGTAGTGGTCATTCATGATATTCGTACCAAACTAATGTATATAACATGCGGTGTTCCTCAGGTAAACATAATAGACCCAATTTGATTTACAAGTTATATCAATGATATGTGTATTTGTATAAAAGACTTTAAACTATTATTGTACGCAGTTGACAGCCTACTACTCTATTCAATCCGAATCCAAAATATCTTGAGGATAAGTTCAGTGAACAGCTGTCTTTGTGTCTATTCGATTGAATGACCGATAATAAGCTTTTTTTACATGCACTTGAGGAGAAACAGAAAGTATTTTGTTTTGTTCTAAAAGCAGTTCTAAAAAGTCATTTGAATTCAAAGTGACACTAAATAATCAAGTAATCAAGGGAAAGTAATATGTGAAGTAGTTAGGCATTGAGTTTGCTAGCGCAATTTTATTTTCATCCAATTAGTAGAATCATTTGTAAAAAAAGAGCAAATTCTCGTCTGAAATGTGTGCAGAGATATCAAAGTTGTACGGATTTAAAAGCAAGACGTATACTCTGTTTTGCTCCTTTTTAATGTTTGTTCGGTAGAAAGATAAAGGAGAATAATATATGGAAATATACAGACAAAATATATTTGAGATATTACATAGTAAAGAAAAAGGCAAAATAAGAATGGAAGGAACGAGAGAGGAATATAGAGTGGGACGGAGGAAAGAGTAAAGATACAGGGATCGAGGGGGGGGGTGTAGGCGTGAAGAAAATGGTCTAGGAACGTAGCTGTACTTTACTATTGTATTACGAGCTTTCGGTTTGTGAGGCCTTCTTCAGGTTCTAAAGTGCAAACACATACAAAAACAAATACATTGTATGAACAAATATACATGGCACACATGGCATACAAACTTAATATCACTCAATCATAGACCATTTTCTTCACGCCTACATATTATGGAACACCCGTTGTTCTGTCAGAGTTTAGAATTCTCGCACTTTTATATATATATAATACCCTGTATTACAAGGATGTAGAGAGAAGGGACGCGGATGGAGAGAAAGAAAGAAATATATGGGGAGGTTAGACAGGTTTATCTTTATAAAAAAATATTTTTTTAAATTATACCGGATAATTATGTTTACTTTCTATTTCACAACTTTAAACCATGTCAAATGTATTATATCTTTGAATGTTGAATTGTATTTCTGATTTCTTGTCATAATTACTGTTCTGTTGGAAATGAAAAATTAAACTGAAACTGAAACTGAAACAGAAACTGGCAGAGGGAGATGGAGGAAGAGAGGAAAGAACAATAGAGCGCATGGGCGTCAATCCTTACGTAATACCTATTGTTCAGGGGGATGAATGAATAGATCATCCCCCTGAACAATAGGTATCAATTACAGATTTATGCCCATGGTATAGAGAGAGAGAGAGAGGGGAAAAAGAGAAAGAGAGAGAGAGAGAGAGAAAGAGGTATCTAGTTGCGTAGTGATCAGAAACTTCGCTTTCTTCTTCTTTTCCTTCTTCTCTTTCATTATCACCATAATCAGTTATTTATCATTATTGCAATGACGACCTTCGTCATTGCCTTGTTTTCGTTCACTTTCTTCTTATTAATATTCTCTTACTTCTTCTTCTTCTTGTCTTCCGGAATCCCATTCGTTTTGCACGTAGTGCTTGTTATTCCTATCTAGGTCCTTTTCTCTTGCTCGATTCATTTCACACTTCATAGGCACAGTCTCTAACATCTCATCAAGGTCACTACATTCTTCGATTCTCGAAATCACTCATGCGTAAACGTCCAGGCGCCATTTTGTCCGTTTCTGGTCCATTTTAAGACCTTTCTATCCTCCTTCCTATCTCCACTATCCTAGATCCTACAAACTTCTAACAAATTCCTCTAGATAGTCTGAGAGATGTTTTTTTCATCTGCGACGATAACCTGCCCTTCAAATCGCCATCTTCATACTCAAAATTCAAATCTAAAACCGACTCCGTCAAAAATCTCTCAAATTCTTTAAAAATTGACCCCTAAATAATCTAAAACTGCCATAAGTTTCTTATATAAATTCCGTTTTGTATTTAAATATTAAAGTATCTATATCTTATAATTGCACGTAGCCATGCCAAATTTCACGCTCCAATGGTTTTGCACAACATAAATAGCGCCCTCTAAAGTTCTGGGAATTGGCTTTATTTCTGTGGCCGTATCTCCATAATGGCTTGGAAAACCTGTACCCTTTTTTGGATTTAGATACTTGAAGATATGTCCTTTCCAGCCATATACAAAATTATATACCCTATCACTGACCAAATTTGAGAAAATTGCCCTCCAAATTCGCCATTTTCAAGAAAATTCCAAAATAATTTAAACTTGCTTTAAAATGGCGATCTTTATACCTACATCAATGAAACTTGACAGAAACAAGTATCCATATACGTGACAACTGTTTGCTAAGTTTGGTAAAATTTAAATATGTCAGCGCAAAGTTATCGCCAAAAATGATGAATTTACTATGCATTACGTAATAGCGCGTTTGATGCATGCAGTACGTTGCGCGCAGATGACAATGGTGTCGAACTGACCGCAATGAAGTGCCCTTTCGAATGATACCAAGTATGGTATATGTTCACACAGAAAATTGTGAGTAAATTGCATTTGAACAACGGTCACTATACAAATTCCGGTCATAATACAGATCCTGTACGTTTTCCGCCCATGCATTACACGCATTGTCTATGGGGAAATCGGGTTCACGCTTTTGGACCCAGAACGATCTTTATTTTCTTGAAATTTTATAGGCACATTCTAAGTGGCCAAGTGCAGAGCATCTCGAGGCCAAATTTTTAAAATCGTTCAAGCATGACATTAAATGCTATTTCATACTCTGCGTATTTACTAGTCCGAAAGATGTTCTTTCGTTTGACACGTAAAACAATGCATCGTCATTGCACGCACATCGTTCTGACACGATTGCATTTCTAGTTATGTATTATTATCATTATTACTTAGTTTCAGATTACTATATATCACATTCACATTCAATTATCATGAACATTAAACAATAATGAAAACTTATTCTTTCAATAGGTACTAAAAATACATCCAATGATATCAAGCAATGAAAGTAATGAAAGAGTCAAAATAACAAACGGAGACATACATATACAATCGCATGGTATTTAAACTGAAATTATATAAAAATGTGTCCAGTGGAATTTGAGGGAATCCAGCGCACCGCCCCCCCCCCCCCCCTCCCACAGGATTCGTCGAATATTAATTAATAACGCGGCGTCCCATACTTGGGAAATGCATTGACGTAATCAACTAATAAAGTCATATGTAAACAAACGATATGTCATCATTATTTATAAAGTACTCTCAAAGTTTTAGACACAGACACAGTACAAACACAGCACATACTGTTGTTATCAGACAGACAAAGACTTGTTATCGCCTAGTGACGTGTCCATTGTGACATTTTATAATACAATATCATTACTCAAGTCCTGCCATTCTTCTAAAAGGAAACGACAGATAAAAACAAATTTCTTCTTCTTCTTCGTCCTTGCTGGTTAAACTTGTGCGTACGTCGTTAGGGTAGGTATAATCATGGATATATTACGGATGGACATTCGACTTGATTCTTTCTTTGATCCAACGAGATCCTCCGCCTTCCGATTATGTGCATCTTAGTGAGAACATTCAGCTGTTTTTACAATAACGACTGCGTCATTGACAAAGGAGCAGTTTCCCTCTCTTGAGTTTTGTTTGGAGGGTGCGCTCTGTAAGAGTGTGTCTTAAATAATAAACATTACCAATGGGGAGCAGCAAAGTGGAAAAGCAGACGATTTTGGTGATATAAAATTTATTATTACTGATTCGCACACTTTCGCACGCACCAATGACTTTAACAAATAATTAGAAGGCCATGATCTTAATGAGCCCTGTGCGTTGTAATTCTGGGCTATTATGAGAAAATTGGGGAAAACGGGATTTTAAATCACAAACAATCCAAATATAACCTATCTGGTAATATCAACATGTGTTTTAAAAATTTATCATAGTACACGGAACAACAATTTCCGATTATTAACCACAACTGCACATTGATTTCCCATAATTTAAGCGATTTATTTTCTTCTGCGCATGCATAATAACATGTCTAAAATCACTATCTTAATTCTGTCCCGGCTTATTGGTGGCGGACCTCATGAGAACAAAGTGAAGAAACATGTATGGAATGTTATTAAAACGACATTGACGGAGAAAATCAAATTGAATTCGTTAACAAAACGACAAATGTCCATTCGAATTAGGTCAATGGTATAATAATGTGCATTCTTTTTACAGGTGCTTTTTGTATTGTTTTGTGTGTGTACATAACTACTGCAGTGTCTCTCCATATTACTCTTTGGTAAATTTACGAAAGAAAAGGTGTGGGTGAGCACTAAAAAAAAAATTTTAAAAATAAAAAAGTTTTTTTTGGGTAGTGAGTTACTCAACATCCCCCCCCCCCCCCCTTGAGCAAAACAAAAAAGAAAAAGGTACATTTTTGTGGGAACCACATTTCTTTCAAACTTTTTTGGTGCCAGGGGTGGGGCCATTTTTGCCAGGGGGTGGTCCCGTCGGGCACCCCCCCCTGCCTTTGACCTACTTACTTCAAAGCCGAAATTAGGCTGTGTTTTGATACTATGTACCTTCATATCAAATTTCATTAACATCATCTAATATTGAACGGAAACCAGATTTGTGACGGACGGACGGCAGCGTTTATATCCTGTCCGACTTCGTCGGCGAGGGGATAATTAAAGGAATCAGAGGAGAGATGCGAATGACATTGATATAGCCTGAATACAGAATACTTTTCTCTTCTCTGCCAGATTTATACTTTTTAATTTTGTATATACTTATGTTTTCGTACGTTTTAGAAATTTAAAATATTCATCATTATTTTCCTCTTCTTCCTCCTTCTTCTCCTCCTCTTTCTTCTTTTTTTTTTTTTTTTTTTTATCTTCCTACGCTTCTTGTACTTATCATTTATATCATTATTTTAATGTCGTCATTATTACTATCATCATTATTATCTTTAATAAGTTTTTTCTTAAATTTCTGTAGATAATACGACTTTAACTTAATAATTTTGTCGGGGACCCTACTGGAAATAAGCTCTGACTCGAGCTTTCGTGTGTTATCCTGCTCAAGCTGTCTTAATTCTATCTGTTATTCTTTTATATTGCTGTATGTTGGAAACTTGGTGAATAAAATCAATCAATCAATCAATCATCATCTAGTACGGAATTTAGGCGTTGGCCTTTGATTCCCGGTCACTGTATACGTCTGGCATTGCATTGTCACATGAGAAAGATAGTACATGTCTTTAGTGTGCTTACGGGAGGAGTCGGGGAAGGTCACTTTGCTTGTTCCACCTTTTTTTTAAGCCTTTTGAAAGATTCAGTTGTTTTTCGTTTGCTCTATATTTTCAGGCAGGTTGCTTTTGGCTTTTCACACTTATCCAATGTTCGAACCTACAAGGATATATAAGGATGGCTTTGAGACAAGTCCAGACTGTCCAGTACATATAATTACCAACCGTATAGTAATTAAAGTCATTCTGCCATTTAAATCAATTTATGATTGGCAGGAACGGCAGGAACCATTTACATGCAAATCCATGGAAACTTTTTTTTTCTATTTGTTTTTAGCTTGATTAAAATCCATCATGATTGACCTGCTTGGAGCTGGAGAGTCTGGCTTTGGTCAGATTAATGCCCTGACCATCACAGCAACCCTTGGAATGGTCACTGCTACGCTGGCCCTCTGGACCATCGTGAGGCCAAAGCGATTTCCTCCTGGTCCAAGAGGCCTGCCTATCGTTGGCAGCATCTACAGTAAGTCAAATGTAGATCCTAATTTACCAGGCACCAACTTATAGTGATATGCAACACAATGGAAGAAAAATACTCAGAGTGGATCGAGTGCCATTCAGCTCCACAAACTTCAACTCCCAAAGAGCTCTTTTGAAAGAAGAAAAAGGAAAACAGTGAAATACAAAGTCGTGCAAATGTCTGTGAAGAATCTTATTAGAAGTTATGATAATATAGGGTGGCCTATACGGCTAAGGCACGGCGGGTCTATACTTGCAGAGAACAACAAACACATCTTCACTCCATACATGCTTGCAACCTTACTTGCATTTATCTACATGGATTTACATGTACATCGTATAACAACTGTAACTAATAAACATTCAAATAACAGAGATGGTAAATAGAAGGAGGTACATAAATATCCATAGATTTCCGTGCATATCAATGAGTTGCTATGAATATTCAATAAAGCTTAACCAATCGTATAGTGTAAAGAACAAAAACCAAAGGATGAACATGAAAGGATAAACATGAAAGGAGTAATAAAAGAGACTAAAGTTGGAGAGAGTGAACATAGCACGAGAGCCTGTAGAGGGAATGGTGACGGTGATTAAATGTGATGGAAAGAGCAAAATGGAGTTTGATGACAGCAGAATGCAAATAGACATATGGGAAGATAAAATACTTTCATACATGCTACGGTACAATGTCCTGTTCAAAATCTAGCTCTACAATACCAAATCCAAAAAATAGCTCCTTTTCACAAGAAAGTATTCAAAAACATTTTACGATAGTTTGGTACTAGATTTTCTCATTGACATGGAACTCTAGATCTACATGCATGTATCTAGACTAAGCTTTGTGATTTCGAATTATTTTGGATGTTATTGTAATTGCTTGATGTTTTATCATACGGCTTCTCCTCTTGAAATCTCATCTTGATACATCTTACTTTTAGTTAAATATTTCATGTTTATTATACTTCTTTGGTTTTTAGGTATAAATGATTCTCCTGAGGTTGTCTTTGGGGAATGGGCCAAGAAGTACGGTGATATCTTTGGCTTCAAGGCGGGAGAGAGATGGATTGTAGTTCTCAACCGTCAAGCATTGATCAAGGAAGCCGTCCTCAAACAGAGCGTTGGCTTTGCTGACCGTCCAGATTTCCTCTCTCGTGAGTGGATAGGATTTAGTAATTAAATATCAACATGATATTTTATGCCATGACAAGGATAATAGTTACTGGATATCAACATAATATTTTTAATTATGATTGGGGTAATAATGTCGGAGCACCAGACGGTTACAGAATTGGTATGATATTAAGTAATATTTTATGCTATGACTAGGATAATTATAGTAATTAACATAATACGTTGATGCTATGACCGAGGTAGTAATGTTGGAGTGCCAGGACACATGGGTACTTATAATGTAAGGCTTTTTATAATTGTGCCATCCAACTCCACTACCTTTCAGCTTTTCTTGCCTTCTTTCCTTCGCTTCTTCAGCTATACTTATAACAATGTTGCTTTCCTTTTGTTGCATAATCATGTAATTTTTTGATATGTTTAGATACTGAAATTATATTTTCAACATCAGATAGAAGATGAAAGACCATAGAGGTTATATGAAGCAAAGATATGCAGATTCAGAGAAAGACAAAGCAATACATGGGAGAGATAGAAAGTTAGAGAGAAGGAATTGACTTTTGAGGTGTTGGTGCATGCAGCAGTCACCATAGTTATACCTTTTTGTTAAATCCTTGTATTTTATTGTATTCTCTGGGCCACCAAGATATTAATGCTAGTCAAATTTGGTTGACCAAAAGGGCATACACAATGTCGGCCAGTGTCGATTGTCACAGAAGGGGTCAAAATGAATGTATGGAAAATGAATGTATGTAAACGTAAATTTATGTGCACTGCTGATATTGTGTTTTCGTGTATTTCAATTTTCAGTGGACATTTTCTCGGATGGATTCAAGGATATTGCTTTCAGCCCATACAGTGAGACCTGGAAACTTCATCGCAAGTTGGCTCACTCAGCTCTCAGGTAAAACTTAGATAATACACTCAGAGTTAAGCGACCACCTGTGTAGAAAGAATACATGTCTATAATTAATAATAGTAATAACTATAATAATATGTCTTATGTACCCAAGGTAACTTCATCAGTATTTAAGTAACTGTGCGAATAAATTTCACAAAATGGGCAAATTAAACATGTAAGGAAAGCCTATATCATTGAGAACACGAATCATTTGCTTTAAGGTTGGGTAAATATTAATTTAACACTTCAATAAGCATTTTCCAAGACCCTTCTCAGATTTTCAAATCCTGGCTTGAAAGCGAAATAATATACGGGTCCTGAATCATGACGTCACACGTGGGACAGGGAGCTGGGGCGCTAGCTCGGTGCACTAGCAAGAAGTAGACATACACAGAGTTTAGACGTACACGTTGCATAGTGAAAGTGGACTAAAAATTTCTCGAATTTGGGTAATTAAACTTTAAAATTGCTTATTATGCCACATGTATATTAAATGTTAGCATTTCGATTATTCCAAATATCTTATTATTTATTTTTTGTTGTTGAGATGTCATCGCATGAATGGGGGAATTTCCAGTCAAGTGCTCAAACAACACGATGAGACACCTAGTTCTTTTCATTCTTCCTCGCTCCCAGGCATTTTGCAACAGGCAAGCCTCTTCAGGATCTCATCTCCAGCGTCTACCCCAAGGTTGAGAAGAAGTTGGCCATGACGGAGGGACAACCAATAGACCCTAAGGTCCTCATCACTCTACTCATGTACAACGTACTCGCACAGATGTGCTTTGGACGAAGGTGAGTTCTGCACAACGGTTTTGGAACTTGTGGTAAAGCAAGGGTTTTATTTAGAAGTTTTTAGTCAAAAGGCAAGCAATCCAATCTTAACATCAGCTTGTTATGAGCTGAGTTGGAAAGAAACTTTATATAGGCAATAAGAAAATAGATTTATTTTAATTAAATTTAATAATATTAATGCGACTGTGATGCAGGACAACTCTCTATTCTTTGTTATGCCTCCGCAACGAAGTAGCCGTAGCCATGTTTTCGGGTTGTCCGTCCGTCCCTTTCTCATGATCGCGTTATATCTCAAGAACCGATTGACAGGTCGATCCCCGCCAACTTTAAACTTGGGTCATGTACATTGTACGTATCTTGTAGAGCCAATGAACTGATTAGATTTTGGGGTCAAGAGGTCAAATGGATAATGTCATGGGGCTCATAATGTATGCAAAAATAGTTTGTAATCAAAATATTCTGAGAACCTGTTAATGAATTAGAATCAAACTGGAATTTTAAAATTTGCTTCTGTTTGGGTTTGTAACATCGCTCTATGACGGAGACATAATTTTCGACTGCGCGCAGTCGAAGATCCATCTAGCTTTATTTTGTTGTGTTTTTGTTGTAATGCCCATTAGAATACAATACATTTGTATCATTAAAAACACTAACCTTTTTAAAGAAAATCGAACTAGATCACAGCCATGATATATAATATTAGAATGTTCTCTATTCATTCCCGTTTCACAGGTACATGAGTTATTTAATACGTGTTTTAGCCACAGTTGCCCTACATTCAATACCCTACCCTACATATGAAGATTCTAGGCTTCTGATTGGTCAAAACTGCAGGCATGAAATACGCTACTGACTGCTAGCAGTATAGCGAAAAATATTGACCGGGCATCACTCTCCTTACGCGTACAATGAAAGGACGCAATGGATTAGCTTTTTAACTCCAATAATGAACAAACACGTTTAAACTTTCATTAATTTAAGTATGTGCACAATGTTATGAGTTCAATATTAACTTTATGTTTCTCTTTTTTGTCTTATATAAAATTATTAAATTGATATAAAGACAATTTTTAGTAATTCATTAATTCAAATATCAATTTTCTCGTGCCAGTAACTTTCTTTTTCAATTGCTTCCATTCATTTTGTCATTATGGTTGTAATTATTATTAACGTTTTTTAAAATAAATTATTACTATTGTTATTTGATATTGCTATTATTATTATTATTATCATCAAAATTTTTCTCACTATTGTCGATAGTGTTATTTTTTTTATTGATTGGAAACGCCCCCTCTCAAAAATGAAATGGAAGCTCTTATTATTACCAATCATGTGAAAAAATATGTTTTGACTAATTCGTGATGATACAAATTTTGCCGGAGAACCGCCTATTAATTGATATATTTGGTAAATTATTATATCTATCCGGACCGGATCATCGCGCACGTGTCGCGTACATATAGCTCCGTTTAGTCTCATTTGACAACGCCCCCTATCGTCAGAGTCAGCAGCCCAACATGTTAGCCTATGGAATTATACAACTTCATTTTGTTTTGTTTAAAAGAAAAGCACATCCACCCGACGTACGTTATCACAAACTCTTTCATTGGAACCCTCATGTCCCATAGACTTTTGAAAGTTCATCCCCCATAATTTGATCAAAATAGGTTGCAAGCTCGCCATTGCCTATATAACACATGTGAAACAAGTCGAACTTTGGACTCAGTTTGCCAAGCGATTGTAAGGTTATAGGTCAGGCACACGAAGGATAACAAGCATGAATTATCATAGATCAGTTCTGATCGTTTCATTATGTCCATTTCAGCCAACCCCCCACCGTAATTTTTCTATTGAAGATAAGCAAACATTTTGCCGAGGTAAGCAAAAACATGAATATTCATGATCGCCATGGACTATTCGATTATTTACAGAGGGGCGCAATTGTGCACCACATCAAACTCCCCTTCTTTAAGTCAAGTATTTCATTGCATTATGTAGTTTGGTAGGTTTATTTTAATAACTGTTTAATTATCAGATATTGATGATAGTTTAAAGATATAGAAAATGTTCTTGTATTTTATATTTAGAAAAGCAATCTCACATACAAATTCACTATACCAAGTGTCGTCTAATCCGCCGATTGTCGTCTGCTATGTACGTCCAGCGAGCGAAAATGGGACAACCGGAGCAATATGATCCCATATCCATCTTTCTGTGTATAGTGCTTGTATCTTTACCAAGACTGGGCCAAATTTCTTATCAGTTTGATGATTCCAGAACCTTGCAGTGCACACCAATACTTATATGCTAGATGATCAACCTTTTCTGAACGTTTCCACAAAGTTTCTTTCACAATGCAATCGCATGACCAAAACTGGTCTTTATCTAAGACCAGTTCTGGTCATGCGATTGCATTGTGAAAGAAACGATCAAAATGATAAGAAATTTGGCCCAGTCGTAGGAATCATGTGCGTATTATCTATTTGGTCCCAAAAGATAAACTAATTTACCACATATATCTATTAGTAGGCGGTTTCCCGGCAAAAATGTTATCATCATGTATTAGTCAAAACATATTCTTTCACATGATTGATAATAAGAGCTTTCGTTTCATTTTTTGAGAGGGGGGGGGGGGCGTTCCAAAACTGGTCTTTACCTTTAACATTAATTCGATTTGTATTGACAGTGTTAAATTGACAAATTCAAACTGATTGTAAACTTCTCCTATACCCCGCAATGTGGGTGACATAAGAATAAATTGTTATTGTCATTGTCATTGCCCAGCGGCTTTAATCTACTTTAAGATTCAGTTGCAAGGCGAACCTTAATCCTGTGCATGTATCTTTCAAGAAATAACGCCTGGTGAAAATGCGTCCACTGCAAGTGTCCGGCAAAACCCTACAAGAAGGTACAATTACTTTTTTGTTTTTAACTGATTTTTCTTGATGTCATTATTGGATTGCAGTTATGAGTTGGAAGACCCTAATGTGGCGCAATGGATGAACACAAACGACGAAATCAATGAACATTTGGGATTAGGTCTAGCAGCAGACTTCTTCTCTTGGGCCAAGTACCTTCCCACCAACGGTCCATGGATGTTGAAGGAACTCCAAGAAAGGCTTTGGGGCTTCTTGCGTTTGCAGGTGGATGAAACGAGAGAACATTATGATCCGGGTGAGCTACTGAAATTTCGGTATTTGATTGGCTGAGAAGTCTTATGAAACAGTCTTAGTCCACCTTCATGAACATGACTGAGTCATTACAGCTAAATGTGTTGCATTTTCTATTCCTCTTCATAGAGAACATCAATAATGTCTACAGTCTACTTCTCAAAGCTCAAGAAGATGCAAGGAAAGAAGGAGAGAACGTGGACAAACTGACCGATACTCACATCTTCCAGACGATCGCTGATATTTTTACAGGTACATGTATGATTAATGTATTAGCTTGTTACCTGCAGAAACATGGTGCCCCTGTATTAATTCTAAAAAGGCAGGAGGGGGACAGACTCCTCCCCCTCCCCCAACCCCCCCCCCCCCCCCTGGGCATGCACGTAATACACTTGAGGATAGATTAGAAATATGAAATGAGTGCTATTTCACTGTATGCAACAAACACTAGCGTTGGGTGCGAATACATCACAATCATGCACTAACCAGATTATCAATTTGAGATTCGCATAGATGTAGTGATACCATATTTTAAACATTTTATTTTGTTTGTTTTTCTGCTTGCACATAAACGAACTTATTACAAAGGTTGGATTACCCTTTACTCTCTCATGTTCAGGATCCCGGATGTAAAATTCTTTGTGTAAAAGCTTTTCAATGTAATTCAATTCAGTACACATGTACCATTTAATTTGACGTTCCTATATTAGACATGTCTTTATGGATTAAAAAATGATTATTGATCATTATTAAATCTCAGTCAATTTACCCTTCAAAAAAAGAAAATTCTGAGAGGACAAGATGTTTTATTTGCAATGATTTTTTTTTTATTGATGACAATTAAATCTCAAAATTTGAAGACTGAAAGATGAGTTTCCAAAGGTCAAAGCTTATTTCAAAACTTTATTTGTTGTATTTTATAGCTGGTATTTTGACAACCGTTGAGACCCTATACTGGGCCATGGCTCTCCTAGTGACCTACCCAGAAATCCAGGCAAAGATCCGCGTCGAGATCGATGATGTCATCGGCCGTGATCGTCTTCCTACCATCAATGACCGCGGGAAGCTTCCCTACACGGAAGCAAGCCTCTATGAAGTGTTGCGGTACAGCAGTATTGTTCCGAACGCTCTTCCTCATGCTACTACCAGGGATACAGAGTTTGGTAATATTAATGAGAAAATTGTTTTTTTTTCAATTAAAAGCCGTCTTAATTGGTGGATGGAGGGTTTTATGGGGCACACCTTTTGAAATCAAAGCTACTGCTATGTCAGACATGTTCTAGCATTTCCTGGAGAGGAAGATCGTTAGGCAGTATTGTGTAAAAAGCTATGATGCGCTACATGTACATGTATAAAGTACTTGCAATTGCTAGTAAGTATAGTTAAATGATCATCGTACGTGTATTCTTGATCTTCCTTGAGCTGTCTGTGATGTCACATGGCGGATAAGATAATTTTTTAAGGATTTTTCACGGGGAAAGGCTCAGCAGGTTGCAGACAAATTGAGAAAATTTTTCCTCCACTATATACTATGGTACATACATGTATCTAGATCAAACAGTTGATGTTTTGTTGATGTATAGAACCAAACTCATCCACAAAGGTATTGAGATACATTTGTTTCAAATACCAATATTAGATGTGTGATGTATAAGTTATATGGATATGACTGCATCATCTTTTGCCAATTGATAAGTGTACTTCTTTCAACTGCACTCAGTGTTGCCTGTCATCCTTTCCACATGTCTATAAAAGGTCATGTTTTGTATTTTTTTAACATTATTACATTGTAAATGGAACCTGTATTACAGACCGCTAGTGTATGAAAACTACAAATCATGAAATTGTTTTTTACATTGATTGTTTCTGGCTCCTGTTGACTTTGCAGGTGGCTATCATATCCCAAAAGGAACCACAGTGATAATCAACACATACTCTATGCACTATGACCCTCAAGAATGGGACCAACCAGACAAGTTCCTTCCAGGTAAAAAAATGAATTCTACGATGTCTCCCCCAGGATATTTAATACTCAAGAGCTTGGTTTGGGAGGTGAGGGGTAGGAAATATACAGTTTTTTTCTGGTGGTTATTTCATCCTCTAAAGACCCACAGAGATGATCCAAAACTACTCCATGCACAGCCTCACTCAACATGACTAAGAACTGGACGAAGTGCTCCTAGGCAGGGCTCCACACTAACTTTTAGGGTGAGGGGGTGTGTGAGCCCTGTGTAAAAATTGAACAATGTATGCGCCCATTTTTCCTGGGCGCCTGTTAGTGTTGAGCCTCATTCTTTTTTAATGTCTGAGAACATCTGATTAATAATCAATTCACTGTAGATTTTCAAAGACTATTGCTATAGTATATGACAACACGGGACAGGACAATATTTTGTTTGTAGAGTATTCACCTCTCGAGCATCTTTATGTAGTGCAATAAAACAAATCATTTCTTTTTCCTGCAGAGCACTTCATGGATGGCAGTGGCACTGTCCGTGATCATCCTCCAAGCTTCCTGCCCTTTGGAGCGGGCCGTCGTGGATGTCTAGGTGAAGCTGTGGCCAAGGCTGATCTCTTCCTTATCTTTACCTGGTTCATGCAGAACTACACAACTAGCAAGGTCCCAGGAAAGGAGTCTGAAGACATCTTGAAGATGATTCCTCAGACAGCATCTGGTAGACTCCTTCTCTCCTATGAGATCATGATCAACAAACGAGACTAGTAGGGTCCTGCATCGGCCAGTATTCAATTCAATACTACATCAGAAAGATTAATATTTTACTCAGCTATCGGCTTAGGTAAAATACTAGTCAACTTTGGTATTCAGTTGAAGCTTTGGGCTAATTATGTTACCCCTAGTTTAAAACAACTCACTCGCAGGCTAAAGCCAATTATTTGGAGGCTTTGATTGGCAGGCCATAATGGATGAGCAAATTATGTCACCAATACATATATACAATACATAAGTATTTTGGATATAATTTAAAATACCGGTCTGGGCCTTTATCCGCATGCCTGTTTAAGCTGCCCCAGATGGTATTGTGAGTCCTCTTTTATCAAATATTCAGTTAGATTGATTCAGGAAAGTGAATTCTTAATTATTTTTAAAAGTTAAAACACATCTTTGGTCAATGTAATGGATGTGGTTAAAAGGACTTTCTGTCCATTGCATTTAGATGGTCTTGACACCAAATCAATGACTAATTGATCATTTACGACCAGTAACAGTTATTAATGTTCCTTTATATAGTAATCATTGATTGAAAAATCCCAACTGTCTATATTTCAAATTACTGGTAATCAGTAAAAAAAAAAAAAAAAAAAAAAAAATCTTTTTCAGTGGATTGGTAGCTCTGGGATTGTTTTACTAGTAAATATTGAATGCAAAGGTGCAGTGATACAAGACTCTACAAGAAATGTAAGAATATAAGAAATGCCACACATGTGATTCCTTTAAAAAATTGATGGATTATAAAGTCGATTGTGGCAGGGTTGTGTATCTTCCTACTTCTTGTGTCTAAAGTGTTGAAAGTTATGAAGAAATAATTTGTTGTTTGTTTACCCCTTGACTTTTACCAACATTCTGAATCACCTGTTTATCTAAATATTTGGTGTTGTTACGTGAATATAATTGAAGATTTCCTATGCATGCTATACAGGTGTAGCCCTATCATACAAGGTAGAGAGGAGATGTATTTTCCGTTGCTTGTCTTCAAGTCATTTAAAGTGGAACCATGTACAAATAAATGGGTAGGGAAGGCCAATTATTTACTTTACCTTTACCGCGAATACTGGAAGAATGCTGAGACAGTAGTCAAGCTTCCAGGTCTATCTTCTTGGTCTATCTTCTTGACAGTACTTATTTCAATATGTACTATATATACATTTGTGAGTCTGTAACTTGTGCATTAGATTAGAACTGTGGTCTGAATTGTGCTGATGTTGCTTCATTCGCATTAATTTCCCCCTTTTAGCGTTATTTTTTTCTAATTGTCAAAAAAAAGATTTCGAGTTTCTACAGAATTCAGAATGATGTACATATAATTGCATAATTTTTTGTAATTGCTGCGATGTACAATATTAAATCATGTTTTGTATTGTGTAAAGATCAAAATTATATTTTACAGTAAATAATAATGATATATTTTGTAATATCAATTTCTAAAGAAATAATCAGACGGTGTTCATGGAATGTAGTAAAAATAAAAACAATAATTAACATTGAAACCCATTGCATATTCTCAGAAGTGATGTTTTGTGTCTATGGCCATGAAGCTATCAAACGACATTATAAAAAGGAGAATTAGCCATTCGTAGACAGTTGGTATCTAGAAACAGATGTGAACAAATCAGAGAGAAAAACAAATATAATTTTGAGAAGCTACAGAAATATGAGGAATGAAAAATCTAAGATCACTATCAATAAATTGAGAAATCTCCCATTGACGATTCAGTCATATTACCCTTAATCCCTTCCCCCTTTCTGTCTGTCCAAGGAGATCTGTCTTATTCTCTCTTTGCTTGAAACTTCCTAAAACCCTGACCGTCATTGCTTTAATAAAAAAAAAAAGCATGATGTATCGCGCACGCTGCGGTCTGACTGCCAACTGATCCCCCAACTGATCTGTATTTTACGTACAGATCAGTGGGATAAACCCTTAGTCAGAACGTTGTCGTAAGGCCATTTCAAACAAAAATTATGTTTTGCGTCCCCGCCCGCTTCTTTTTTGAGGGCCGCCCTGCATTTTTTGTTTAGTTTGAAACATGAAAAACATACTGCTAAAATGATCTTTTCCTCAACAAAAAAAATAGCCCGACTATCAAAGGAAATGTACCAAGGGCCATTTAAAAAAGAAAGAAAAAAAGGGCCTCCTCCTTCCTATTTTTCAAAAAGGCAGGACGCTAAACATGTTTTTTTAATTTCATTTGGCCTAATACCTCGTTTTGGCGTTCTCACTTTCCTAAAAATTATGGACAAGGCCATTGCGATCTCCTTACTTTGATTTTTCGAAAGTAACATGAACAGCATAACACTTTTTTCCCTGTTAATTTTCCGTTTCCAGCGTTTCGTATAGTTTGCTCTCAATATTTATAACTTTTGTCAGATGTCAAAATTATCCACCATAATCTTGGTTTGGTTTGGTTTGGTTTATTTTCCGTATAAAAATTCAATACATACAAGAATACAATTTACAAATAATACAAATCAAGAATTAAAAAACGGCTGGAAAGCTCTATTCAGAGCCATTATTAAAATGGCTCTGTTCTTCCTAGAGGTCCAGAAATAATCAAACATAGAAATAAAACACAAAATATTACAAAAATATAATATTACAAACGCACTATCTACAACCCCCTCCCAAACCCTCTATAACACATTATGATAAATTAAAGATGGGAATATTCAGAAAGGATTATTTACAAGAAGTTTAACGAGGTCTTTAATTGTTTCCTCCATGAAAATGATATTACTACTGACAACCAATACCATTACTACTTCTATATACATATAAAAATGATAATATAAATAGTACATTTATATTTCGATGTTTTATTGATACTTTTCAGTTCACAAAACATATTACATGGAAGGAAACCATAAATCTTTTACATAATTGATGCATATATAATTTAATATGAATCAATAACTTTGACACATCTGTTAATGAAATATGGTAAAGAGTTCATCATAAATAATTACAATGAAATCTAAAACTAATCAAAATTGTTTAAGTGGTAGTATAATATTTCATTTTCTATGATGAAATGAGAACTTGCCTAAAATATATTAACACTTAAAAAAGCTTAGGCCTACTGTTTGAGCATATTGCTCCGGTTGTCTCATTTTCGCCAGCCCAAACGTAGGCTAGGTCGCGTATATAGCAGACGGCAATCGGCGGATCAGACGACACTTGATAGTGATTTTGTATGTGAGATTGCTTTGCTAAATATAAAATACAAGAATCTTTTCCATATCTTTAAACTATCATTGATATCTGATAATTAAACAGTTATTGAAATAAACCTACCAAACTACATAATACAATGAAATACTTGACGTAAAGTAGGGGAGTTTTTTATCATGAGTCCTTGAAAAATTAAATAATACTGCTTGTCATAGTATTATTGAAGAGCAGCAAAGGCGAACGACTGTCAGAAATCGTTGCTTGGATTGCTTTCCCCTTAAAATTACCATGAGATATCAAGCTACATAGAACTATGATCGACAAAAGAGATATTGTCTTGAAAACAGTCAGAAACCTTAGATCTTGAATGAATAAAACATAATGCAAATGAATAAGACTAGAATGGATAGGACACAAGTTAATTTTACCATTTAAACCATCCAGTACCAAATACTTAAGCAAATTCGAGCCAGATGCATATAATGGTGAGCTTATAAAGACAATGATTCATGACAAATTGTCAATTGTCATGAGTTTATCCTCTAGACGTATTGCAAAAGATAATCAGGATAATAAGGATCAGAATGATACCTCTACTACTAGGCCTACTTTGACAAGTATTATAATACACTACTGCCATTGTTGGTTATCATGAAATTGCTTAACACAATAAAAATCCCATATGTTTTATACACGCGCGGCTACGAGCCTTCACTTCGTGAAAACAAAAATAAAAGCGTTCTGTGTAATTTGTGTGTTCACGAAATGACGGTTGTGTTAAAAGTTCAAACAAAGGAATACAAAAAGCAACCACAGAAAATGTATTGTATCTCGCAGTTCGAGTTATTTTATCTGCACATCAATTAAACATAACGTTTTGTCGTATTTAGTGTCCATTTCGGAAATTCCATCCACGACAGAAAAATCCCGTATGTTTTACGCGCGGGCTACGAGCCGTCACTTCGTGAAAACAAAATCACAGCGCGTCTTTGAATTTCGTGTTTTCACGAAGTGACGGTTATGTTTACAGCTCATTTCCCCCAAAATATAAGAAATTATGGAAATATTTAAACATAGAACTAAACATTGAGATATGTTTCTATCCCAGGATATAACATTTATTTGCCCTCGGTACATTAAAGAGGTTGAGATTATGGTTTGAATGTTTGAAAGCGTTCTATTAAAAACTAACTTTCTTTTAATTGCGCGCTCATCCGTCACTTCGTGAATAGGGGCAATATGAGTTGCACCAAATGAAAGAGGAGGATCTAATAGAAACTAACTTTCTTTTAATTCCGCGCTCATCCGTCACTTCGTGAAAATAGGGACAATATGAGTTGCACCAAATGAAAGAGGAGGATCTAATAAAGCTTTACAAATATGTGTCATTTATTAATCATGATTTTTATTAAGTTATGATAAAACATCGATAATTCTCGGTTTCGTTTTTGTCTGGGACGCACTGTATAGGGTTAAGCCGCCCGCACCATCGCTGGGATGTAACTATGATGGCTTGTGTTTCACAACGGCTTGCCACGCCTTCCTATCTTCTGTCAGCCTAGTAGCTTTAGTCAGGGAATCAAGGTGTCTGACATGTTGCAGTTTGCCTTGATATACAGTCCGTCCATTCCTTAATTATCTGGTCTTTCCCTTGGGCGTTTGTACATTTCCGTTCAGAAGGATGTGGGGTATCTTTTTTGATTCATTCTCTTATTATGTCCAAAGTATCTCAATCTTTTTGTGGCAACCCTGTCGATGATGGTTTCTTCCATGTTCAGTTGTGTTGGTATGGGTGTGTTTCTCATCCTGTCAAGTCTGGTCACACCCAGGGGCGTAGACAACGGGGGGATGAGGGGGATGCATCCCCCCACCTCACAAGGTGGGGGGGGGGGGGAGGCATGTACAATCATCCCCCCCCCCCAGGTTTTGGGAATGATATTTGCTTACTTAATAAGTTATAATGATGATAATAATAGTAATAATAATAATGATAACAATTATAATATTAATAATAATAATAATTATGATGATGATAATAATAATCCTCATCATTATTGTAATTGTGTTTATTGTTAGCCGCATTCACACGGTGAAAGCCAATTCTAAAACAGAATAGAAAATGAATGTGATACAACAGTATACATAATAATTCGTGACAGAGAGTACCATACTACTATCTTTATAACAAGTATTATTCAAACAAACATATATAATTATGTATAATCATGAATTGTTCAACTTCATGCTCCCACTATATGACTATTGTTACACTAATACTGATATCAGGACTGACTGGTATACATTAGTTTGTTGTTAAGCTTGCAGCAGCTACATCTTTTCTGTATTGTTAACTATTTATTTATTTTTGTTTTATTTAAGATGCACTTTGTTTTGTATTCATTTCAAGTATGTTGATTGATGCATGAAGACATAAGTTTGAAATGTTTAAAGAAGTTTGTTTCATGTAAAGCGCAGTGTGAATTTACCCTGTCTTGAAATGCGAGATAAAAGGAACCTATTAGTATTAGCATTATTTTTTGTATTAGTATTATTTTTTATTTGTATTATTATTATTATTATTATTATTATTATTATTATTATTATTATTATTATTATTATTATTTATTATTATTATTATTATCATTATAAGACTGAGATCAAATAGAAGTAAATAATGCCCTAATTTGAAACGATGCAATGCCGTTATGGTTCCGATTTCTTCACAAACTTACAAAGCAGTATTGTTACTCCATGGATCATAGTGATACTGTTTATGTTTTTTGTATCTGTATGTTAATGAGCCGCCAGCCAATATCCATCTATGGATACTATGCCTGTTTCTTTGAGGTAAAAAAAAAAAGTATGTACGTATTCATTATGCTTTATAATAAACAGACATATTGTTCAAAGTTTAATCGTTATTTGTTTGTTGTTTATGTGTTCTATTCACAAATGGCCACAGAGGCTGTTTTCATTCATAACCACATACCCCTATCAAGACAACAAAGACTATACCTGCGTGTACACAGTTGACATTGGTTTTTTTTCTGAAGAGGTGTAACAGCAAAATTCACAGAGATAAATAAATACGTAGTGTGGTTCAATATGCAATTATATGTGTCAGTCCATTCTGTATTCGTATGCCACGGTGTGTAGATCTTGTCGATGTATGTCTGTCCATTCAAGGCGTAGTATGTGTGTGTGTGTGTGTGAGTATGTGTGTGTGTGCGTGCACGCTTGTGTGTGTTATTTTACCTCATTAAGTATGCATCAGATTGCACGATTTCAAGTTCAAAATTGCAAAAGCTCCCTACCGTGGGAGGGGGACACCCCCCTCCCACACCCTCCCCCCGCTCGGTCGCTTCGCTCCCTCGCTGGGGCGCTTTGCGCCCTCACTATCGTTGGCAGCCCAGTCATCCCCCCAGGTGTACGAACCTGTCTACGCCACTGGTCACACCCATGATTCTCCTGTACCATATGCCATCTCAATATGCCATCTTTTTTAATGTTTATGTTTCTGCACCATGTAATAGAATCGACAAAACCAGGACTTTGTACAGTAATACTAGTTGAGCAGCGTATATCATATCTTTTATAAGATGGGTAGAAGAATCCCTGCAATCTGATTGGTCAATTACCATGTAATTATTTTTACTGGATGCACGCGATATCGGCGATCGATACCACCGATATCCTTTTTTTTTTAATAATTGTCATTTTTTTTTTTTTTTTTTTTTTTTTTTTAACGATTTTTTTTTGTCGTGTTTTTGTTATAATTATAATCTGTTTTAAAAAAAAAAAAAAAATCTATAATTTGTTTAATTTTTTTTTTTTAAAGTTTACACTGACAATTTTTTTTCTTTCTTTTTTTAATTGCATGATAAGTTAAAAATCATGCGTCCGGAAAAAAAATTACCAGACGCATGATTTTGCCATGCATCCGGTAAATCTGTAAAATAACAATTTTTTGTATTTTTGACAATTTTTGGGGTCCCATCTTATAAAACAGATGATGCACAGGTTTAATTTGTGGGTCGGTGGAATTGTGTGCACGCGGTACCTTTGAATTTGGTCTAAAACTCACTCGGCTGGGCCTCGTGGGTTCAAACCATTCAAAGGTACCTTGTGCACACAATCCCAACCGACGCACTCAAACCTGTGCATCATTTGTATATTAATTGCCTTCCCAAATTCGATGCTGTACTTCTTCCGAGCACACTTCTTGTCTACCATATTGTTCCTCCAAGGTAAATGAACTTTTCTGCATGTTTGAGCTGTTCTCCTCCAATGTTTATATTCAGTAGTTGAGGGTGTTTGCTTATTGCTTGTACTCCTGTTTTGGTAATGTTTATTTTTAGTCCAAAGATTGAGCTGTTCTGATTGGAGGTCTCTATCATTGTCAGCTATAAGGACAATTACGTCAGCAAATCTTAGGTTGTTGAGCAGCTGCCCCTGCACTCTTACGCCAATCATTACACATCTTTAATCAAGTTTCTGCCATTCTTCTAAGAGGAAACCAAAGGTAAAAACAAATGTTCTTCTTTTCCTCATTACTGGTTAAACTTGTACATACTTCGTCAGGGTACGTATAATAATGTTCATAATTTTTTTTTTTACAGGTGCTGCTTTTGTTTACATGACTACTGCAATTTGCTTTGCTGTGATCTGTCATCTGAAATGTATCAAAAAGTACTGGGTTAACATGATTCCAGCTAAATTTCTGAAAGATGGTGCGAAGGTTTTATATAAGCATTTAAGTTTATTAATGAACCTTTCTATCTTGACGTGTATTTTTCCAGAGGATCTGAAAATAAGCAACAGTGACTTCACTTTTTAAAAAGAAAGATAAAACTGATGTTAGCAATTATAGATCTATTCGTGTTTTAAGCGTAGCTTTAAAAATTATAGAAAAATCGGTCTTTGTTCAAATTGAAAAATACTTCAAAGAAAATGATATAATTTATGAATTTCAATCTGGTTTTTGACACGACTATTCGACTGAAACATGTCTAATTCATTTGACTGCTTGTTTGAGGACACAAACTTCCCACGGGCGCTTTGTTGGTTTGGTGCTCCTTGATCTGCAAATAGCTTTTGATACAGTTAATCATGGCGTCTCATTGAAAAAGTTACAAATAATGGGTTTTAACAGGGATTAGTTCATATCTTACTTGTCCATGATCGACACAAGTAGTGGTCATTCATGATATTCGTTCCAAACTAATGTATATAACATGCGGTGTTCCTCAGGTAAGCATAATAGACCCAATTTGATTTACAAGTTATATCAATGATATGTGTATTTGTATAAAAGACTTTAAACTATTATTGTACGCAGTTGACAGCGTACTACTCTATTCCAATCCGAATCCAAAATATCTTGAGGATAAGTTTAGTGAACAGCTGTCTATGTATTTCGATTGAATGACCGATGATAAGCTTTCTTTACATGCACTTGAGGAGAAACAGAAAGTATTTTGTTTTGTACTAAAAGCAGTTCTAAAAAGTCATTTGAATTCAAAGTGACACTCAATAATCAAGTAATCAAGAGAAAGTAATATGTGAAGTAGTTAGGCATTGAGTTTGCTAGCGCAATTTTATTTTCATCTAATTAGTAGAATCATTTGTAAAAAAAGAGCAAATTCTCGTCTGAAATATGTGCAGAGATATCAAAGTTGTACGGATTTAAACGCAAGACGTATACTCTGTTTGGCTCCTTTTTGATGTTTGTTGGGTAGAAAGATAAAGAAGAATAATATATGGAAATATACAGAAAAAATATATTTGAGATATTACATAGTAAAAAAAACGGCAAAATAAGAATGGAAGGAACGAGAGAGGAATATAGAGTGGGACGGAGGAAAGAGTAAAGATACAGGGATCGAGGGGGGGGGGGGGTGTAGGCGTGAAGAAAATGGTCTAGGAACGTAGCTGTACTTTACTATTGTATTACGAGCTTTCGGTTTGTGAGGCCTTCTTCAGGTTCTGAAGTGCAAACACATACAAAAGCAAATACATTGTATGAACAAATATACATGGCATACATGGCATACAAACTTAATATCACTCAATCATAGACCATTTTCTTCACGCCTACATATTATGGAACACCCGTTGTTCTGTCAGAGTTTAGAATTCTCGCACTTTTATATATATATATATATATATATACCCTGTATTACAAGGATGTAGAGAGAAGGGACGCGGATGGACAGAAAGAAAGAAATATAGGGGGAGGTTAGACAGGTTTATCTTTATAATTTTTTTTTTTTTTTTTAATTATACCGGATAATTATGTATACTTTCTATTTCACAACTTTAAACCATGTCAAATGTATTATATCATTGAATGTTGAATTGTATTTCTGATTTCTTGTCATAATTACTGTTCTGTTGGAAATGAAAAATTAAACTGAAACTGAAACTGAAACAGAAACTGGCAGAGGGAGATGGAGGAAGAGAGGAAAAAACAGTAGAGCGCATGAGCGTCAATCCTTACGTAATACCTATTGTTCAGGGGGGATGAATGAATAGATCATCCCCCCTGAACAATAGGTATCAATTACAGATTTATGCCCATGGTAGAGAGAGAGAGAGGGGAAAAAGAGAAAGAGAGAGAGAGAGAGAGAGAGAGAAAGAGGTATCTAATTGCGTAGTGATCAGAAACTTCGCTTTCTTCTTCTTTTCCTTCTTCTCCTTCATCATCACCATAATCAATTATTTATCATTATTATGTATTATTATCATTATTACTTATTTTCAGATTACTATTTTTCATATTCCACATTCACATTCAATTATCATAAACATTAAACAATAATGAAAACTTATTTTTTCAATAGGTATTAAAAATACATCCAATTATATCAAGCTATGAAAGTAATCAAAGAGTCAAAATAACAAACGGAGACATACATAATCGCATGGTATTTAAACTGAAATTATATACAAAATCTGTCCAGTGGAATTTGAGGGAATCCAGCGCTCCGCCCCCCCCCCCCCAGGATTCGTCGAATATTAATTTATAACGTGGCGTCCCATACTTGGGAAATGCTTTGACGTAATCAACTAATAAAGTCATATGTAAACAAACGATATGTCATCATTATTTATAAAGTACTCTCAAAGTTTTAGACACAGACACAGTATAAACACAGCACTGTTGTTATCAGACAGACAAAGACTTGTTATCGCCTAGTGACGTGTCCATTGTGACATTTTATAATACAGTATCACTAATCAAGTTCCGCCATTCTTCTAAGAGGAAACGACAGATAAAAACAAATTTCTTCTTCTTCTTCGTCCTTGCTGGTTAAACTTGTGCGTACGTCGTCAGGGTGGGTATAAGGGACTTTTAGATTTGCGTGGACTGATACCTGTGACGTCCATTCAAGGCAGTGCATTAAAATGACGTCGACCGTAGCAATTCACATTGTCTTCGTGCAAATTCGTGCTAAAAGTCCCTAATCATGGACCTACTACGGATGGACATTCGACGTGATTCTTTCTTTGATCCAACGAGATCCGCCGCCTTCTCATTATGTGCATCTTAATGAGAACATTCAGCTGTTTTAACAATAACGACTGCGTCATTGATAAAGGAGCAGTTTCCCTCTCTTGGGTTTTGTTTGAAGGGTGTGCTCTGTAAGAGTGTGTCTTAAATTTAAAAAAACATTACCAATGAGGAGCAGCAAAGTGGAAAAGCAGACGATTTTGGTGATATGAAATTTATTATTACTGATTCGCACCAATGACCTCAACAAACAATTAGAAGGCCATGATCTTTATGAGCTATGTGCGTTGTAATTCTGGAATATTATGAGGAAATTGGGGGAAACGGGATTTTAAATCACAAACAATCCAAATATAACCTATCTGGTAATACCAACATGTTTTTCAAAAATAAAACATAGTACATGGAACAACAATTTCCGATTATTAACCACAGCTGCACATTGATTTCCAATGATTTAAGCGATTTATTATCTTCTGCGCATTCATATTAACATGTTTAAAATCACTATCTTGATTCTGTCCCGGCTTATGCTACGTTTACACTATGTTCCCGGCGGCCACGGCAGCCCCGTTTGCCCGAAACCTAGTGCGCCGTGAGATTTTGGCAATATTTTTCTCTGTGTTCAAGTTTTGTTAGGTCTTATCAAGTTTTCTCACGGTCTTTCACGGTATCCGTGACGGGACGTGCGGGGAAACGGGCTGCTGAGTCCCGGAGGCTCCAAGGCGCACTACGGTTAGGCCCCGGTCTACCACGGATGTCAGTACGTTCCCTCGCGGCCCGTCATGTTCTGATGGGGTCCCTCACGTTCTGTCAAGGCTTTCTACGGATGAATCGTGGATGCCGGGCAGCTTTGGAGTACGGTTGTGCCCACGGTATAAAAAGAAGGCCTCCCAAACAATAACGTACAGCGTAGGATGCTGCTGGAGGAAGTCAATGATGAGCTCCTTCTCATCCTCCGTAAAGGTGGTGACGACCCTGGGGGCTGCCCTCCTCCTAGCTGGTGCGTCTTCCTCAGCCTCCCCAGCCTCAGGTTCAGGTTCCAGTTCAGGGACCGGGTCAGCAGCAGCAGCATGCTCTTCTTTATTTGGCAGGAGTGAACGGCGAGGATCTTCAGGCTGTTCCTGCTCCTCTACCACTGGTGGTGGTGGCGGTGGTGGTTCAGGACGGAGGGCCTTCGAACGTCTTGGCTTCTTCGGTGGCATAGCTTGGCCTTCTTTCTTCGTATTGTAGATGCAGTAATGTGTCGTCGATTGCTCAGACTCGAATGAAGCTGCTGTCGCGCCCGTCTTACTACCTCCCGACCGTGTGCGCCGTGTCAGAACGCAACGCGCCGCGCCTGTAAACCGTCAGACGCCGGGATGCGCCGTGATTAAACGCGACAAAAAGGCTACCATATACCCTGGCCTGCCGTGAGAACCGGGGCAAACCTTGGCAAAACGTGGCTAGACGGGACAAAATGCGCAGCAACCGTGAAGCAACCGTGACAAAACGTGCACTAAACGTGGCAGAACGTAACAAAACTTGAAAAGACCGTAAGATGCCGGGGAATGTGCGGGCTTCCAGTCCCACTACGGACCATCTCCAAGTTTTGTTACGGCCTATTAAGGACTGTCACGTTGTGTTCCGTTCACCCCGTTTTACTACGGCCTTCTAGGTTTCTGATCCGCACCGTGACTGCCGTGGCAAATATATTGACAGTTGAAAATTATGACACAGTATCCACGGCAATCACGGCCTGTCACGTTCGCCCATACGGGCCCCCTCGTTGTGTCACGTCAATCCCGTTTCGTCCACGTTGGACCGAAACGGGGTTGCCGTGGCGACCGGGAACATAGTGTAAACGTAGCATTATTGGTGGCAGACCTCAAGAGATCAAAGTGAAGAAACATGTACGGAATGTTATTAAAACGACATTGACGGAGACAATCACAATGAATTCTTTAACAAAACGACGAACGTCCATTCGAATTAGGTCAATGGTATAATAATGTGCATTCTTTTTTACAGGTGCTTTTTGTATTGTTTTTTGTGTGTACATGACTACTGCAGTGTCTCTCCTGCCCTACTCTTTGGTACATTTACGAAAGAAAAGGTGTGAGTGAGCACTAAAAATATATATTTAAAACAAAAGGGGGGGGGGGAATGAGTTACTCAACACCCCCTCCCCCCCCCCCCCCTTTGAGCAGAAAAAAGAAAGAAAAAGGTACATTTTTGTGGTTACCATATTTTTGTCAAACTTTTGTGGGGCCATTTTTGCCAGGGGGTGGTCCTGCCGGGCACCCCCTGCCTTTGACCTACTTATTCTGAAATCGAACTTAGGCTGTGTTTTGATACCATGTACCTTCATATCAAATTTTATTAACATTTATCTAACATTACTAAAGTTATTGAACGGAAACCAGATTTGTGACGGACGGGCGGCAGCGTTAATATCCATCCATCCATCCAAAAGATATTCGATATAGCGCCTTTTCCTTATCCTTATCGTTATCGTTATCCTTTCCGACTTCGTCGGCGAGGGGATAATTAAAGGAATCAGAAGAGATATTCGAATGACATTGATATAGCCTTAATACAGAATACTTTTCTTTTCTCTGCCAGGTTCATACTTTTTAATTTTGTATATACTTATGTTTTCGTACGTTTTAGAAATTCAACATATTCATCATTATATTCATCTTCTTCCTCCTCCTTCTCCTCCTCTTTCTTCTTCTCCTTCTTTTTTTTTTCTTCCTTTTTTTCTGCATTTTCTTCTTCTTCTTTTTTTATCTTCCTATGCTTCTTGTACTTATTATTTATATCATTATTATTTAAATTTCATTATTATTACTATCATCATTATTATCTTTAATAAGTTTTTTTTAATTTTCTGTAGATAATACGACTTTAACTTAATAATTTTGTAGGGGACCCCACTGGAAATAAGCTCTGACTCGAGCTTTCGTGTGTTATCCTGTTCAAGCTGACTTAATTCGATCTGTTATTCTTTTATATTGTTGTATGTTGGAGACTTGGTGAATAAAATCAATCAATCAATCAATCATCATCTAGTACGGAATTTAGGCGTTGGCCTTTGATTCCCGGTCACTGTATACGTCTGGCATTGCATTGTCACATGAAAAAGATAGTACATGTCTTTAGTGTGCTTACGGGAGGAGTCGGGGAAGGTCACTTTGCTTGTTCCACCTTATAATCCTTTTGAAAGATTCAGTTGTTTTTCGTTTGCTCTATATTTGCAGGCAGGTTGCTTTTGGCTTTTCACACTTATCCAATGTTCGAGCCTACAAGGATATAACTTTGGCTTTGAGAAAAGTCCAGTACAAGTGAGCTATCGTATAGACATTAAAGTATTCTACCATTTAAATCAATTTTTAATGATGTACCGGCAGGAACCATATATACATGCAAATCCATGGAAACTTCTTTTTGCTATTTGTTTATAGCTTGATTAAAATCCATCATGATTGATCTGCTTGGAGCTGGAGAGTCTGGCTTGGGTCAGATTAATGCCCTGACCATTACAGCAACCCTTGGAGTGGTAACTGCTACGCTGGCCCTCTGGACCATCGTGAGGCCAAAGCGATTTCCTCCTGGTCCAAGAGGCCTGCCTATCGTTGGCAGCATCTACAGTAAGTCAAATGTAGATCCTAATTTACCAGGCACCCACTTCTAGTGATATTCCAACAAAATCGCAGAAAAATACACAGAGTGGATCGAGAGCCATTCAGCTGCACAAACTTCAACATTAATGCGCCAAATGTGGTTCTCAAATTGCAAAAAATCCCTATTCTTGGAGGGGGTAGGAGAAAGAAATTTTACGTCATATTACTCCAGGAAGTGCCTGAAAATGCGTCTAATGTGGTTCTAAAATTGTAAAAGCTTCCTATTCTGGGAGGGGGTCATAACCCCCTGCCATACCCACCCCCGCTTGGTCGCTCCGCTCCCTCGCCGCTAAAGCCTTCCTCTGTCGCTTCATCGTATTATATATATTTCAACCCATGCCATTTTGTGCCCCCCCCCGTAAGAAATTCCTGGATCCGTCACTGATGCCCATACCACCTGAGCTTCGGGGGCTCTGCCCCTTGACACCCGCCGGGGCTTTGCCCCTTGACCCTACTTTGAAAAACGTGCAGCGGTGCTTTCATGTAAGAGTGGGTTGATGCGGGTTTTTTTTTGTCACCCCCCCCCCCCCCCCCCAGAAAAAAAAAGGGGAAAAAAGGCACGTTTTTGCTCATTAAGCCACTGCATGCAAATGTCTGTGAAGAATCTTATTAGAAGCTATAATCCAAAATCCAAAAGAGAGCTCCATTTCACAAGAAAGTATTCAAAAACAGTTTGGTACTAGATTTTCATATTGCCATTGAACTTCAGATCTACATCTAGACTAAATTTTGTGCTTTCTTATTTTGGCTGTTACTGTCATTGTTAGAGGTTTTATACAGCTTCTCCTCTTGATATCTCATCTTGATACATTTTAATGTTAGTTAAATCTTTCATGTTTGTTATGCTCCTTTGGTTTTCAGGTATGAATGATTCTCCTGAGGTTGTCTTTGGGGAATGGGCCAAGAAGTACGGTGATGTCTTTGGCTTCAAGGCGGGGCAGAGATGGATGGTAGTTCTCAACCGTCAAGCATTGATCAAGGAAGCCGTCCTCAAACAGAGCGTGGACTTTGCTGGTCGTCCAGATTTCTTCTCTAGTAAGTGGATAGGGTTTAGTAATCAAATATCAACATAATAATTTATGCTATGATTATATAGAATAATGGTTGTTTAAGTTGTGAACATAATATTTTATGCCGTGACAGGGATAATAGTTGTTGGATATCAACATACTATTTTAACTATGACTGAGGTAATAATGTCGGAGCACCAGACAGTTACAGAATTGCTATATGATATCAAGTAATACTTTATGCTATAACTGGGATAATTATAATAATCAACATAATATTTTATGATTTGACTGATGTAATGATAAGGGACCACCAGGACGGAGTGCTGTATGTATAATATCAACATTATTCTGATGCTATGACTGAGGTAGTAATCCAAGCCCCATCCAAGTCGACTACCTTTCTAGCTTTTCCTGCCTTCTCTCCTTTGCTTCTTCTACTTTACTCAATTATAACAATGTTGCTTTGCGTTTGTTGCATAATCATGTTTTTTTTTATAGTTATATATGTTTAGATACTGAAATTATCTTTGCAAATTCAGATAGCAGATGAAAGAGCAGAGAGGTTATATGCAGCAAAGATATGCAGAGTCGGAGAAAGACAAAGCAATATGTGGGAGAGAGAAAGTTAGAGAGAAGGAATTGACATTTGAGGTGTTGGGGCATGCAGTCACCATAGTATTGCATGCTTAAAATTAAGAAAACTTTATTAAGAAAATAATCCTTGTATTTTATTGTTTTCTCTTGGCCAGCAATATATTAATGCTAATCAAATTTGGTTGACCTAAAGGGCATCATAAATGCCGGCCACTGTCGATCTTTACAGTAGGGGTTAAAATGAATGTATTGAAAAAGGATGTACGCAAACATAATTAAGTAGGTGTATATTCTTGCTGATATCGTGTTTTCATGTATTTCAATTTTCAGTGGAACTCCTCACGGAAGGATTCAAGGATATTGCTTTTAGCCCTTACAATGAGACCTGGAAACTTCATCGCAGGTTGGCTCACTCAGCTCTCAGGTAAAACTGAGCTAATATAGTCAGACCTGCTCAAGCGACCACCTGTGTAGAAAGACTACCTGCCTTTGATAATAGTAATAATAATAATAATAATAATAATAATATGTCTTATTTACCCAAGATTACTCCATCAGTATTAATAATATTCTCCCTCAGCGCACTGCAATCATGTTATTTATTACCCGGGCTGTATAAAGGCCACATGTGTTTGTTTCTCTTGTAACTGGCTTCTCAATGAAACACAAACCAACAGAACCTAAATATAAAGACCACCTGCCCTTAAAAACCACTTTGCTTGTCTCCCATTAGCGGTCTTTGTATACAGTGTACATACGGGGTGTTTATCATTATCATGATCATTGCCATGTATTCAGCGGGGAAGCGGGGAATTGAATCACAGGCGCCAGTGATGAATGGGCGTCCGAATCTAAGTCTGGATCCGGCAACATTTTGCATTTTTGCGTTTTTACGTTGGGTTCATACCAGCGAGTGAAGAGCATTATACTGAACTGAATAAAGAATAATAGCTTTATATTGGATCATACTAATACTGATACGGGCTAAAGACAATGTGGTATTTGTATAGAGGTATTCCAAAATGACATTCTGATAATCAACATTTGTTCTGGTATCATAATATATACGCATAATACAACTGATCTTTATGATTTCTTAACGTGACATAGCTTCTTCTCCCCTTGCAAACAAAAAAGAAAACAAGGTTATTTAATAAAAGGATCATGCGACAAATAATCATTGTGATTCAAATTGATGCAAGGATTTTTTTTTGAATAAGCAATGCTTTTCACCAGAATCTTCTTTGTAAAAACGACTTTTACAAATCACAGCCATGCAAATCTGCCACTGTGTTGTAAGATCACTTTCAGATTAGGAGAAGTGTATTCTTCAATGAGAATTTTACATTGAATGGAACGTCTCAACTCAGTAAGCATGGCTGCGATTTGTAAAAGTTGTTTTTACAAAGAAGATTCGGGTGAATAGCAGTGCTTATCCAAACAAATATTCGCATCAATTTGAATCACAATCATTATTTGTCGCTTAATCCCTTTTAATGACCTTGTTTTCTTTCTCATTTGCAAGGTGAGAAGAAAATATGTCACGTTAAAGACATCATAAAGATCAGTGTTGTATGCGTATATATTATATGCACAGGCCCCGCGGAACGTTTATCAAAGTGGGGGCTAAAATATTTACGATCAGGTAGAGGGTAGCGAGCGTAAATTGGTGTGGGGGGGGGGGGGGTTCAGGGGTTTTAGGCATTTAATTACGGTCAGAGAAGCACAAATATTTTGATGCCGCATTTGTGTCACTGGCAGGTCAGGGGGGGGCGTTTTTTATTTTATTTCTTAAGGTAAAATTTACGTTACTATCCTATTTTTTTAGCGGTTTGGGAGGCTAGGGGGGGGGGGGGCGGGCCGGTAGAATCGACCCGTGGATCCGCGCCTGTCCAAAATAGCACACACACAAAATCGCCTCGCCGCTACGCGGCTCAGTAAAGAAAAAATGTAAAAGTTGCTCCGAATAATAGGGGGTGCTTTCAAAAACAGGGAACAATCATACGCGTACCCTAAATAACACTGAGTGGGGGGGGGGGGGGGGGGGGCGGGTTCCTTCCAAGTTCCTGGTATAACTGCATGATCGATGATCATAATATCATAATATATGCGCATAATACAACTGATCTTTATGATTTCTTAACGTGACATAGCTTCTTCTCCCCTTGCAAACAAAAAAGAAAACAAGGTTATTTAATAAAAGGATCATGCGACAAATAATCATTGTGATTCAAATTGATGCAAGGATTTTTTTTTGAATAAGCAATGCTTTTCACCAGAATCTTCTTTGTAAAAACGACTTTTACAAATCACAGCCATGCAAATCTGCCACTGTGTTGTAAGATCACTTTCAGATTAGGAGAAGTGTATTCTTTAATGAGAATTTTACATTGAATGGAACGTCTCAACTCAGTAAGCATGGCTGCGATTTGTAAAAGTTGTTTTTACAAAGAAGATTCGGGTGAATAGCAGTTCTTATCCAAACAAATATTCGCATCAATTTGAATCACAATCATTATTTGTCGCTTAATCCCTTTTAATGACCTTGTTTTCTTTCTCATTTGCAAGGTGAGAAGAAAATATGTCACGTTAAAGACATCATAAAGATCAGTGTTGTATGCGTATATATTATATGCACAGGCCCCGCGGAACGTTTATCAAAGTGGGGGCTAAAATATTTACGATCAGGTAGAGGGTAGCGAGCGTAAATTGGTGTGGGGGGGGGGGGGGGGGTTCAGGGGTTTTAGGCATTTAATTACGGTCAGAGAAGCACAAATATTTTGATGCCGCATTTGTGTCACTGGCAGGTCAGGGGGGGGGGGCGTTTTTTATTTTATTTCTTAAGGTAAAATTTACGTTACTATCCTATTTTTTTAGCGGTTTGGGAGGCTAGGGGGGGGGGCGGGCCGGTAGAATCGACCCGTGGATCCGCGCCTGTCCAAAATAGCACACACACAAAATCGCCTCGCCGCTACGCGGCTCAGCAAAGAAAGAATGTAAAAGTTGCTCCGAATAATGAGGAGGAAATAATGTGCAGAACGGGAAAAAATCGAGAGAACAGCTATGTAGCTTGTAAATTTGTAAGAGGGAAAACGCTGATTAAAATGATAATAACGAAATTGCAAAAAATTGAGGAGTATCATAGGTTCCAATATAATGGATATTTGTATAAAAAAGAGCCCCCGTCAGTACTAAAAGAGCCCCCGTGAGAAGGCTCACGGGGGCTCTTTTTTGGAGGGGGGAAGAGCCCCGTGGACAAAAAATTAATTTGAGCCCTGGTTCATACACAGAGTCTGTAAAAAGTTCAATGCCCCCAAAATAGTGTGGAGTTAATGTGTGGAACCCTGCTTGGGTCTCACTTCCTTCCCCCCCCCCCACTCCGGGGTCGGAATGACCGCATACGTGTTACCAAAATCTCCGGTAAAGGGGGACTTTTCGTGCGACAAAGTCCGGCCCGAGAATTGTAAAAAAAAAAGGGGGTGTATTTGACTTTTCACCTGGAGATTTCTTTAAAAGGGGGTGTTTTTTCTTTATTTTCTCATCTCTTTGGACTCCTGAGAAATTATTCTGAATTTAGGGGGTACATCGAGATTTTTTTCCGAATATAGGGGGGTCTGCAAGGCAGGTAAAGCCCGCGAAAAGCCCGCGAAAGGGGGGTTCGGAAATGTTGGCAGTCCTCAGATAGGGGGTGCTTTCAAAAACAGGGAGCAATCATACGCGTTCCCTAAATAACACTGAGTGGGGGGGGGGCGGATTTCTTCCAAGTTCCTGGTATAACTGCATGATCGATGAGAAAGTACAGGTGGGCCCCTAGTCTTTAATGAAGAGTACTGTCTGTGACCTCTATTTGCAATGTCCTATTCAAGGAATGTAGTGTTTGCTACTGCGTAGACAGGTTACTTTAGTCCATGTTTCAATGAGAAACTGTTACTGTTCCTGTAGACTGTGTTTATGGACAGAGACGGGGTGGTGGGTATTAACAAACAGTGCAGGCTGCAGTCAAATCTTGCCCAAACATTTGAGCGTTGAATATTGATTTTTATTTCTTTCAGAAACAGAAACAGTTACCCTTACCATAAAGTTTTTACCTATGGAATATATTGCGGGCCCAATTTATCATTGAAACGGAGCATTCCAATTTTTTAAAATTTGTTTATGATATCGTCCAAAATATCAAGTGGTTCAAAAGGGGTTTAAGTCCATTTTCAAAACTTTGATGGATCAAAGGCCAAGATCGCTTTTACATATATATTCTTATTTCATTCATGTATTTGTAATTTTAGGGGAGGGGGGTGGTGGGGGTATCAGCAAGTCAACTGGTAGTCTAGTTCTGGACCCTATATGATTTTTGTTATTCGCCGACTATAAACGTTAAGCCGAGTGATTGGCGCGATCCTTATTGACCGCCATTTCCCCACTAATCGCGCGAGAATAGGGTAGACTTCTCCTTTGATACGTGTTAAAAAAGATGTTAGTCAGTCACTCAATAGTGTCTGACAGGGAAGTCTAGAAACTAAACGGGTTCCGTGCATAATTTGAATACTAGGACACTGCTAACGTTAAATTTCACAGATAGGAAATACGTGACACAGTCATAATTGCTGCAAAGTTCTACAGAAGTTGACGTTGGCTGCAAAAGGGACATAGTACCTTTAACAGATATTATTACCCCGGTCATCAGATTCGTTCGCACACATGCAGTGTGCACTATCTCCACTCCCTTTGGGAGTATTCCTAACACGACCTTTGCATTTTATTTATTTATTTTTTTATTTATTTATTTCATTTCCAGGCAAGATGATAACATACAAAACATCACAAGGTTAACAAATGATAGAACATACTGTAAACATAATGATATTTAGCACCAGCCAATGCCTGAGGATCACCTAAAAGAATTAAAAAAATTCTGTCGAGAGGCTCTCCACATTGGCTGGTGCATACATAAAACAAAATATAAAGATAAGGTCAACATAATTTATAAATGAATGTGTAACTAAAACTAACGGTAATATACATGTAGATCAAATACTGTTAGGATTATTTTAAAGAAGGATTCGAAAAAGAGCTGTTCAAACTATGCATGTATGATAAATGCAGAAAATTGTCTGTTTATACAGTCATGTGGATACGGTAATATTGGAAGTTAGCAAAACTGTATAACATTATGAATTTGAGTTGATTTGATTTGAAGTTATCCAAATTATGGAAAATTATTATTGATGATTGAAAGTTATCCAAATTGGGAGACATTATTATCGATTTATAGACAAATTTAAAATACATAGTAATCAAAGTGAGAAGAATGTAATAGAACACATTGATAGAGGAAGTACATTAAATAAGAACTTAATAATAACAACATATGCATCAAGAAATCAATAAAACATATCAAAATGCAGAAAACTGTCTGTTTATACAGTCAAGTGCTCAATTAAACCACTCGACTACGACACCTCCTTCCTTTCTTCCTTGCTCCCAGGCATTTTGCAACAGGCAAGCCTCTTCAGGGTCTCATCTCCAGCGTCTACCCCAAGGTTGAAAAGAAGTTGGCCATGACGGAGGGACAACCAATAGACCCCAAGTTTCTCCTCAATCTAATCATGTACAATGTTCTCGCACAGATGTGCTTTGGACGAAGGTGAGTTCTACCCAACGGTTTTGATACTCGTGGGTAGGTTTTTTATTTAGTAGTTTTTTAGTCGAAAGGCAAATCTTAACATCAGCTTGTTATGAAGCATACAAATCAGCAGTACAGATGGAGTTGAATTGGAAAGAAACTTTATATAGGCAGTAAGAAAATTGAGTTATTTAAATTTAAATTTAATAATATTTATGCGACTGTGATGCAGGGCAACTCTCTATTCTTTGTTATGCCTCCGCAACGAAGTAGCAGGATCAGCCATTCAGGCGCGGATCCAGGGGGGGGGGCCGAGCGGGCCTTGGCCCCCCCCCCCCCCGCAAAAAAAAAAAAAAAAAAAAAAAAAAAAAGAGAGAAAAAAGGAAAAGAAGCGAAAGGGAAAGAGGAGATAAAGTGAAAGAAAGAAGAGGAAGAGGAAAAGAAAAGGGGGAAGAAGGAGATCGGGGGGCCGAAAGGGCTTTGCCTCCCAGGCTGTTGACCCCCCCCCCCCCCCCCCATAAAACAAATAAGAGAGAAGGAAGGAAAGGTAAAGGAAAAGAGGAGATACTGGCGTACTGAAAGGGGGGGGGGGGGCTTAGTGGAAATCAAATTCAAACGTGGTTTATTTCTAATTCCACAACGGTGATTACAAATAATGCTGAAAAGACATCATTTCCGAGATTTTTCCTCACTTTTTAGTAAATTATACGTTTGTATGTGTTTGTTGGAAAATGACAAATTCCTAAATTTGCAGAGTCAGGCAAGAAATATGATTCTTGATATTCCTACATGTCAGGGCCCGAGGTACGGCGGGGATCGGGAGCCTCGAGCTCTCCCCCCCCCCCCCCCACACTTTTGTTGAAAAAGTATATTAAAGAGAAATAAAATAGAATGAGAGCAAGAAAGAAAGAATAGTTAACTGCCAGCGTTAACAAATAATGAGGCATCAAAATATGCTCATCTGACCGTGATTAAATGCCTAAAACCCCTAAGCTTCCGTGGGCTCTGCCCCCTGGATCCCGCCAAGGGCCCTACGGCGGGCCCTTAGATGCTCATCTGACGGTAATTTAATGCCTAAAACCCCTGAATTTTGGGGGGGCTCCGCCCCCTGGACCCAACGCCAAATAGTTGCCTGCCAGTGTCACGAAATAATAAGGTATACAAAGAAAAATATGCTCATATGACCTTAATTAAACGCCTAAAACCTCCGACCTTCCGGGGCCGGCTTCGCCGCCGCCCCAGACAAGGATTAACAATCGAGAACGGTACTGCGAATCGTCTTCTTTGTCTCATAATCTTATGAAACGTGAAGCTTCCGCGCTTTGCGCGGGAGGGGGAACCTGAATTCAGACAAGGATTCAGAGGCGAAAACGGTAATACCAATCTTTTATGATTTAATAAAACGTAAAAGCTTCCGCGCTTCGCGTGGGATGGAGGGGGGGGGGGGACTTAATTCCGACGAGGATTATTTTCGAGAGCGGTACAACGAATCGTCTTCTTTCTCTAATGATTTATTGAAAATTAAAAGCTTCCGCGCTTCGCGCGGGGGGGGGGGGGACCTGAATTCAGACGAGGATTAAGAGTCGAGAACTGAACAGCAAATCGTCTTGTTTCTCTAATGATTTAATGAAACGTAAAAGCTTCCGCGCTTCGCGCGGGTGGGGGGAGAATCTAAATTCAGACGAGGATTATTTTCGAAAACAGTACAACGAATCGTCTTTTTTTCCTAATGATTTTAGGAAACTTAAAAGCTTCCGCGCTTCGCGCGGGAGGGGGGGGATCCTGAATTCAGACGAGGATTAAGATTCGAGAACGGTACAACGAATCGCCTTCTTTCTTTTATAGTTTAATGAAACGTCAGAGCTTCCGCGCTTCGCCCAGGAGGGGGAGAGGGGGGGGGAACTGAATCTAGACAAGGATTAAGAGTCGAGAACGGTACAACGAATCGTCTTCTTTCTCTAATGATTTAATGAATCGTAAATGCTTCTACGCTTCGCGCGGAAGGGGTAAACTGAATTCAGACGAGGATTAAGAGTCGAGAACTGTACAACGAATCGTTTTGTTTCTCTAATGATTTAATGAAACGTAAAAGCTTCCGCGCTTCGCGCGGGAGGGGGGGGGGAGAATCTAAATTCAGACGAGGATTATTTTCGAAATCGGTACAACGAATCGTCTTTTTTCTCTAATGATTTAAGGAAACTTAAAAGCTTCCGGGGGGGAACCTTAATTCAGACGAGAATTTAGAGTCGAGAACTCTACAACGAATCGTCTTCTTTCTCTAATAATTTAATAAATCCTAAAATTTTCCGCGCTTCGCGCAAGAGGGGAAAAACTAAATTCAGACGAGATTTATTTTCAAGAACGGTACAACGAACCGTCTTCTTTTTCTAATAATTAAATGAAACGTCAAAGCTTCCGCGTTTCGCGGAGGAGGGAGGGGGAAATTCGCCCCTCCCTGCACCGACCCCCCCCCCCCGCATCACGTCACTGTTGGTCACCATTACGTACCAATATTTGGCTCGCATAATTTCAAATTTGGGCCCCCCCCCCCTAAGAAATCCTGGATCCGCGCCTGCAGCCATTATGTTTTCGGGTTGTCCGTCCGTCCCGTTCTCGTGATCGCGTTATCTCAAGAACCGATTGATGGATTCCCGCCCAACTTGGGTCATCTCGAGTGTGGAGAGGAGATCACGAAGACGTGGCGTGTGACTCAACTGAAGATGGATGCAGGAGTGAAGAAAACCTCGTGTTAAAAATATGAGGGTGCCTTGTAATCTCCAAAGATTTCTGACTTTTTTTGTTTTTACTTCTTTCCTCACCATCCTTTTTTTCTCTCTTATTCATCCTATTTTTCTAAATTCTTTCACTATGTGTATCTTTACCGCTACCTTTGTTCTTATATTTGTTATATCTACTCATATTCATGTATTGTGTGTGTGTGTGTGCGTGTGTGCATGTGTGTGTGTGTGTGTGAATGTCCGCGTGTGCTTTGTTATGTATGTGTGTGTGCTGTGTGTGTGCATGTTTGATAGGTCCATCTTGAGTAGTCTTTTTCAAGACTTGTATGTGTATAGAGTTTGTTGTGCCATTGGTTTTCTAAATAGTTAATAATGGATACCATTGTTGAAGAAGATGTGAACATAATGCTAAGAGATTTTGCATGTTGATTGCGGTGCATTTCAACAGAATGTACTTGGAAATTTTTGTCTTGCTTAAAGCATGATTTTTCTGTAATAGGTGTCTCTGAAACTTCGTACATGTAGAGCAGAAAAGAATGGCGGTGGGCAGGAGCGTAAATCCCGGGGGGTGGGGGATGCATCCCCCCTGGCTTAAAGGAGGGGGGGGGGGTGGCCTGTACAAACATCCCCCCTAATATTACACCCAAAAAAAGAGAGAACAAAAAGGAAGAAGAAGAAGAAGAAAAAAATGTGATTGTTTCAATTTCAGCATGATGCATGAGAAATTAGTTATTTTTTGTATGTATGTATAACTGTATAGCCAACACGTAAACAGTATCTCACGATCATTAAGAATAGTTGCGCGACGTGCGCGAACAAACACTTCATAAACTTCAGAATAATTTTTCGTTATTTTGCAAGGTATTATTATAGCCCAGACGTAAAGTGCGCCAGCACGCGAGCGCTTAAAAAGTGCAATCATGTACAGTAGATGCCCGGCTCCCCCCCCCCCCCCCCACTCAGTGTTATTTAGGGTACGCGTATGCTCGTTCACTCCCTTTGAAAGCATCCCCCCCCCCCTATCTCTGGACTGCCAACATTTTTTATTCCTCCTTTCGCCGGCTTTTCGCTGGCTTTTCTTGCCTTGGAGACCCCCCCCCCCCCCCAAAAAAAAAAAAAAAAAAAAAAAAAAAAAAAATCATCCGGAACACTGCTAAATGTACCACCCCCACCCCCTCCTAATTTCAGGTGAGCTCTAGTCGATCGAGGGGGACTGGGGGCCAATGTTTTTACTTTTCAAAATGAAATAATCCTGAATGAGCTTTCAAAGCTAGCAGAAATTTCAGGAATTTGATCCCGGGATTTGATCAATTTTTCTATGATATTCAAGATATTATATAACCCCCTTTTTACATTTCTCAGGAGTCCAAAGAGAGAGAGAGAAAAAAACTCACCCCCTTTTCAAAGAAACCTCCGGATGAAAAGTCAAATACACCCCCTTTTTTTTACAATTCTCGGGCCGGATTTTGTCGCGCGAAGTACCCCTTTCCTGGAGATTTTAGGAACGCGCATGCGGTCCCTCCGAGGGTAGGGGGGGGGGGCTAGATGAAGACTGAAGTTCCAGACCTAGCGTGTTCAAGACTTATAGTGGCCGTCTGTCTCTTCAGTTATTTGAAGGTAAGCCTGTACACATTCTTATTGTTTATATATTTGAGAAAGGATTTGGCTGAGGAAATTAAAGAATTCATTAGATTTAATTAATAAACACAGTACATGTTTCATTATATGAATTCCAGAAACATTTTTTTAGGAGGTATGAAAACTGTGAACGCATCTGATTGAGAGTGATAAATAATACGGTAACTGTTGCATTTCCCAAGTCCTACTCGGCGGTTGTCATTTGTTCACACCTAAAACTTAAAGGGAAAGTCCACCCCCAGAATAAGTTTGTTTCGATAGAGGCAGAATAATAAGAAAATCAGGTGAGTGAAAGTTTGAGCAAATTCTGAATGAAAATAAGAAAGTTATGAATTATTGAAGTTGTGATCAATCAAATACAATCAAATAAAAGGACACTTTTTTTTTTTTTTGGTATCGAAATTTGAAAATTTGACATTTTGCTCCGTTGGGGGGGGGGGGGGGGGGTAAGGTCATCTTTTTGAGGTCAGCCATGGGAATATTTTTTTTTTTTTTTTTTTTTTTTTTTTAAATCCAAAAGGGGGGGGGGGGGTTTAGGGAAATTTAGAAACCCCCCCCTGTGTACGCGCCTGCATGTGATGTTTGTGTAGGTCTATGAATTAATTAATTTGTTGTTTATATTGAATGAATTGAATCGAATTCAGATAAATAGGGCTTAATAAGAGTCGAAAACGGTGCAACGAATCGTCTTCTGTCTATAATAATTAAATCAAACGTCTAAGCTATTCGCGCTTCGCGCGGGAAGGGGGAAACTGAATTCAGATAAATAGGGCTTAATGACAGTCAAAAACGGTGCAACGAATCGTCTTCTTTCTATTATATTTAAATCAAACGTCTAAGCTTTTTGCGCTTCGCGCGGGAAGGGGTAACTGAATTCAGATGAGAATTAAGTGTCGAGAATAGTACACCAATCGTCTGCTTTCACTAATAATTTAAGGAAACGTCAAGGCTTCCGCGCTTCGCGCGAGAGGGGGAAACTGAAGTCAGACAAATAGGGTTTATTAAGAGTCGAAAACGGTGCAACGAATCGTTTTCTTTCTATAATAATTAAATCAAACGTCTAAGTTTTCGCGCTTCGCGCGGGAAGGGGGAAACTGAATTCAGACGAGAATTAAGAGTCGAGAACAAGTACAGTACACCCATTCGTCTGCTTTCTCTGATAATTTAAGGAAACGTCAAGGCTTCCGCGCTTCGCGCGAGAGGGGGAAAACTGAATTCAGATAAATAGGGCTTAAGAGTCGAAAACGGTACAACGAATCGTCTGCTTTCTCTAATAATTTAATGAAACGTCAAAACTTACGCGCTTTGCGCGGGAGGGGTAAACCGAATTCAGACAAAGATTAGGAGTCGAGCACAGTTTAACAAATCGTCTCTTTCTCTAATAATTTAATGAAATGCAAAAGCTTCCGCGCTTCGCGCGGGAGAGTGTGTGTGTGTGTTGTGTGTTTGTGCGTGCGCGATCGCGCGCGCTTGCGTAAATAAGTGTGGGCGTGTGCTCGTGCTAGTATGTGATGGCTATCGCCGATCATCCCCCCCCCCCCACTACTCGGTACGGATTTACGCCCCTGGCGGTGGGGTATGTTTGTACATCAAAGATGATTTGGAATTTAAATTACGTGTAGATTTATCTGGGTCAAATTCAGGGTATGAAATTGTTTTTGTTGAAATAACAAGCTCCAGTAAAAAGATTATTGTTGGATGTGTATATAGGGCTCCTAACGTTGATAGTACATCCTTTGTTGAAAATTTATAACATCAGCTACAGATATTGAGTAAAGAAAACAAGGAGATTTATCTAATGGGGGACTTCAACATCAATTTATTGAATTATAATAATGATCATAGTGTTAAGGATTTTGTTGATTTTATTTATTCATTTGGATTATTTTCTCTTGTCACTAAACCTACCCGTATAACCGAAATTAGTACAACATTGATTGACACTATTTTCACAAACTGCATTCAAAATGAGTTTAGCTCGGGTGTAATATGTTCAGATATTTCAGATCATATGCCTATATTTTGTATAAAAAAGGACTCTGTAGTAACTTCTGTTAAGAGAGATGGACAGGTTTTGAAGCGGAAAATAAATGATAAAATAATCTCAAGGTTCAAGCAAAACTTGGCTGAAATTGATTGGAAGGCTCTGCCTTCACTGGAAGGCGTCAATGATCTATATGAACATTTTCTACAAATGTTTCTAAAATTATATAATTTATGTTTCCCATTAGTTGAGGTAACATTAAAGAGTAAATGTAAAAAACCTTGGGTAACTCATGTTTTGTTGAACTCAATAAACCGCAAACATAAGCTTTATGTTAGTTATGTCAAGAGACCAACAGCTGAGAATAAAAAGAAATATGTTGATTATAAGAATGTCTTGATTAATACTCTTCGTATAGCCAAGCAAAATTATTACGATGATTTGTTCCACAGTGTTAAAGGCGATATAAGAAAAACTTGGTCTCATATCAATGAATTGTTAGGTCGGTCAAATAGGCATTCACTTCCTCAAAAGATGGATTTTAATGGAGTACTCCTATCATCTGCCAAGGATAAGGCTGAAAGTTTTAATAAATATTTCATTGGACTACCCATGAAAATCAGTAAAGATATTCCTCAAGTACCACAATCTTTTTGTGATTATATGAACAGTGTGAAGATAATGCATCTATGTTTCTAAAACCAACTTCAAACTCTGAGATCATCGATATTGTGTCGTCTTTGAAACCATCTAAATCGAGTGGCTCTGATGATATTTCACCTAGAATTATAAAGGAGTGCATTCACCTTTTTATTGATCCCTTATGTAAAATCATTAATATGTCTTTATCACAGGGATTTGTTCCAGATAAACTCAAGGTAGCTAAAGTGGTACCAGTATATAAAAAATCTGACCGTAATAATGTCATTAATTATATGCCAATAGCACTGTTACCAATCTTTTCTAAAATTCTTGAGAAAATAATTTATAAACGCTTTATGAGTTTCTATCTAAAAAGAATATCTTGATTCCTTAGCAGTGCGGTTTTCGTAAGCACTTCTCCACACAAATGGGTGTGTTTAATTTATTAAGTAATTTCATCAAAGCTATTGATGGAGACAAGTATTGTCTGGGGATATTCTTAGATCTATCTAAGGCGTTTAATACCATTGACCATGGTATCCTCCTCAGGAAACTGGAGCACTATGGAATACGTAGTGTAGCATTGTCTTGGTTCCAAAGCTATTTGTTTGACAGGACTCAACTTGTTGTGGTGGATGGTACTAGTTCCCAACTTGCTTCTATTAAATATGGTGTACCTAGGGGTTCTGTTCTTGGTCCCCTGTTGTTTTTAATCTATATAAATGATATAATACACTCGTCAACATTATTCTCATACTCCCTGTTTTCTGATGATACCAGCTTGCTGCTGGTTGATAAGAAGGCTGAAGATTTATTACTAATTGCAAATCAAGAGATTCAGAAACTGTATGCATGGTATTGTTGAATGTTCAAAAGACCAAATGTGTTATTTTTCGCTCAAAGGGTAAAAAGCTTCCAGATGGTATTACTTCTCTTAATGTTGGAGGCCATGATGTTGCGCTTAGCGAAAATGTTCAGTTCTTAGGGTTAACTATAATAACAATAATATTCAGCTTTTATATAGCGCAACTCACAATAAGTCTCTAAGCGCTTCCAAACTTGGATATTATTACCCCAGCTTTAGCTGTGCTGCCATTATAGCGCTCTAGCATTTCAAGGAATAAATTCCTACCAGGTACCCATTTACTTTACCTGGGTGGCGTGTGGCAAATGTAGATCAATATCTTGCCAAAGGACATTAGTGCGGCGGCGGGACTCGAATCGCGGACCTTGTGATCAACAGTCCGGCGACGTATCCACTCGACCACAACACCTCTACAATGGATGAGCATTTATCTTGGAAGAATTATTTAGATGTTGTATGCACTAAGTTGTCCCGAAGTGTAGGTGTAATTTTTAGATTGAAATTGATTTTACCTGAAAGAGTGCTGATAACGTTATATAATAGTATAATTCTTCCTTATTTGACATATTGTAATGTTGCTTGGGGAAACACTTTTAAGTCATATCTTGATAAGTTGAAAGTATGGCAGAAGAAGGCAATAAGGCTTATTACTAATTCATATTATAGACATCCAAGTTCTCCATTGTTCCTTCGACTAAGAATGTTACCACTGAGTGGACTTGTGTCGTTCAATTGCATATTGTTTATGTTTAATCTTAAGTCTATGCCTCATGAATGTACGTTAAAAGATTTTTTTCCGTCAGAACTCGCAAATTCATAATTATAATACACGTTAGAGGGGGTTTTATTCATCAGCCTTTTGCAAGAACAAATATCACTCTGACCTCTTTCCATATCTTTTGCATCAAAGAATGGAACAGTTTGCCTAATGATATAAAAAAAAATAGTACAACTCTTTCTAGGTTTAGAAGGTTATCTAAAACGTACCAACTTGGAAGACTGACATAATTCTACTTTGTATCTTAATAATTTCACATTCTCAAATGCCTATAGACCACTAAGGACTCTGTGTGTGTGTGTGTGTGTGTGCGTGCGTGTGTGTGTGTGTGTGTGTGAGTGTGTGTGTGCGTGTGCGCACGCGTGTGAATATTTGTTTGTGTTCTATATTCTGTAGCTTAGTTTGTTTCCATCCCTTGTATAAACATTACATTCTTTTTATTCACCTTGCCATATCGTTAATGTTTGTATTTTGTTGACTATAGGGCCCCGCTCACAAGCTTAGCTTCTACAGGGGTCCTAAAAACCATTCACTTAATGATGTAATCAAGTTATTATATGTTGACTAATGTACTATTACCAGTCTCTTTTTTATGTAAAAGATTATATCATGTTTTGTGTGGTTTTGAATAAATGAACTTGAACTTGAACTTGAATTTGGAACCAAGATGCGCGATTGGATGGATGAACGCACGTGGTCCGAATAAATAAATATAAATGAGTAGCGTATAATGGAAATAATACTGGAAACATGAATGTACAATAAAAGTGCGAATGTATGAGACGCTACAGACGCACTGGATACGCTGAGCGAGACGCGCAATGCTCTTAGAGGATAAATTTTCATTTGAATAATTAACTACTTTGACCGTCATATATTTTTCTTCTTCAAAGTCTCTCGGGGTTGCAGTACAGGTGCGGATCCACGGGGGGATGGAGTGGGGCCCGGCGGGCCCGGGCCCCACCCCCCCGGCAAAAAAGTGCCCCCCCCCCCCCGCTTATTCATCGGCTGGCTGAGTCGCCGCAAAATATTTTCTCACGGATTGGGCCCCCTCTTGCCGCCGGCTGGATCCGCCCCTGTTGCAGTATATAAAACAGATATCGGCTGCTTATTTTGGGGGGATGATATAGCAACTATCCCAATAAACAGAACACCAAAAAGTAACCTCTTTTGGGAGTGTATTTTAAGTGATTTTAAAGTATAGTGCCTTTTGAACTAGATTTAAACGTTATCGACACGTGCCTTCATTTAAACAAAAAAGGTACTCCTGTTCACGTTCTCATCTAACCTAATTTTTAACTTTGTGATCGTTGTTTCGTCAAACGTCATGTTTTTACTGTTAACTACTGGAGAAAGTGTATATCTGGGAAGCACCAGGACAAGTTTGGAATTGAATTTTACGCTTCCAGTTGTGATATTTCCTGGAAAACACTTCTTGATTTATGCTGTACTGGGTATGTACTGAAGCCATGTTCGTGTAGTCACTTTGCTGTGTATGTTGAGAAGGGGACAAGAGAACAATAGAAGTGTCCCCCTCAGACAATAGAAGGGTAACATCATTCAAAAGCAAGGGGTACTGGCCAATACGCTCCGATGGAGATACACAAGTTAAGCGTACTACTAATCCTTCTCTTAAGTACTTGCCCCAGGCAAGCGCCTGTAACTGAATATGCTCATCGCTTTGAACCTGTACGGTGTCAAAGTAGTCTACACAGAGGGTACCACGGAGCCCGTATTCCCTACTACGCTAATTCATATATCACATTTCAACTCTCGATAATATGTAGTGGAGATATAGAAGTCAATCCAGGACCCTCTACCACAGAAACCAGATTGTCAACGCACCGTTGCTTGTCTGGAATATCATTCAATGCCCGAAGTATACGGCACAAGTGCATAGATTTGTTAACTTTCATAGAATGCACTCGACCTGACATTATCTGTATTACGGAAACCTGGCTGGATTCATCATGTACTGATAGTGAACTTTCGATCCCTGATGACTATGTCATATTTCGACGAGATCGTGAAACTGTTAATGATGTACGTCACGGTGGTGGTGTTCTTTTGTGCTTGAAAGCATGTCTAAACCCTAGACGGTTGGAAAATCTCGACCACCAACAGTTAGAAAATATATCAGCGGAGATATCCATAAACGGTTCAAAATGGATTGTATCTGCACTATACAGACCTCCAAGCAACCTATCGGACTTCTGGGATCGACTTCAAGACCACATCGACCAGATCCAGGTGTCCTCATTGAATCACAGAGGTATCATACTGACTGGTGATTTTAACATCGATGTGAAGGATCCTGATGCACCTGATGCTGTTAGGCTGTTGTCCATGTTGGAAGCAGCTGATCTGTCTCAGGAAGTGAAGTCTGCCACACGCCAGTCAACACGTAACCCCACAATTGGTTCGACGATTGACCACTTCTACACTAACCGTCCAGATCTATTTGATTCTATTAATGTTCAGCCTAACCCGGTTTCGAGTGATCATCTCGCCATCTATTTTAGATTCAGACTGTTCAAGCCATTCGTTGGAAAGGGTACATTACGCGAATTTCTCCTCTACAAAAAAGCCGACTTTGACCATTTCAATCAATTGTTGGAGTTAGCTCCCTGGGACCTGTATTTTGACCCTAATGATGTTGATGCCACTTGGGAAGGATTCCTTGATTTGTTGTTGGCAGCTTCCCGTGATGCCATACCACATAAGTTATCCGGATCCAAGAAGACAAAAGCGTGGATCACTCGAGAAATCAAGGGCCTCATTAGGAAGAAACATAGGCTCTTCACAATTGCTAAATGCTCTAATAGTTCAGGTGACTGGATGAAGTTCAAAGAAGTCCGGAATAAAACGAAGAGCATGATTAACAGTTCATACTGGTTGTATGTCAACCACCTGTTTACATTGAATGATAACCGAAAACGTTTCTTTGCCTATGTTAGGTCAAGAAAGACTAGCTTGGCCCCTCCGGTCCTCGTTGATAACAACAACGTCATCAATAAACCAAACGACATTGCAGAAAGGTTTGCAACTTACTTCCAGTCTATTTATCCTCCTCCTAGTAACTTACCAAATGTTCCTGACGCGTGTGTTCATCCGATTCCTCCACTTTGTTCCGTCGAGATATCTACTAGTGATATAGCAAAGGCTATAATGCTTCTACAAGATAAGAAAAGTCCAGGACCTGATTCTATCACGCCAACGATGCTTAAGAAATCTGTAAAAGTTATCTCACCAATTCTTCAGCGCCTATTCGCCTTGTTTCTTCGACATCAATCTCTACCATCTTCGTGGAAACAGGCTAATATCTCACCTGTTTTCAAAGCTGGTGATCGGTCGCTTGTAACAAATTATCGTCCAGTAGCACTAACGTCCATTGTTAGTAAATTGATGGAATCGTTCATTTCTAGGGCAATCTGCAATCACATGGAATCGAATTGCCTTTCATCACAAGTCCAGCATGGTTTTGTATCTAAAAAATCATGTGTGACCCAACTTCTGACCATTACTCACCAGTGGATGTCTATCTTAGATCAACGTCGCCCGCCCCGTATTGACGCAGTCTTTTTCGACTTTTCAAAAGCCTTCGACCGCATGCCTCACGATGTTCTATTGCACAAATTGTCTTCATTATATAATGTTACTGGTGACGTATGGTACTGGATTCGGTCTTTCCTGTCTGGACGTCAACAGCGTGTTCAGTATAAAGGATATTTCTCTTCACGGAGTTCACCAACATCCGGTATCCCACAGGGCAGCGTATTAGGTCCTTGTCTATTTAACTTGTTCATCAATGACCTGCCCCGCTACATTGACTCCTCATGTGCATTATTCGCGGATGACACTGTCATCTCTCGCCCCATGTATGCTCCCGTCGATCACCAATACCTCCAAAATGACATCGATAGCATTCATCAGTGGTGCCAAGACAACAAGATGTGTCTCAACGCTTCAAAATCTAAAGTCATGAGGATATCATGCGCTAAGAATCCAGGTATTCCCGAGTACAGCATCAATAGCGTTCTTCTTGATGTAGTAACTGAGACCAAATATTTAGGTGTCATGATAAATAACCGCTTATCTTGGGATAGTCACGTCAACTACATTGTCTCACGAGCCAACCGGCTCCTTGGGCTGCTTTCTAGTGTTTCATCTGGTCTCTCTTCCCACGCTACACTTTGTCTGTACAAAGCTCTTATTCTACCCATACTCGAGTATGGTCTACCGGTTGGTCCCCGTATACGAAAAATTTAATCGGTAAGATTGAAGGTATTCAACGTAGAGCAACCCGAATTATCCTTAAACAAAGAAGAATGGAAATGTCATACGAGGAAAGGTTGCGACGCCTCCGCTGGTCATCTCTTGAGTCTCGTCGGAAGTATATTTTGATCACATTCATTATCAAATGTTTGTTTATGTATGTATCCTGCGATAGTGTAAACAGCGCCATAAATGTAAACCCAAGGTATAGTACCGACCTGAAGTTCAAACATTTGTTCGCTCGAACTGAAAGACTGCGTTCGTCAGCCATTAACTCATTTCCCAGATTGTGGGACACACTTCCTCAACATATTCGTAACGATGTACTATTGACTCAAATTGGCACTTGGTGCTCCCACTTGAAGGTGTTGAACTCTGGCTTGTGAATCTGTATATATGATTCCGTATTTATTCATGTTGTATTATACATTATATTTCTTAATAATATTAATAATGATTGTAACTATTATGTTATAATCGTAGCAATAATAATGATTGCAATAACAATAATATAAATGATGTTGATAATAATGACGAATATGCTTATACATATTTGTAACAGTGTGATCTTTTAATGCTGTTTATGCTTTCTTATTGCTAGTTGTTTAATTGCTGCTGTTTATAGTCATTTATAGAATATAAATAATTCTTCAATTCTATAAATAAGACTTCACATAATAACCACCTGAGATGTATACCGTATAATTTTTGTTCCATTTCTCATTATATAATATGAAACAATAATGATATGTACTTGAAATAATACACAGTCCATTTTAACCATTCCAAACCATTCCAAAATTGTATTACTGAATTTTAATATTTTCATAAACATGATATAGGGCTTACCTTCATCTGTACATATTATGATCGTGCAATAGCTTCGAGACTGGTTGTTGTTGAAATTGTATTCTCAATGAAAATTAATTTTTTGTTGATGTTTTAATATAAATATTGATGTCAATGATATAAATTATAATAATCATAATAATAATGATAGTAACGGTAGTAGTAATAATGTTAATAACGATAATGATAATGATATTATATATTTTTTTTTACAACGTGATGATGGTGTTAATGATTAACAGTAACAATATGTTACTATACCTGTCATGAATTCACAATTTAAAAAAAAATTGTCATGCAATGTTTTTTTTTTTTTTTCTTTTTTCTTTTTTTTTTTTTTTTTTCTCTTTCTTTTCTTTTTTTCTTTTTCTTTTTCCTTCGTTTTTCTCCCTTTTTCCTCCATTTTTCTTCTCATCTATCTTTTCTTTTTAAAGCTTTATTTTAACCAATATCAGGTGCATCTAGTCGGGTGTGGGGAGGAAGATCTGCGGATCACAGTTATTTGGTTAACTTTTTCCATACCCGGGCAGCTCGACCGGATGCACCTGCTATTGCAATATTTATATATGCTTTCTATTGATTTTTTAATCTCAATTCATGTTTGTTATATTGTTGTATTATGTGACTTGATTTGCCAAATAAAATAATAATAATAATAATAATAACGTGATTCCACTTACCTCTGTAAATCAAGTGTTTATGACCAAATAACCACTTGACCAAGCAACGAGTTTTTTGTCAGTTAACCGATGGTGGCGATAAATACGTAATTATTTGGTCTTGTAAGCACCTTTATTGATTGGTTTCACAGGTTATCCAAGGTTGATGGTAATAATCACGTTACTTACACCGGCTAATCGTCTTATTGTTCTGTCCGTGAATCTCTGGTTATATTCAACTAGTAATTCTGAGGTGTCTTACACACCTCTTTAAAAGGTTTCAAAGTTACCATAAATTTCTTGGTTATGATCACGTGGCTCAAGCTGATTACTAATCTAAGCTGTGAAAACGTGATATGTAGGTGTGAAAATTAGTAATTATTAAGTATTTTAAAACACCTTTTTAAATGGTAGTCAAAGTTGCCATAAGTTCCGCGGTGATGATCTCGTGACTCAAACGGATTATTGATCTAAGCTTGTCATACGTGACTTTCAGGAGTGAAAAATTAGTCATTATTAGGTGTCTTAAAACACCTATTTAAATGGTTTCAAAGTTACCATAACTTTCTTGGTGATGATCACGTAGTTAAAACTGATTACTAATCTAAGCTGTGAATCCGTGATATTTAGGTGTGAAAAATTAGTCATTATTAGGTGTATTAAAACACCTATTTAAATGGTTTCAAAGTTACCATAACTTTCTTGGTGATGATCACGTAGTTAAAACTGATTACTAATCTAAGCTGTGAATCCGTGATATTTAGGTGTGAAAAATTAGTCATGATTAGGTGTCTTAAAACACCTATTTAAATCGTAGTCAAAGTTGCCAGCAGTTCCGCGGTGATGATCGCGTGACTCAAACGGATTATTAATATAAGCTGGGTATTCCGTGTTTTCCATATGTGAAAATGAGTTATTCTTGGGTGTCTTGATGGTTTCACAGTTACTATTTAAGTTCCGTGGTGATAATCCCGTGACTGTTGGCATATTTCTATGTTCACCAGTTGATAACTGACGGTTGGCATATTTTCATTGCACCAGTTGATAACTGGAGTGTGCACATTTCCAGTTGCACCAGTTGATGACTGAGCGTTGGCATATTTCGAGTTGACCCAGCTGACACCAATTCATTTGCATATTGAATATGGGGTGCGTGCAGATCTATGTTTTTAAACAATTTATCTGAATTTACAGCATATTTCTTAATTACTGATGATTTAGTTATATGCAATTCATTTCGAAAATACTACAAATATAAATTACCAGTTATTAGAACATTTCGCTACTTCGTATAAATAGTTAAACATGAATAAGGGAAACATTAACTGTGAACTAAAATAATTTCAATAAAGTACAAGTATACGAATTTTTTTCGATTAATTCAATAATGTAAGTCTACTTATTACCAATGCCTTTACATTGGAAATACAGATGTACCAGTATTGAAGTATTGTTGCTGTCCAACTGGTTGGAAGTTTTACCAAATGGTTCTAATGGCTCAGCTAGACCAGTTGAATTATAACTGGCCTGGAACTGGATCATTAAGCCCATTTCAATTTCCAGGGTTACCAGTTGGCATTAAAAACGGTTCATCAACTGGACCAGTTGCAACTAGCTTTCTCTTCTGGGATGTTTGCACCCCCCCCCCCCCACCCAACCCCCTCTAATCCCAAACTGATTCCGGCGCGCCTGGACGTAATTATGGAAGATCCAAGACACGATGTTCAGAAACGGGATGAGAACGTCATTATTTTGGTTCATTTATTGTGTAACATTTGCGTAATTATTGGGTTGAACGCGGGTTACAGTAACATACTTCCTCTTCGACGTAAATTTCACGTGAATGAAGAACATGATTCATCTCAAGTCAGCCTCGTAATATTCACGTGAATTTCACGCAGATATTTTGACTAAAACTATCATTAACGCTTCACGTGTTTCTGCGACGCGATAATTTCGTGTATGAAGATGTAATTTCATAACCAAACAAACACGGGAGTATTAGGTTTACAAACCATGGTCTCCAAGGTAGGGATAATCACGTTATTATAATGGTGATATTGCAGTGACAATTGCGTGATTTAGTGTACGTGTGTTTTAAGTTACCTAATGCAATAAACGTATTAACACATTTACGTAAATGTACGGTGTTTGAAGAACGTAACTCTCCTCAAGTCGATACCTTGATATTGACGTGATTTTCACGTGATTTTGTTTATTGGGATAGCTCCTCCGTAATCTTGGGACTGCACTATGTCCTGAGACGAAGTCAAGTGGCACAGCTCATTTTCAAGATTACCCTTACCCAAATCCTAAACCCAATGCGAACCCTAATCCTGTGCAAGTATCTTTCAAGAAATAACGCCTGGTGAAAATGCGTCCACTGCAAGTGCCCGGAAATTGATTTCTTTATATAATTATTGGATTGTAGTTATGAGTTGGAAGACCCTAAAGTTGTGCAGTGGATGGACTTAAACGACGAACTCAGTGAAACATCTGGATTAGGTCTAGCAGCAGACTACTTCTCTTGGGCCAAGTACCTTCCCACCAGCGGTGCACGGATGATAAAGAAAAACTTAGAAAAGCAGTTTGGCTTCCTGCGTTCGCAGGTGGAGGAAACAAGAGAACATTATGATCCGGGTGAGAGAATTAGTGGAATCATATATCACAGTATAATTCAGTGGTGGGTAGGGGTTGGCCAGGCGCGGATCCACGGGGGGGTGGTCCGACGAAAATGCCCCCCCCGGCCAAAAAACGTTTCTTGTTGTTCTGCTCGAGGGGGGGAGGGGTGTTGTGAAAAAAAGGAGTGTTCACTCCTCCCCCCCCCCCCCCCGTTGAGGCAAAAAAAAAACTGTGCTCCTTATCCCCCCCCCCCCCCCCCCCTCAATGAGCGAAATATTGGTCAGCGCGATTTTAACATTTCCAGGGGGGGGGCAAAAGAGAAGAAAAATTAGCTCACTACCCCCTCCCCCTCCCTAATGCCACAATGCCTAATCGGTGACCATTGGTCCCCCATGATCCTCTTTATCTTATGTTAACTGAGAGCTGACTTGATGAGAAACCACCTGTCCAGTGACCTTGCAGGGTGGTCTAATCCCTCCTGTAAACTAGTACAGATGGGCTTTAAAATAAGTTTAAGAATGCTCAGAACCTGACTGGAATGAACGGCATTTTGGCATACAAAAATAAAAATGGCAAGTTTAATAAATACAGAATTGCAAACTGAAAAGACCAAACTGTCAACGGGACGCATGTTGATCCTTGCAAATGCATAAAATGGTATGCTTGGCCTTTAAGATTGCTCCCTCAAAAAAAAGGGGAAAAAAAGAAAAAAAAATTGAATTAAACAAAATAAAAAATAATATTAATAATACGAGCGGCCCGAAATATAATGAGCGGGCGGCCGAGGACAACCAAACGATACGGCGGTCGTACGCCCCCGAAATTGATAGATACTTGCGGCGGCCGCAGAGAATCTGCGGTGGTCTCAGGGTCACCCTAGGGTGTATTCCTATCTTTACAAGCCGTATGATTCGCCGTGTGATTATAACGCGGAGTTATAACTGTTTTAATGTCTAGCTTCGCTGTAGCGATTAGACACGCCGTAGCCATGTCGTATAGCGATTCCACGGCGACCGTACGTCGGACGTATGGTGACCTTGCGTTTCATATACTCAGGGTTGAAGCGGTGGCATCAATATGGTCCCCCTTCAGCCGCCTTACGGGCACCTTGCGGTTGCCTTGTGTCTGTCTAAGTAATTGTCAAAAAGCTACGGCCGCCGCCGGGACGCCCTAAGGCGACCGTGCGTTATCACTTTAAAGGCCGTATAATGCATCCGCAGATTTTCTGTCTCCACAAATTCAAAATACGCCGTGCGGCTACCCTAAAACATGTGACCGCAACCGTATCCCGTGGCGGATCCAGGGGCCCGGGTCCCCCGCCCCCTCCCCCCCCCCTGGGAAAAAAAGTGTAAAAACACGTTAATTTTATCCTTTTTTTTAGATGCCCCCCTCCCCCTGGTGCTCAAGGGGGGGGGGGGGCGTTTTTTCAAATTTTCGAGGGCCCCCAAAAACATTAGTACGCAATCCCCCCCCCCCCCCCACTCAGCGAAATATTGGCCGGCACGATTTTCAAATTTCAGCACACTAAATTTCAAATTGATTTCAAATCCCCCCCCCCCCCCCCTAAGAAATCCTCGATCCGCGCCTGACCGTATCTGACTGTGGGAATACTGCGGCAGTTATAGAATTGCTAGTGGCCGTATATATTTTAGACCGCACGGCCGCCGCGGAAAATGTGACCTAGGCAGACTAAGTAAAACTAGTGCCCTGTTATGACAGTCACAATAACTGTTGTACGTAAGCTACTGAAATGTTTGTGTTTGATTGGCTGCGAGCAAATCTGTCATAGAAATTTAGCATTTGTTACTGACAAGAAGTTTTATGAAACAGGGCCCAGTTTAAACTTAGTCCACCTTTATAAACATAACTGAGTCATTACAGCTAAATGTGTTGCATTTTCTATTCCTCTTCATAGAGAACATCAATAATTTTTACAGTCTACTTCTCAAAGCTCAAGAAGATGCAAGGAAAGAAGGAGAGAATGTGGACAAACTGACCGATACTCACGTCTTCCAGACGATCGCTGATATGTTTGGAGGTACATGTATGATTAATGTATTAGCCTGTGAACTAAACTCCAGTCGGTAGTGCCCCTGTATTAATTATAAAGGGCATAGGAGGAGGCTAATCGAACCCCCCCCCCTCCCATCGACAGGCGTGAATGTATTTGAAAATAAATTAGAAATAAGAAATTAGTTCAACAATCACTAGCGTTGGGTTTGAATACATCACAATACACTAGCCACATTGCCAATTTGAGATTCGCATATAATTATGTAGTGATGTCATATTTCGAACATTTTCTTTTGTTTGTTTTTCTGCTTGCACACAAACTAATGAAGTTATTAAAAAGGTTGAATTGCCCTTTAATCTCTCTAAAAAAATTGATTTATACTGGTCCTGTGTACTGGAACTCCTCGGACATTTCGCTCAAACAGCTGCCAAGTTTAATTACTTTTAAATATCACTTGAAACATAAACTTCTACTCCAGTGTGAAAATGCTTAAGGTCATCATGATAGAGACCATCGCACAGTGGGCCAGAATCGCCTCAGAGTGTGCCAAAATTCAAAATCGGCGAATGTGAATTTTTATATTTTTTTCATTCGCTTGGGGAAGAAAACATTCTAAAGAATAGTTTTCCACCCATATTTAAATATTTAGCAAATTTTAAAAGTGTCATATACCCCTGCGAACATGGGAAAATCTATATGTTGCTCCAAAAATGATAAAAGAGGCAACTTTACAATAGGTGTTGAGAATGTATGAAGGGAAAAGCAATCAACTTAATACTGCGTGCACTTCTTGCCTATTGGTAACCCAATTAGAAAATACAATGACCAAATTTATTGAAGCTTCATTTTGGGAAAAATGAGCATTAAATTTCACAAAAAAAGGAAAAAAATTGCAATTTTTATATAAAAGTAGCATGTTTATTAGGATTCCGGCCGATTCCCGCAATGATGGTAATCTCAAAATGTCCGCCCAAACCTAAGCTTTCCATGTATGGTATTTCTTTTTGCTAGAATTTGCTACACTGCATGTGCAGGCGCTTTTCCTCCCCACGTCCATCGATTATTATTAGGCATAATCGGTACACATTTGTACTGTTTTCGTTTACGCACAGCCGATTCAACGCTCGTCCGCGTAACCATGGCAACGCACGGTGGGCCAGGGAGGAACCAAAGTGCGCCAAAACTCATTGTTTTCAATTCTCTTCTTGACCAGTTGAACTGTAATACATTGAGGAATACCTCAGTGAAAGATTTGATTCCGGTAAGCACAAATAGGGTACAAATTTACTCCTTCAAACAGCAAAATCCTACATATTCACAGTTTTAGTGCAAAAGTGACTTATTTTATAAATCTTTCAATTTAACATGAAGTTCTTAAGTTATTGATATGACATTGCTCTCACATATTCCTGATAGTTCATTTCGTTGCATGAATTGGTTAATATGTATAGAAACACAATCTTCATTATATTAAAGGTTAATTCACTGAAAAATGGACTAATTATCCATGTTTTTTTATAAATCCAGAGAAAACGTTTAGATTTCCGCAGAGTTCCGCTTATATTTTAATACCACCATTTTGTCTAATGTCTAAGCTTTAAGTTGATACCAAATTTGGCTGCTCGATCTTGCCCGTTGTCATGTTAGAGCCGATTCCCCTTGCCACATTGTCCCGAAAAATATGTTTGTTTTTAGTACGCGGCTGAATCATGAAGGATTCGCGGTCATAAATCACGTCGCTTGGGGGCGCGTGACACTTGTTCTGACACCGCGGACCAAAATAAACACATTTTTCGGGGCAATGTTGCAAGGAAAACGGCTCTAACATAATAACGGGCACAATCGGGCAGCCAAATCTGGTATCAACTTAAAGCTTAGATATCAGAGAAAATGTTGGTAATACCATTTAAGCGGAAATCCCTGGACATACAAACATTTCCTATGGATTTATAGAAAATAAATCCCCAGAAATTAGTTTTGGCACGATTTGGTTCCTCCCTGGCCCACTGTGCATCGGTATTATCAACACTAATTGTTGACTGGCTACACCACACACCCGTTTTTGTTCTTTTGTTTTGTTTTTTGTTTTATATAGTATGTAACAAATGTATTATGTAAAGGGAACCTTAATTTCAAGCATAATGCTCCCAAGGTTTCCTCCTCATTACTGCAGATTATTGTAAGCATCATTTGTATTTAATGACTTGCCATTAAATCGTTTTTATCACTGTTGTATCAATCGATTATTATGTACATGTTTTGTTACCTTGTATATGCCTTACTTTGTAAATTCTTTTCATATGCAGTTAATGTGGAAATAAAACCTAAATTAAAAAAAAATGTTCCGGATCCTGGATGTACACTATACTTCTTAATTTGACGTTCCTTTTTAGAAATGTCTTTGTTGATTAAAAAAATACTTATTGATATTGAATTTAAATCAACGCCTCCAAAAAGAATTAAATTCTGAGAGGACAAAACTGAACACAAAATTCTTATTTTTAATCATTTTTTGTTAACTGATGTCGAAAAATCTCAAAATTGCAGAAATTAGAAGTTCCTAAATGTCAGAACTGATGCTAAAATTTTTGTGTTTTATAGCTGGTATTCAGACAACCGTTGAGACCCTGTACTGGGCCATGGCTCTCCTTGCGACCTACCCAGAAATCCAGGCAAAGATCCGCGCCGAGATCGATGATGTCATCGGCCGTGATCGTCTTCCTACCATCAACGACCGCGGGAAGCTCGTATACACGGAGGCAAGCCTCTATGAGGTGTTGCGTTACAGCAGTATTGTTCCGACCAATCTTCATGCTACTACCAGGGATACAGAATTTGGTAAGTTTGAGAAAGGTTCCTCATCAATTAAAAGCCATCTTAATTGGTGGATGGAGGGGTGTATAGGGCACAACTTTTGAAATATGCCCGCCACTGCTATGTCAGGCATGTTCGAGCATTGCCTGGAAAGAAAGGTCGTGAGGCAGAACCCTTATGGAACAATCATGGTGTTGCCACACTATGTTCACATATAGTCAACTATGTGTGGACATTACGTGTTCACATTGTTGTCACAGTGTGGAGTTTCAGTCCATGTGGTTTACCACATAATATCCACATAAACTGACATACTTGACACAGAGTACCACATATTTACCACAGTGGTATATGTATTGCACTATGTGTTAACTCTGTGTTCACAGTATTGTCACAGTGTGTGGTTCAAATAATGTGGTTTACTACATAGTCGTACATATTTAACCCAGAGTGACATGTATGTACCACAGTGAGGTATGTACTGAACTATGTGTACATTGTGTGTTCACAGTATTGTCACTGTGTGTTGTTCAAATCATGTGGTTTACCACATAGTCCACATAGTCGTACATATTTAACACAGAGTGATACTTTTGTACCACAGTGTGGTATGTACTGAACTATGCGCAAATTCTGTGTTCACAGTATTGTCACAGTGTGGGGTTCAAATCATGTGGTTTACCACATAGTCCACATAGTCGTACATATTTAACACAGAGTGATACTTTTGTACCACAGTGTGGTATATACTGAACTATGCGCAAATTCTGTGTTCACAGTATTGTCACAGTGTGGGGTTCAAATCATGTTGTTTGCCACATAGTCATACATATTTAACACATATTGACGAATATTTACCACAGTGTGGTATGTACTGAATTATATGTAAACTCTGTGATTACAGTATTTTCACAGTGTGGGGCTCAAATCATGTTGTTTGCCACATAGGCATACATATTTAACGCAGGTTGACACACATTTACAATAGTGTGGTATGTACTGAACTATGTGTAAATTCTGTGCTCACAGTATAGTCACAGTGTTGGTTTCAAATCATGTGGTTTACCATATAGTTGTACATATTTAACACAGAGTGACACACATTTACAACAGTGTGGTATGTACCGAACTATGTGTAAACTCTGTGTTCACAGTATAGTCACAGTGTTGGTTTCAAATCATGTGGTTTACAATATTTAACACAGTGTGGTATGAATCGCTATGTGTAAACTCTGTGTTCACAGTATATTGTCAGTGTGAGATTTTGAGATCATGTGGTTTATCACAAAGTAATATCCACATAGTCTGTGGGCTTATTTCCGGTTGAAACAGTTAATTCCTGACTTTTGGCATATCTCCTACTATGTGGTGCAATTGATACCACAGCGTTACCACACTGTGGTACGCACCACATAGTACACCACAGCGTTACCACATGTCCTAAAATCACATGTGGCCCACACTACGTTTGACTATGTGGTACACAGTGTCGTTAACTATGTGGTAAGTTGGTAACACTGCGATTGTTCCATTAAGGTAATGTGTGAAAAGCTATAATGCGCCACATGTATAAAGTAGTTGCAAGTGCTCGTAGGGATGGTTAAAACTTGAATGCATTATCTTGTGGATTCTTATTCTTTCTTGAGCTGTCCGTAATGTCAAATGAGGGATAAGATAATTTTTGAGGATTTTCACGCGGCGAGGGGCAGCAGGTTGCAGAAAAATCGGGAAAATGTTTTTCCCAAAATATACCGTGATACATATATGTATCGAGATCAAACTGCTGATGGTTTGTTGATGTATAGAACCAAACTCATCCACAGAGTTATGGAAATATATTTTTTCAAATTTCAATATTACACGTGTGATGTATAGGTTATATGAATATGAATGCATCATCTTTTGTCAAATGATACTTGTTTCAACTGCACTCAATGTTGCCTCTTATCCTATCCACCTGTCTATAAAGGTCATGGTTTTGTGTTACAGTGTTAGAGATTGCTTGTGTATTAAAACTACAAATTGTTGCTTACATTGATTGTTTCTGGCTCCCGTTGACTTTGCAGGTGGCTATCATATCCCCAAAGGGACAGTGGTGTTGATCAACACACACTCCATGCACTATGACCCTCAAGAATGGGACCAGCCGGACAAGTTCCTTCCAGGTAAAAAAATGAATTCTACAACGTACCTCTGCCAGTGATATCTTAGACTTGATGAGTGCATGGGGGATAAGGATGTATGGATGTATGATGTGGAATGTGTCTCTGACTTTCCCAAAGGAACGACAGTGATGATCAATACATAATATATACACTATGACCCTCAAGAATGTCTCTCCCAGGATAGCTTAAACTCTATGAGCTTGGTTTGGGAGGATTGGGGTAGGAAATAAACAGTTTTTCAGGTAGTTATTTCATCCTCTAAATAACCACATTGATGACCAATGACTACTCCGTACATATTCTCCCTCAAGAACAGGACCAACTGGCCAAATTGCTCCTAGATAAAAGGTGGTAAATGTAGATTGATATCTTGCAGGGGCTCAAACATATTCAAATGATCGTTCTTTTTGCAGTTGGCACTCACTGTTTTCATGTCTAAAAACATGTCCTACTGATTAACGATCAACTCACTGTTGATACTCCAAGCCTACTACAATATGATATTTTAAAACAATGGGACAGGACAATATTTTTATTGGAGATTATTCGCCACTTGTGCTTTCTTTATTTAGTGCACTCAACTAATTAATCATTTCTTTGTTTTCTGCAGAGCACTTCATGGATGGTAGTGGCACTGTCCGTGAGCATCCTCCAAGCTTCCTGCCCTTTGGAGCGGGTCGTCGTGGATGTCTAGGTGAAGCCGTGGCCAAGGCTGATCTCTTCCTTATCTTTTCCTGGTTCCTGCAGAACTACACCTTCAGCAAGGTCCCAGGAAAGGAGTCTGAAGACATCTTAAACATGATTCCTCAGACAGCATTTGGTAGACTCCTTATCTCTTATGAGATCATGATCAACAAACGAGACTAGTAGGGTCCAGAGCCAGTATTCAATTCAATTCAATACTAAATCAGAAAGGTTAATATTTTACTCAGCTATCGGCTTAGGTAAAATACTAGTCAACTTTGGTATTCAGTTGAAGCTTTGGGCTAATTATGTTACCCCAAGCTTAAAACTACTCCCTCGCAGGGTAAAGCTAATTATTTGTAGGCTTTGATTGGCAGGCCATAATGGAAGAGCAAATTATATGAGCACACACTGATTTGTAACACGTTTGTTGCACATGATTTTGTATTGGCTACGTGATGACACATTTGTCACCAGTACATTTAAGTATTTTTGATATAATTTAAAATACCGGCCTGGGCCTCTATCCGCATGCCTGTTTAAGCTGCCTCAGATGGTTTTGTGAGTCCTCTTTTATCAAATATTAAGTTAGATTGATTCAGGAAAGTGAATTCTTAATTATTTTTAAAAGCTAAAACACATCTTTGGTGAATGTAATGGATGTGGTTAAAAGGACTTTCTGTCCATTGCATTTAGATGGTCTTGACACCAAATCAATGACTAATATTTTTGCAGGAGGACAAAATTTATTATTTACGACCAGTAACAGTTATTAATGTTTCTTTATATAGTAATCCATGATTGAAAAATCCCAACTGTCTATATTTTGAAATTACTGTTAATCAGTAGAAACAAGTCTTTTTCAGTGGATTGGCAGCTCTGGGATGGTTTTACTAGTAAATATTGAATGCAAAGGTGCAGTGATACAAGACTCTACAAGAAATGTAAGAATATAAGAAATGCCACACATGTGATTCCTTTAAAAAAATTGATGGATTATAAAGTCGATTGTGGCAGGGTTGTGTACCTTCCTACTTCTTGTGTCTAAAGTGTTGAAAGTTATGAAGAAATAATTTGTTGTTTGTTTACCCCTTGACTTTTACCAACATTTTGAATCCCCTGTTTATCTAAATATTTGGTGTTGTTACATTAAAAAAAATGATTATTGCAGTAATTTATAGACCTCCTTCTCAGAGCTGTGTTGACTTTATAACAGATTTTAACAATATTCTAGAAATAACAGTCTCAAACAATCTGCATCATTACGATAACTTAAGTATAAATATAAACAATATCTTTGCAATTCTAAATAGTCATATAAATTTTAAAACAATTATTATTATGTTTCAAATCGCAATTATGTTATCATCGGGTCAATTTAATCTAATTATGAAACCAGACGTTTGAAGGGAGAGTCCACCCTGAGGATGGGTTTACTCCGCCTTTACTTGGCCATCCACATTCTCAGGGGGGACTTCCCCTTCATTGCTACCGGGGCTAGACTCGATAAGCTTCGCTTTTTCTAGCCCCGTCTACATTACTTACCTTTTTATGTTTATGTTGATGTTTGTTAACTGATGTAGATTTTCATTGTTATTTTATGCTTATGTATCTGTTTTTCATTTGCTCTATGTGTCAAATGTGTACAATGTAATCTGTTACCTTGTATTTATTTTCTGGTTTTTAATGTGGAAAATAAATGAAATGAAATGAAATGAATATAATTGAAGATTTATATGCATGTTATACAGGTGTAGGCCTATCATATAAGGTGGAGAGGATATTTATTTTCCGTTGCTTGTCTTCAAGTCATTTGAAGGGGAACCATGTACACATAAATGGGTAGGGAAGGCCAATTATTTACTTTACCTTTACCGCGAATACTGGAAGAATGCTGAGACAATAGTCAAGCTTCCTGGTCTATCTTCTTGGTCTATCTTCTTGACAGTACTAATTTTCAATATTGACTTTATATGCATTTGTGAGTCTGTAACTTGTGAATTAGATTAGAACTGTGGTCTGAATTGTGCTGATGTTGCTTCATTCGCATTAATTTCCCCTTTTTAGCGTTATTTTTTTCTAATTGTCAAAATTTGTTTTTCGAGTTTCTACAGAATTCAGAATGATGTACATATAATTGCATAATTCTTTATAATTGCTGCGATGTACAATATTAGATCATGTTTGTATTATGTAAAGATCAACAATATTTTACAGTAAATAATAATGATATATTTTGTAATATCAATTTCTAAAGAAATATTCAGACGGTGTTCATGGAATGTAGTAAAAATAAAAACAATAATTTTCATTGAAACCCATTGCATATTCTCAGAGGTGATGTTTTGTGTATGGCCATGAAGCTATAAAACGACATTATAAAAAAAGGAGAATTAGCCATTCGTAGACAGTTGGTATCTAGAAACAGATGTGAAAAAATCAGAGAGAAAAACATATATAATTTTGAGAAGCTACAGAAATATCGGACAAGGAATCAAAAATCTAAGATCGCTATCAATAAAATGAGAAATCTCCCATTGACGATTCAGTCATATTACCCTTAATCCCTTCCCCCTTTCTGTCCGTCTGTCTGTCCAAGGAGATTGGTCTGTCTTATTCTCTCTTTGCTTGAAACTTCCTAAAACCCTGACCGTCATTGCTTTAATTAAAAAAAAAGCATGATGTATCGCGCACGCTGCGGTCTGACTGCCAACTGATCCCCCAACTGATCTGTATTTTACGTACAGATCAGTGGGATAAACCTTAGAACGTTGTCGTAAGGCCATTTCAAACAAAAATTATGTTTTGCGTCCCCGCCCGCTTCTTTTTTGAGGGCCGCCTGCTTTTTTTAATTTTTAATTTATTTTTTGTTGTTATTTTTTTTAAGTAATGTAAAAAAACATGAAAAACATACTGCTAAAATGATCTTTTGCTCAAAAAAAATATAAAAAAAAAAAAAAAGTAGCCTGACTGTCAAGGAAAATGAACCAAGGGCCATTTAAAAAAAAAAGGGAAAAAAGGGCCTCCTCCTTCATTTGGCCTAATACCTCGTTTTGGCGTTCTCACTTTCCTAAAAGTTATGGACAAGGCCATTGCGATCTCCTTACTGTGATTTTTCGAAAGTAACATGAACAGCACAACACTTTTTTTCCCTGTTAATTTTCCGTTTCCAGCGTTTCGTAAAGTTTGCTCTCAATATTATATGATTTATAACTTTTGTCAGATGTCAAAATTATGTACCATAATCTGGTAAATTAAAGATGGGAATATTCAAAAAAGATTATTTACAAGAAGTTTAACGAGGTCTTAATAATAATTTTTAAAAAGAGAGAGCTACATCAACTAAGGTTCGGGTTATGCTGGCTTAAATTATTTAGAGAAACATCATGTAAATATTTCAGAAAATTGAATTAATTCATCTTTATGTAGGGGGCTGTAGATTGTGACAGGTAGCCGGAATGAGTGGGGGTAGACCTCGGACAATACAGATGACAATGGCAGCCTGAGGAGTAGAGTTGGTGCTCTTTATTCTGTATGGACACACCGCTATAAGCGGGGTGGAAACGGGGTCAAGTAATGATAGACAGTTATCAATTACAAAAATAAACAACGACATATCTTTCAGAATTATGACAAAAATGGGTAATCAGTGTTTACTACACTAAAACATTTGAATCGTTAATGACATTAACTTTAACTTATTTAAGACATTGCAAATGCCCAAAGTGTATAAGCTGGATCAATAACGAATTCCTAACATAATTAATCAAACTTAAAAAAATCATAATTCTTCGTTAATCACGTTTGTCTACACTGTACACCAAAACCTAATACATATTCATTAGCGCCCAAGTTCCCGACTACAATAGTCACACTCCAAGGCCCAATTGTCCATACACACAAACGCATTCTGCACGTAACCGTACAGGCATAGCCTACGCATCCATTTCCTCTACGTGTAATCTACTCGTACATTAAAAAGTCACACCCTCTGAGCATTACGTAACAACAATATCGCCTTAAATTACACCTTTCTGTTAACAAATATCATGTTCTTTGAACATATTTTTAAGCCTTATAATAAAACTAATTCGTTTAAACCAGGATATAAACAAAACATAGTAGCAATATTATCAAATTTAACAATTTAAACACACATAAAAACTAAGCCTTGCTTACCTATAAGCGGGGTGGAAACGGGGTGAAGGTCACGGTTCTAAAGCCCGCCACCAACGACCTCCTTACATTTAATTGTTTTCCTCCATGATAATGATACTACTACTGACTACCAATACCATTACTAATTATATATACTTATAAAAATGATAATATAAATAGTACTTTTATATTTCGATGTTTTATTGATACTTTTTAGTTCACAAAACATATTACATGGAAGGATACCAAAAATCTTTGACATAATTGATGCATATATATATAATTTAATATAAATCAATAACTTGACACATCTGTTAATGAAGTATGATAGAAATTTCATCATAAATATATACAATAAAATCTAAAACTAATCAAAATCGTTTAAAGTGGTAGACTACTACTTTAAACAATTTTGATTAGTTTTAGATTTCATTTTAATTATTTATGATGAACTCTTCATCATACTTCATTAACAGATGTGTCAAGTTATTGATTTATATAATAGTATACTATTCCATTTTCTATGATGAAATGAGAACTTGCCTCGGAAAAAAATATATATATTACACTTAAAAAAGCTTAGGCCTACTGTTTGAGCATATTGATCCGATGTCTCATTTTCGCCAGCACAAACGTAGGCTAGTTCGCGTATATATATATAGCAGACGGCAATCGATGGATCAGACGACACTTGATAGTGATTTTGTTTGTGAGATTGCTTTGCTAAATATAAAATACAAGAATCTGTTCCATATCTTCATTGATATCTAATAATTAAATAGTTATTAAAATAAACCTACCAAACTACATAATACAATGAAATGGACATAATGAACCGATCAGAACTGATCTATGATAATTCATGCTTGTTATCCTTCGTGTACCTGACCTATAACCTTACAATCGCGTGGCAAATTGCGTCCAAAGTTTGACTTGTTTCACATGTGTTATATAGGCAATGGCGAGCTAGCGACCTATTTTAACCAAATTACGGTGGGTGAACTTTAGAAAGTCAATGAGACATGAGGGTTCCAATGAAAGAGCTAGTGTCAACGTACGTCGGGGTGGATGTGCTTTTCGTTAAAACAAAAAATGAATTTTTAACGATTTTTTTTTTTTTTTTTTTTTGGGGGGGGGGGTGGGAGGTAAAAGTCCAAAGGCTAACGTACATGTTAGGTTGCTGGACTCTGACGATAGGGGCGTTGTCCAATGAGACTATTCGGAGCCATATGAACGTTGTTAAGTGTGAGACCCGCCGTTCACTTCTATCTCTCCCCGCCAAATAATCCCAACAAAAGAATCAATCGAGGGGAATCAACGGTTAAACGAATTTATCATGAGTCCTTGAAAAATTAATTAATTTGTTTTCTATTTATCCTCTTTCGAGGGACTTTATTGTTCATATCATAAAATAACAGCTATTTACAACAGTGTTTAAATACAAAATTCATGCAATTGTAACATATCATACATAGTACAGAACATGAAACTAATGTGACATAATCACTAACTAAAATAATGAAAACATTTTTGTAACTTTTGTAACTTCGTTTGTATCGAATTTCTTTTGATTACATTTCATATTGAGATAGGTGCGAATTTCCACCTTTAATTCTTTTATGAAATATACAGCATGTTTCCTGTGCTTTCACTTCCAAAACATTCTCTAATATAGTTTCTATAGATAATAGCTGAGCGAAGTTTAAAATAAGATTGACAAGATTCATTTCTCTTCTCTCTATTTCATGACCTATGAAAAGAATTTCTTCGTTCAAAAAGATTTTAAAATTAAACAAAGTACCAATTAATTTGGATACAATCTTCAAAAAAAGCGAAACCTTCTTGCAAGCCAGGAGAAGGTGGTTAGTTGTGTCCGGAATTTACATATATCACATAGATTATTATTTTTAATCTTTCATTTACATAAATTGTCTTTACTGGGCAATATTCTATGAAGATATTTAAAATTAAACTGCTTAATTCTGTTGTCATTTATAAAGTAAAATTTGGATAATGGAGCAACGTTTTCCAGTTAAACTCATTGGGTAAATCAAAATAAGCGTTCCAAAAATAAATGTACGGCAGATCCTGTCTATTTTTTTCTAACATCAAATTAAAATAATGTTTGGCTTTCATGACCGCTACATCAATGGAGTCACCTGTTACTATTTTATTGTACTGGATTCCACTGCAGACGATGGACTTTTTACATATTGTAACCTATTACGTAATTTCTGCAACCAACAAATTCGGAAATGCACTTTTTAACTTTGCCAATTTGAAGGCGGAAAGTAATTCATTTTCTTGAAAATTAATACAAATAGAATCAACTTCTTTCCAGATACCGTTTACTAAGACTTGTTTCACTTTAAAAATATTGTTTCTCATCCAGTTTGGAAAATACAATAACTCATTCATATCTTTAATATTGCTTTTATACCAAATCATTTCATTTTTAAGATCTGTTACTTTAAACATATCAATATATTTTAATTCAGCCTAAGAACAAAACATGACAACATTAAAGTTAGGCAACTGTTTTTTTCTACATATACGATACATATCACTTTTTTTGCAATTAAAATGCAAACAAAGTGGCAAATCCCCAATTTTCTTGATCCAATATTTAAACAAAATTTTCCAAACACTTTGTTCATCTCTTAAATATTTATGAATCCATGAAAGACGGAGTGACCGGCATTTTGACTCTAAGTCGATCATTCCCAACCCCCCTTCTACTCCAGGATTGTGACAGATGTTTCGTTTCACCTTTTCTGTTTTAGAATTCCATACAAATGTGTAAGCCAGTTTATTTATACGTTTAATTATTTTAGAAGGGATCGGAACTGCAGTGGCAGTATGTACTATCTGAGACATAACTAAATGTTTAATCACAGCAACTTTTCCGTACAATGTAAGTTTTCTCATTTTCCATAAATCCAAGGTATTCTTTATTTTCTGTACTTTACTTTCCCAGTTTAAATGTTTACCTACATAAATACCAAGACATTTTATAGGGTCTTCGGTGAAATGTAAATCTTCAACTTCATCGTCATTTATATTTAGTTTTATAAGATTTGATTTGGTCCAGTTAATGTTTGGTCCCGCATGTGCTCCAAACAGTTCTACTTCTTTCATTATTTCTTTAACAAATTTAACAGATCTAGTAATAATCGTCGTATCGTCTGCATATTGAACGATACGTATATCTTCAAAATCAGCTTGATCTTCACTGAAGTCTGGGACTTGGATTCCCTCTATTTTGGCGTTTTGTTTAATTCTTTTCCCTAAACCTCTGCAATTATTATGAATAAAAGTGGAGAAAAATGAATTAATACTGCTTGTCATAGTATTATTGAAGAGCGGCAAAGGCGAACGATTGTCGCTACAATTCAGAAATCGTTGCTTTGATTGCTTTCCCCTCAAAATTACCATGAGATATCAAGCTATATAGAACTATGTTCGACAAAAAAAGATATTGTCTTGAAAACAGTCAGAAACCTTAGAACTTGAATGAATAAAACATAAATGCAAATGAATAAGACTAGAATGGGTAGGACACAAGTTAATTTTTACCATTTAAATCATCCAGTACCAAATACCTAAGCAAATTCGAGCCAGATGCATATAATGGTGAGCTTATAAAGACAATGATTCATGACAAATTGTCAGTTGTCATAAGTTTATCCTCTAGACGTATTGCAAAAGATAATCAGGATAATAAGGATCAGAATGGAACTTCTACTACTAGGCCTACTTTGACAAGTATTATATTACACTACTGCCATTGTTGGTTATCATGAAATTGCTTCACTCAATAAAAATCCCATATGTTTTATACACGCGCGGCTACGAGCCTTCACTTCGTGAAAACAAAATCAAAGCGTTTTGTGTAATTTGTGTGTTCACGAAATGACGGTTGTGTTAAAAGTTCAAACAAAGGGGGAAAAAGCAGCCACAGAAAATGTACTGTATCTCGCAGTTCGAGTTATTTTATCTGCACATCAATTAAACATAACGTTTTGTCGTATTAAGTGTCCATTTCGGGAATTCCATCCACGACAGAAAAATCCCGTATGTTTTACGCCGGGCTACGAGCCGTCACCTCGTGAAAACAAAATTACAGCGCGTCCTTGAATTTCGTGTTTTCACGAAGTGACGGTTATTTTTACAGCTCATTTCACCCCGAAATATAAGAAATTATGGAAATAATTAAACATAGAACTAAACATTGAGATATGTTCCTATAACATTTATTTGCCCTTGGTACATTGAGGAGGTTGAGATTATGGTTTGAAAGTTTGAAAGCGATTTATTAAAAACTAACTTTCTTTTAATTGCGCGCTCATCCGTCACTTCGTGAAAATAGGGACAAAATGAGTTGCACCAAATGAAAGAGGAGGATCTAATAAAGCTTTACAAATATCGTCCTTGTTTTCACAGAGTGGCGGTAGTGAGGAAAATCGTCATGCAAAGTGAATGTAATTTTTTTTACTACCGTCACTTCGTGAAAACAGCGACGATATGTGTCACTTATTAATCATGATTTTGATTAAGTTATGATAAAACACCGATAATTCTCGGTTTCGTTTTTTTTTCTGGGACGCACTGTATAGGGTTAAGCCGCCGACACCATCGCTGGGATGCAACTATGATGGCTTCTGTTTCACAACAGCTTGCCACGCCTTCCTATCTTCTGTCAGCCTAGTGGCTTTAGTCAGGGAGTTAAGGCGTCTGACATGTTGCAGTTTGCCTTGATGTACAGTGCGTCCATCCTTTAATTAGCTGGTCTTCCCCTTGGGTATTTGTACATTTCCGTTCAGAAGGATGTGGGGTATCTTTTTTGATTAATTCTCTTGATATGTCCAAAGTATCTCATTTTTTTGTTGCAACCCTGTCGACAGTGGCGTACGCAGGATTTTTTTCAGGGGGGGGGGGGGTTAAAATCGGGCCAAAAAAATCTCAACGACTCAGCCTGCCGCTGAATAAGCAGGGGGGGGGGGGGGTAAAAGGACATATTTTTTTTTGGTCTCGAAATTTGAAAATTTGACATTTTGTTCCGTTGTGGGGGTGGGGGGGGGGGGGTAAGGTCACCTTTTTTAGGTCATCCATTGGCATAATTTAAAGGGGGGTTCCCCAAAAACATACACAAAACATACACATACAAAAAGTCAAGGGGGGAGGGTTTCCCCCCCCCCCCCCCCCCCCCCCCCCCCCCTGGGTACGCGCCTGCCTGTCGATGATGGTTTCTTCCATGTTCAGTGGTGTTGGTACGTGTGTGTTTCTCATCCTGTCAAGTCTGGTCACACCCATGATTCTCCTGTGACATATGCCATCTCAAAAGCCGGTGTGAAGTCTATTTGCATCGACATTTTTAATGCACCATATAAAAGAATCGACAACACCAGGACTTTGTACAGTAATTCTTGTTGAGCAGCGTATATTATATCTTTTGATGCCCAGATATTAGTGCCTTTCCAAATTCGATGCTGTACTTCTTCCGAGCAGACTTCCTGTCTACCATATTGTTCCTCCCAGGTAAATGAACTTTCTGAGTGTTTGAGCTGTTCTCCTCCAATGTTTATATTCAGTAGTTGAGATTGTTTGCTTATGACTTGTACTCCTGTTTTGGTAATGTTTATTTTCAGTCCAAAGTTTGAGCTGTTCTGATTAGAGGTCTCTATCATTGTCAGCTATAAGGACAATGACGTCAGCAAATCTTAGGTTGTTGATCAGCTGTCCCTGCACTCTTACGCCAATCATTACACATCATTAATCAAGTATCTGCCATTTTTCTAAGAGGAAACCAAAGGTAAAAACAAATGTTCTTCTTTTTCGTCATTACTGGTTAAACTTGTGCATACATCGTCAGGGTATGTATAATAATGATCATTATTTTTATTTACAGGTGCTGCTTTTGTGTACATGACTACTGCAATTTGCTTTGTTGTGATCTTTTAGACAAGATTCCAGCTACATTTCTGAAAGATGGTGCTAAGATTTTATATAAGCCTTTAAGTTACTTAATGAACCTTTCTATCTTCACGAGTACTTTTCCAGAGGATCTGAAAATTAGCAACAGTGACTTCACTTTATAAAAAGAAAGATAAAACTGATGTTAGCAATTATATATCTATTAGTGTTTTAAGAGTAGCATAAACAATTATAGAAAAATCGGTCTGTGTTCAAATTGAAAAATACCTTAAAGAAAATGATATAATTTATGAATTACAATCTGGTTTTCGACATGATTATTCGACTGAAACATGTCTAATTCATTTGACTGATTATTTGAGGACACAAACTTCCCACGGGCGCTTTGTTGGTTTGGTGCTCCTTGATCTGCAAATAGCTTTTGATACAGTTAATCATGGCGTCTCATTGAAAAAGTTACAAATAATGGGTTTTAACAAGGATTAGTTCAGATCTTACTTGTCTATGATCGACACAAGTAGTGGTCATTCATGATATTCGTTCCAAACTTATGTATATAACATGCGGTGTTCCTCAGGTAAGCATAATAGACCCAATTTGATTTACAAGTTATATCAATGATATGTGTATTTGTATAAAAGACTTTAAACTATTATTGTACGCAGTTGACAGCGTACTACTCTATTCAAATCCGAATCCAAAATATCTTGAGGATAAGTTCAGTGAACAGCTGTCTATGTGTTTCGATTGAATGACCGATAATAAGCTTTCTTTACATGCACTTGAGGAGAAACAGAAAGTATTTTGTTTTGTTCTTAAAGCAGTTCTAAAACGTCATTTGAATTCAAAGTGACACTCAATATTCAAGTAATCAAGAGAAAGTAATATGTGAAGTAGTTAGGCATTGAGTTTGCTAGCGCAATTTTATTTTCATCTAATTAGTAGAATCATTTGTAAAAAAAGAGCAAATTCTCGTCTGAAATGTGTGCAGAGATATCAAAGTTGTACGGATTTAAAAGCAAGACGTATACTCTGTTTTGCTCCTTTTTGATGTTTGTTCGGTAGAAAGATAAAGAAGAATAATATATGGAAATATACAGACAAAATATATTTGAGATATTACATAGTAAAGAAAAAGGCAAAATAAGAATGGAAGGAACGAGAGAGGAATATAGAGTGGGACGGAGGAAAGAGTAAAGATACAGGGATCGAGGGGGGGGGGTGTAGGCGTGAAGGAAATGGTCTAGGAACGTAGCTGTACTTTACTATTGTATTACGAGCTTTCGGTTTGTGAGGCCTTCTTCAGGTTCTGAAGTGCAAACACATACAAAAACAAATACATTGTATGAACAAATATACATGGCATACATGGCATACAAACTTAATATCACTCAATCATAGACCATTTTCTTCACGCCTACATATTATGGAACACCCGTTGTTCTGTCAGAGTTTAGAATTCTCGCACTTTTATATATATATACATATACCCTGTATTACAAGGATGTAGAGAGAAGGGACGCGGATGGAGAGAAAGAAAGAAATATATGGGGAGGTTAGACAGGTTTATCTTTATAAACATTTTTTTTTTAAATTATACCGGATAATTATGTATACTTTCTATTTCACAACTTTAAACCATGTCAAATGTATTATATCTTTGAATGTTGAATTGTATTTCTGATTTCTTGTCATAATTACTGTTCTGTTGGAAATGAAAAATTAAACTGAAACTGAAACTGAAACAGAAACTGGCAGAGGGAGATGGAGGAAGAGAGGAAAAACAGTAGAGCGCATGAGCGTCAATCCTTACGTAATACCTATTGTTCAGGGGGATGAATGAATAGATCATCCCCCCTGAACAATAGGTATCAATTACAGATTTATGCCCATGGTAGAGAGAGAGAGAGAGGGGAAAAAGAGAAAGAGAGAGAGAGAGAGAGAGAAAGAGGTATCAAGTTGCGTAGTGATCAGAAACTTCGCTTTCTTCTTCTTTTCCTTCTTCTCTTTCATATCATCACCATAATCAATTATTTATCATTATTGCAATGACGACCTTCGTCATTGCCTTGTTTTCGTTCACTTTCTTCTCATTAATTACAATGACGAATATCGTCATTGCCTTGTTTTCGTTCACATTCTGCACCATTAATATTCTTCGTGTTTTCCTCGTCAGGAAATTGCATTCGTTTTGCACGTAGTGTTTGTTATTCCTAGTTAGGTGCTTTTCTCATGTCCATTTTCGTTCAAATTTCATAGGCATAGTCTCTAGCATCTCTTCAAGGTCACCTATTTTTTAGATTTTTGAAATCACTCATGCATAACCATCCTGGCGCCATTTTGTCCGTTTCTGGTCCATTTTTAGGCCTTTCTTTCTTCCTTCCTATCTTCACTATCCTAGATCCTACAAACTTCTAACAAATTCCTTTAGATAGTCTGAGAAATGTTCTTTCATCTGCAACGTATAAGCTGACCTTCAAAATGCCATCTTCGTACTCAAAATTCAAATCCAAAACCGACTCCGTCAAAAATCTTTAAAATTCTTGAAAAGTGGACCCCAACAAATCTAAAACTGCCATAACTTTTTCATATAAATTTCGTTTTGTATTTAAATCTTACAGTATCTTTATCTCATATTTGCACATAGCCATGCCAAATTTCACGCTCCAATGGCTATGCACAAAATAAATAGCGCCCTCTAAATTTCTGGGAATTGGCTTTCTTTCTGTGGCCGTATCTCCATTATGGCTTGGCAGACCCGTACCTTTTTTTGGATTTAGATACCCGAAGATATCCCCTTTCAAGCCATATACGAAATTATATACCCTATCTTTGACCAAATTTGAGAAAATTGCTCTCCAAATTCGCCATTTTCAAGAAAATTGCGAAATAACTTCAACTTGCTCTAAAATTACGATCCGTAGACCTACAACAATGAAACTTTGCAGACATATGTATCTATATACGTGACAACGGTCTGCCAAGTTTGGTAAATTTTAATGACGTCAGCACAAAGTTATCGCCAAAAATGATGAATTTACTGTGCATTACGTAATAGCGCGTCTAATGCGTGCAGTACATTGCGCGCAGATGACAATGGTGTCAAACTGACCGCAATGAAGTGCCCTTTTGGATGATACCAAGTATGATATATGTTCACACACAAAATTGTGAGTTAATCGCATTTTAAACACCATATTATACTGTTTATAATGATGTTAGTATAGACGACCGTTAGTGCCAGATCGCCCGTCATTGCACGCATATCGTTGTGCCACGATTGCAGGTCTAGTATTCTCTTACTTCTTCTTCTTGTCTTCCGGAGTCCCATTCGTTTTGCACGTAGTGCTTGTTATTCCTATCTAGGTCCTTTTCTCTTGCTCGATTCATTTCAAACTTCATAGGCACAGTCTCTAACATCTCATCAAAGTCACTACGTTCTTCGATTCTCGAAATCACTCATGCGTAAACGTCCAGGCGCCATTTTGTCCGTTTCTGGTCCATTTTAAGGCCTTTCTATCTTCCTTCCTATCTCCACTATCCTAGATCCTACAAACTTCTAACAAATTCCTCTAGATAGTCTGAGAGATGTTTTTTTCATCTGCGACGATAACCTGCCCTTCAAATCGCCATCTTCATACTCAAAATTTAAATCTAAAACCGACTCCGTCAAAAATCCCTCAAATTCTTTAAAAATTGACCCCTAAATAATCTAAAACTGCCATAAGTTTCTCATATAAATTCCGTTTTGTATTTAAATCTCACAGTATCTATATCTTATAATTGCACGTAGCCATGACAAATTTCACGCTCCAATGGTTTTGCACAACATAACTAGCGCCCTCTAAAGTTCTGGGAATTGGCTTTATTTCTGTGGCCGTATCTCCATAATGGCTTGACAAACCTGTACCCTTTTTTGGATTTAGATACTTGAAGATATGCCCTTTCCAGCCATATACAAAATTATATACCCTATCACTGACCAAATTTGAGAAAATTGCCGTCCAAATTCGCCATTTTCAAGAAAATTCCAAAATAATTTCAACTTGCTCTAAAATGACGATCTTTATACCTACATCAATGAAACTTAAAAGAAACAAGTATCCATATACGTAACAACTGTTTGCTAAGTTTGGTAAAATTTAAATATGTCAGCGCAAAGTTATCGCCAAAAATGATGAATTTACTATGCATTACGTAATATACGCAGATGACAATGGTGTCGAACTGACCGCAATGAAGTGCCCTTTCGAATGATACCAAGTATGGTATATGTTCACACAGAAAATTGTGAGTAAATCGCATTTGAACAACGGTCACTATACAAATTCCGGTCATAATACAGATCCTGTACGTTTTCCGCCCATGCATTACACGCATTGTCTATGGGGAAATCGGGTTCACGCTTTTGGACCCAGAACGATCTTTATTTTTCTTGAAATTTTATAGGCACATTCTAAGTGGCCAAGTGCAGAGCATCTCGAGGCCGAATTTTTAAAATCGTTCAAGCATGACATTAAATGCTATTTCATACTCTGCGTATTTACTAGTCCGAAAGATGTTCTTTCGTTTGACACGTAAAAACAATGCATCGTCATTGCACGCACATCGTTCTGACACGATTGCATTTCTAGTTATGTATTATTATCATTATTACTTAGTTTCAGATTACTATATATCACATTCACATTCAATTATCATGAACATTAAACAATAATGAAAACTTATTCTTTCAATAGGTATTAAAAATACATCCAATTATATCAAGCAATGAAAGTAATGAAAGAGTCAAAATAACAAACAGAGACATACATATATAATCGCATGGTATTTAAACTGAAATTATATAAAAATGTGTCCAGTGGAATTTGAGGGAATCCAGCGCACCGCCCCCCCCCCCCCTCCCACAGGATTCGTCGAATATTAATTAATAACGCGGCGTCCCATACTTGGGAAATGCATTGACGTAATCAACTAATAAAGTCATATGTAAACAAACGATATGTCATCATTATTTATAAAGTACTCTCAAAGTTTTAGACACAGACACAGTACAAACACAGCACATACTGTTGTTATCAGACAGACAAAGACTTGTTATCGCCTAGTGACGTGTCCATTGTGACATTTTATAATACAATATCATTACTCAAGTCCTGCCATTCTTCTAAAAGGAAACGACAGATAAAAACAAATTTCTTCTTCTTCTTCGTCCTTGCTGGTTAAACTTGTGCGTACGTCGTTAGGGTAGGTATAATCATGGATATATTACGGATGGACATTCGACTTGATTCTTTCTTTGATCCAACGAGATCCTCCGCCTTCTGATTATGTGCATCTTAGTGAGAACATTCAGCTGTTTTAACAATAACGACTGCGTCATTGACAAAGGAGCAGTTTCCCTCTCTTGAGTTTTGTTTGGAGGGTGTGCTCTGTAAGAGTGTGTCTTAAATAATAAAATTACCAATGGGGAGCAGCAAAGTGGAAAAGCAGACGATTTTGGTGATATAGAATTTATTATTACTTATTCGCACACTTTCGCACGCACCAATGACCTTAACAAATAATTAGAAAGCCATCATCTTTATGAGCCCTGTGCGTTGTAATTCTGGGCTATTATGAGAAAATTGGGGAAAACGGGATTTTAAATCACAAACAATCCAAATTTAACCTATCTGGTAATATCAACATGTGTTTTAAAAATATATCATAGTACACGGAACAACAATTTCCGATTATTAACCACAACTGCACATTGATTTCCCATAATTTAAGCGATTTATTATCTACTGCGCATGCATAATAACATGTCTAAAATCACTATCTTAATTCTGTCCCGGCTTATTAGTGGCGGACCTCATGAGAACAAAGTGAAGAAACATGTATGGAATGTTATTAAAACGACATTGACGGAGAAAATCACATTGAATTCGTTAACAAAACGACAAATGTCCATTCGAATTAGGTCAATGGTATAATAATGTGCATTCTTTTTTACAGGTGCTTTTTGTATTGTTTTGTGTGTGTACATGACTACTGCAATGTTTTTTTTTTTTGCTCAACATGGGGGAGGGGGAAGTAGAGGGGGTAGTGAGTTACTCAACACCCCCCCCCCCCCTTGAGCAGAACAAAAAAGAAAAAGGTACATTTTTGTGGGTACCACATTTCTTTCAAACTTTTTTGGTGCCAGGGGTGGGGCCATTTTTGCCAGGGGGTGGTCCCGTCGGGCACCCCCCCCCCTGCCTTTGACCTACTTACTTCAAAGCCGAAATTAGGCTGTGTTTTGATACCATGTACCTTCATATCAAATTTCATTAACATCATCTAATATTGAACGGAAACCAGATTTGTCACGGACGGACGGCAGCATTTATTTCCTGGGCGAGGGGATAATTAAAGGAATCAGAGGAGAGATGCGAATGACATTGATATAGCCTGAATACAGAATACTTTTCTCTTCTCTGCCAGATTTATACTTTTTAATTTTGTATATACTTATGTTTTCGTACGTTTTAGAAATTCAAAATATTCATCATTATTTCCTCTTCTTCCTCCTTCTTCTCCTCCTCTTTCTTCTTCTCCTTCTTCATCTTCTTCTTTTTCTTTCTTTTTTTTATCTTCCTACGCTTCTTGTACTAATCATTTATATCATTATTATTTTAATGTCATTATTATTACTATCATCATTATTATCTTTAATAAGTTTTTTCTTAAATTTCTGTAGATAATACGACTTTAACTTAATAATTTTGTCGGGGACCCTACTGGAAATAAGCTCTGACTCGAGCTTTCGTGTGTTATCCTGTTCAAGCTGTCTTAATTCTATCTGTTTTTCTTTTATATTGCTGTATGTTGGAAACTTGGTGAATAAAATCAATCAATCAATCAATCGTCATCTAGTACGGAATTTAGGCGTTGGCCTTTGATTCCCGGTCACTGTATACGTCTGGCATTGCATTGTCACATGAGAAAGATAGTACATGTCTTTAGTGTGCTTACGGGAGGAGTCGGGGAAGGTCACTTTGCTTGTTCCACCTTTTTTAAAAGCCTTTTGAAAGATTCAGTTGTTTTTCGTTTGCTCTATATTTTCAGGCAGGTTGCTTTTGGCTGTTCACACTTATCCAATGTTCGAGCCTACAAGGATATATAAGGATGGCTTTGAGACAAGTCCAGACTGTCCAGTACATATAATTACCAACCGTATAGTAATTAATTATTGGACTCCATGGAAGAACAGAGCCATTAGGTTAATGGCTCTGAAATGGACTATCCAACCGTTTTATCATTCTATCATTGTTATATAAATCTTTGATTTTGTTATATTGTGTTATTGTTTTTTATGATGATTTTCGGAAATAAAACAAACAAGTTATTCTACAATTTAAATCAATTTATGATTGGCAGGAACGGCAGGAACCATTTACATGCAAATCCATGGAAACTTTTTTTTTCTATTTGTTTTTAGCTTGATTAAAATCCATCATGATTGACCTGCTTGGAGCTGGAGAGTCTGGCTTTGGTCAGTTTAATGCCCTGACCATCACAGCAACCCTTGGAATGGTCACTGCTACGCTGGCCCTCTGGACCATCGTGAGGCCAAAGCGATTTCCTCCTGGTCCAAGAGGCCTGCCTATCGTTGGCAGCATCTACAGTAAGTCAAATGTAGATCCTAATTTACCAGGCACCAACTTATAGTGATATGCAACACAATGGAAGAAAAATACTCAGAGTGGATCGAGTGCCATTCAGCTCCACAAACTTCAACTCCAAAAGAGCACTTTTGAAAGAAGAAAAAGGAAAACAGTGAAATACAAAGTCGTGCAAATGTCTGTGAAGAATCTTATTAGAAGTTATGATAATATAGGGTGGCCTATACGGCTAAGGCACGGCGGGTCTATACTTGCAGAGAACAACAAACACATCTTCACTCCATACATGCTTGCAACCTTACTTGCATTTATCTACATGGATTTACATGTACATCGTATAACAACTGTAACTAATAAACATTCAAATAACAGAGATGGTAAATAGAAGGAGGTACATGAATATCCATAGATTTCCGTGCATATCAATGAGTTGCTATGAATATTCAATATAGCTTAACCAATCGTATACTATAAAGAACAAAAACCAAAGGATGAACATGAAAGGATAAACATGAAAGGAATAATAAAAGAGACTAAAGTTGGAGAGAGTGAACATAGCACGAGAGCCTGTAGAGGGAATGGTGACGATGATTAAATGTGATGGAAAGAGCAAAATAGAGTTTGATGATAGCAGAATGCAAATAGACATATGGGAAGATAGGATGCTTTCATACATGCTACGGTACAATGTCCTGTTCAAAATCTAGCTCTACAATACCAAATCCAAAAAACAGCTCCTTTTCACAAGAAAGTATTCAAAAACATTTTACGATAGTTTGGTACTAGATTTTCTCATTGACATGGAACTCTAGATCTACATGCATGTATCTCCCGGCCCCCCCCCCCCCCCACTCAGTGTTATTTAGGGTACGCATATGCTCGTTCCCTCTTTTTGAAAGCACCCCCTATCTGAGGACTGCCAACATTTCCGAACCCCCCTATCGCGGGCTTTTCGCGGGCTTTTCCTGCCTTGGAGACCCCCCTAAATCAGGAAAAATGCTCAATGTACCCCCCTAAATTCGGAATAATTTCTCAGGAGTCCAAAGAGATGAGAGGAAAATAGAAAAACACCCTTTTTAAAGAAATCTCCGGGTGAAAGTCAAATACCCCCTTTTTTAACATTTCTCGGGCCGGACTTTGTCGCATGAAAAGTACCCCTTTACCGGACATTTTGGCAACACGCATGCGGTCATTTCGAAACCTGAGTGGGGGGGGGGGCCGGGATGTATCTAGACTAAGTTTTGTGATTTCTAATTATTTTGGCTGTTATTGTAATTGCTTGATGTTTTATCACACGGCTTCTCCTCTTGAAATCTCATCTTGATACATCTTACTTTTAGTTAAATCTTTCATGTTTATTATGCTCCTTTGGTTTTTAGGTATAAATGATTCTCCTGAGGTTGTCTTTGGGGAATGGGCCAAGAAGTACGGTGATATCTTTGGCTTCAAGGCGGGAGAGAGATGGATTGTAGTTCTCAACCGTCAAGCATTGATCAAGGAAGCCGTCCTCAAACAGAGCGTTGGCTTTGCTGACCGTCCAGATTTCCTCTCTCGTAAGTGGATAGGATTTAGTAATTAAATATCAACATGATATTTTATGCCATGACAGGGATAATAGTTACTGGATATCAACATAATATTTTTAATTATGATTGGGGTAATACTGTCGGAGCACCAGACGGTTACAGAATTGGTATGATATTAAGTAATATTTTATGCTATGACTGGGATAATTATAGTAATTAACATAATACGTTGATGCTATGACCGAGGTAGTAATGTTGGAGTGCCAGGACACATGGGTACTTATAATGTAAGGCTTTTTATAATTGTGCCATCCAACTCCACTACCTTTCAGCTTTTCTTGCCTTCTTTCCTTCGCTTCTTCAGCTATACTTATAACAATGTTGCTTTCCTTTTGTTGCATAATCATGTAATTTTTTGATATGTTTAGATACTGAAATTATATTTTCAACATCAGATAGAAGATGAAAGACCATAGAGGTTATATGAAGCAAAGATGTGCAGATTCAGAGAAAGACAAAGAAATACATGGGAGAGATAGAAAGTTAGAGAGAAGGAATTGACTTTTGAGGTGTTGGTGCATGCAGCAGTCACCATAGTTATACCTTTTTGTTAAATCCTTGTATTTTATTGTATTCTCTGGGCCACCAAGATATTAATGCTAGTCAAATTTGGTTGACCAAAAGGGCATACACAATGTCGGCCAGTGTCGATTGTCACAGAAGGGGTCAAAATGAATGTATGGAAAATGAATGTATGTAAACGTAAATTTATGTGCACTGCTGATATTGTGTTTTCGTGTATTTCAATTTTCAGTGGACATTTTCTCGGATGGATTCAAGGATATTGCTTTCAGCCCATACAGTGAGACCTGGAAACTTCATCGCAAGTTGGCTCACTCAGCTCTCAGGTAAAACTTAGATAATACACTCAGAGTTAAGCGACCACCTGTGTAGAAAGAATACATGTCTATAATTAATAATAGTAATAACTATAATAATATGTACCCAAGGTAACTTCATCAGTATTTAAGTAACTGTGCGAATAAATTTCACAAAATGGGCAAATTAAACATGTAAGGAAAGCCTATATCATTGAGAACACGAATCATTTGCTTTAAGGTTGGGTAAATATTAATTTAACACTTCAATAAGCATTTTCCAAGACCCTTCTCAGATTTTCAAATCCTGGCTTGAAAGCGAAATAATATACGGGTCCTGAATCATGACGTCACACGTGGGACAGGGAGCTGGGGCGCTCGCTCGGTGCACTAGCAAGAAGTAGACATACACAGAGTTTAGACGTACACGTTGCATAGTGAAAGTGGATAAAAATTTCTCGAATTTGGGTAATTAAACTTTAAAATTGCTTATTATGCCACATGTATATTAAATGTTAGCATTTCGATTATTCCAAATATCTTATTATTTATTTTTTGTTGTTGAGATGTCATCGCATGAATGGGGGAATTTCCAGTCAAGTGCTCAAACAACACGATGAGACACCTAGTTCTTTTCATTCTTCCTCGCTCCCAGGCATTTTGCAACAGGCAAGCCTCTTCAGGATCTCATCTCCAGCGTCTACCCCAAGGTTGAGAAGAAGTTGGCCATGACGGAGGGACAACCAATAGACCCTAAGGTCCTCATCACTCTACTCATGTACAACGTACTCGCACAGATGTGCTTTGGACGAAGGTGAGTTCTGCACAACGGTTTTGGAACTTGTGGTAAAGCAAGGGTTTTATTTAGAAGTTTTTAGTCAAAAGGCAAGCAATCCAATCTTAACATCAGCTTGTTATGAGTTGAGTTGGAAAGAAACTTTATATAGGCAATAAGAAAATAGATTTATTTTAATTAAATTTAATAATATTAATGCGACTGTGATGCAGGACAACTCTCTATTCTTTGTTATGCCTCCGCAACGAAGTAGCCGTAGCCATGTTTTCGGGTTGTCCGTCCGTCCCTTTCTCATGATCGCGTTATATCTCAAGAACCGATTGACAGGTCGATCCCCGCCAACTTTAAACTTGGGTCATGTACATTGTACGTATCTTGTAGAGCCAATGAACTGATTAGATTTTGGGGTCAAGAGGTCAAATGGATAATGTCATGGGGCTCATAATGTATGCAAAAATAGTTTGTAATAAAAATATTCTGAGAACCTGTTAATGAATTAGAATCAAACTGGAATTTTAAAATTTGCTTCTGTTTGGGTTTGTAACATCGCTCTATGACGGAGACATAATTTTCGACTGCGCGCAGTCGAAGATCCATCTAGCTTTATTTTGTTGTGTTTTTGTTGTAATGCCTATTAGAATACAATACATTTGTATCATTAAAAACACTAACCTTTTTAAAGAAAATCGAACTAGATCACAGCCATGATATATAATATTAGAATGTTCTCTATTCATTCCCGTTTCACAGGTACATGAGTTATTTAATACGTGTTTTAGCCACAGTTGCCCTACATTCAATACCCTACCCTACATATGAAGATTCTAGGCTTCTGATTGGTCAAAACTGCAGGCATGAAATACGCTACTGACTGCTAGCAGTATAGCGAAAAATATTGACCGGGCATCACTCTCCTTACGCGTACAATGAAAGGACGCAATGGATTAGCTTTTTAACTCCAATAATGAACAAACACGTTTAAACTTAGTAAAATTCTGTCGAAAATTAATGCTTGTTTTCATTAATTTAAGTATGTGCACAATGTTATGAGTTCAATATTAACTTTATGTTTCTCTTTTTTGTCTTATATAAAATTATTAAATTGATATCAAGACAATTTTTAGTAATTCATTAATTCAAATATCAATTTTCTCGTGCCAGTAACTTTCTTTTTCAATTGCTTCCATTCATTTTGTCATTTTGGTTGTAATTATTATTAACGTTTTTTAAAATAAATTATTACTATTGTTATTTGATATTGCTATTATTATTATTATTATCTTCAAAATTTTTCTCACTATTGTCGATAGTGTTATTTTTTTTATTGATTGGAAACGCCCCCTCTCAAAAATGAAATGGAAGCTCTTATTATTACCAATCATGTGAAAAAATATGTTTTGACTAATTCGTGATGATACAAATTTTGCCGGAGAACCGCCTATTAATTGATATATTTGGTAAATTATTATATCTATCCGGACCGGATCATCGCGCACGTGTCGCGTACATATAGCTCCGTTTAGTCTCATTTGACAACGCCCCCTATCGTCAGAGTCAGCAGCCCAACATGTTAGCCTATGGAATTATACAACTTCATTTTGTTTTGTTTAAAAGAAAAGCACATCCACCCCGACGTACGTTATCACAAACTCTTTCATTGGAACCCTCATGTCCCATAGACTTTTGAAAGTTCATCCCCCATAATTTGATCAAAATAGGTTGCAAGCTCGCCATTGCCTATATAACACATGTGAAACAAGTCGAACTTTGGACTCAGTTTGCCAAGCGATTGTAAGGTTATAGGTCAGGCACACGAAGGATAACAAGCATGAATTATCATAGATCAGTTCTGATCGGTTCATTATGTCCATTTCAGCCAACCCCCCACCGTAATTTTTCTATTGAAGATAAGCAAACATTTTGCCGAGGTAAGCAAAAACATGAATATTCATGATCGCCATGGACTATTCGATTATTTACAGAGGGGCGCAATTGTGCACCACATCAAACTCCCCTTCTTTAAGTCAAGTATTTCATTGCATTATGTAGTTTGGTAGGTTTATTTTAATAACTGTTTAATTATCAGATATTGATGATAGTTTAAAGATATAGAAAATGTTCTTGTATTTTATATTTAGAAAAGCAATCTCACATACAAATTCACTATACCAAGTGTCGTCTAATCCGCCGATTGTCGTCTGCTATGTACGTCCAGCGAGCGAAAATGGGACAACCGGAGCAATATGATCCCATATCCATCTTTCTGTGTATAGTGCTTGTATCTTTACCAAGACTGGGCCAAATTTCTTATCAGTTTGATGATTCCAGAACCTTGCAGTGCACACCAATACTTATATGCTAGATGATCAACCTTTTCTGAACGTTTCCACAAAGTTTCTTTCACAATGCAATCGCATGACCAAAACTGGTCTTTATCTAAGACCAGTTCTGGTCATGCGATTGCATTGTGAAAGAAACGATCAAAATGATAAGAAATTTGGCCCAGTCTTCGTAAAGTTACAAGCACTGTACACAAAAAGATGTATATGGGACTACGCACACGTAGGAATCATGTGCGTATTATCTCTTTGGTCCCAATAGATAAACTAATTTACCACATATATCTATTAGTAGGCGGTTTCCCGGCAAAAATGTTATCATCATGTATTAGTCAAAACATATTCTTTCACATGATTGATAATAAGAGCTTTCGTTTCATTTTTTGAGAGGGGGGGGGGGGGGGCGTTCCAAAACTGGTCTTTACCTTTAACATTAATTCGATTTGTATTGACAGTGTTAAATTGACAAATTCAAACTGATTGTAAACTTCTCCTATACCCCGCAATGTGGGTGACATAAGAATAAATTGTTATTGTCATGTCATTGCCCAGCGGCTTTAATCTACTTTAAGATTCAGTTGCAAGGCGAACCTTAATCCTGTGCATGTATCTTTCAAGAAATAACGCCTGGTGAAAATGCGTCCACTGCAAGTGTCTGGCAAAACCCTACAAGAAGGTACAATTACTTTTTTGTTTTTAACTGATTTTTCTTGATGTCATTATTGGATTGCAGTTATGAGTTGGAAGACCCTAATGTGGCGCAATGGATGAACACAAACGACGAAATCAATGAACATTTGGGATTAGGTCTAGCAGCAGACTTCTTCTCTTGGGCCAAGTACCTTCCCACCAACGGTCCATGGATGTTGAAGGAACTCCAAGAAAGGCTTTGGGGCTTCTTGCGTTTGCAGGTGGATGAAACGAGAGAACATTATGATCCGGGTGAGCTACTGAAATTTCGGTATTTGATTGGCTGAGAAGTCTTATGAAACAGTCTTAGTCCACCTTCATGAACATGACTGAGTCATTACAGCTAAATGTGTTGCATTTTCTATTCCTCTTCATAGAGAACATCAATAATGTCTACAGTCTACTTCTCAAAGCTCAAGAAGATGCAAGGAAAGAAGGAGAGAACGTGGACAAACTGACCGATACTCACATCTTCCAGACGATCGCTGATATCTTTACAGGTACATGTATGATTAATGTATTAGCTTGTTACCTGCAGAAACATGGTGCCCCTGTATTAATTCTAAAAAGGCAGGAGGGGGACAGACTCCTCCCCCTCCCCCAACCCCCCCCCCCCCCACCCCCTGGGCATGCACGTAATACACTTGAGGATAGATTAGAAATATGAAATGAGTGCTATTTCACTGTATGCAACAAACACTAGCGTTGGGTGCGAATACATCACAATCATGCACTAACCAGATTATCAATTTGAGATTCGCATAGATGTAGTGATACCATATTTTAAACATTTTATTTTGTTTGTTTTTCTGCTTGCACATAAACGAACTTATTACAAAGGTTGGATTACCCTTTACTCTCTCATGTTCAGGATCCCGGATGTAAAATTCTTTGTGTAAAAGCTTTTCAATTCAGTACACATGTACCATTTAATTTGACGTTCCTATATTAGACATGTCTTTATGGATTAAAAAATGATTATTGATCATTATTAAATCTCAGTCAATTTACCCTTCAAAAAAAGAAAATTCTGAGAGGACAAGATGTTTTATTTGCAATGATTTTTTTTTTATTGATGACAATTAAATCTCAAAATTTGAAGACTGAAAGATGAGTTTCCAAAGGTCAAAGCTTATTTCAAAACTTTATTTGTTGTATTTTATAGCTGGTATTTTGACAACCGTTGAGACCCTATACTGGGCCATGGCTCTCCTAGCAACCTACCCAGAAATCCAGGCAAAGATCCGCGTCGAGATCGATGATGTCATCGGCCGTGATCGTCTTCCTACCATCAATGACCGCGGGAAGCTTCCCTACACGGAAGCAAGCCTCTATGAAGTGTTGCGGTACAGCAGTATTGTTCCGAACGCTCTTCCTCATGCTACTACCAGGGATACAGAGTTTGGTAATATTAATGAGAAAATTGTTTTTATCAATTAAAAGCCGTCTTAATTGGTGGATGGAGGGTTTTATGGGGCACACCTTTTGAAATCAAAGCTACTGCTATGTCAGACATGTTCTAGCATTTCCTGGAGAGGAAGATCGTTAGGCAGTATTGTGTAAAAAGCTATGATGCGCTACATGTACATGTATAAAGTACTTGCAATTGCTCGTAAGTATAGTTAAATGATCATCGTACGTGTATTCTTGATCTTCCTTGAGCTGTCTGTGATGTCACATGGCGGATAAGATAATTTTTTAAGGGTTTTTCACGGGGAAAGGCTCAGCAGGTTGCAGACAAATTGAGAAAATTTTTCCTCCACTATATACTATGGTACATACATGTATCTAGATCAAACAGTTGATGTTTTGTTGATGTATAGAACCAAACTCATCCACAAAGGTATTGAGATACATTTGTTTCAAATACCAATATTAGATGTGTGATGTATAAGTTATATGGATATGACTGCATCATCTTTTGCCAATTGATAAGTGTACTTCTTTCAACTGCACTCAGTGTTGCCTGCCATCCTTTCCACATGTCTATAAAAGGTCATGTTTTGTATTTTTTTAACATTATTACATTGTAAATGGAACCTGTATTACAGACCGCTAGTGTATGAAAACTACAAATCATGAAATTGTTTTTTACATTGATTGTTTCTGGCTCCTGTTGACTTTGCAGGTGGCTATCATATCCCAAAAGGAACCACAGTGATAATCAACACATACTCTATGCACTATGACCCTCAAGAATGGGACCAACCAGACAAGTTCCTTCCAGGTAAAAAAATGAATTCTACGATGTCTCCCCCAGGATATTTAATACTCAAGAGCTTGGTTTGGGAGGTGAGGGGTAGGAAATATACAGTTTTTTTCTGGTGGTTATTTCATCCTCTAAAGACCCACAGAGATGATCCAAAACTACTCCATGCACAGCCTCGCTCAACATGACTAAGAACTGGACGAAGTGCTCCTAGGCAGGGCTCCACACTAACTTTTAGGGTGAGGGGGTGTGTGAGCCCTGTGTAAAAATTGAACAATGTATGCGCCCATTTTTCCTGGGCGCCTGTTAGTGTTGAGCCTCATTCTTTTTTAATGTCTGAGAACATCTGATTAATAATCAATTCACTGTAGATTTTCAAAGACTATTGCTATAGTATATGACAACACGGGACAGGACAATATTTTGTTTGTAGAGTATTCACCTCTCGAGCATCTTTATGTAGTGCAATAAAACAAATCATTTCTTTTTCCTGCAGAGCACTTCATGGATGGCAGTGGCACTGTCCGTGATCATCCTCCAAGCTTCTTGCCCTTTGGAGCGGGTCGTCGTGGATGTCTAGGTGAAGCTGTGGCCAAGGCTGATCTCTTCCTTATCTTTACCTGGTTCATGCAGAACTACACCTTTAGCAAGGTCCCAGGAAAGGAGTCTGAAGAAATCTTGAAGATGATTCCTCAGACAGCATCTGGTAGACTCCTTCTCTCCTATGAGATCATGATCAACAAACGAGACTAGTAGGGTCCTGCATGGGCCAGTATTCAATTCAATACTACATCAGAAAGATTAATATTTTACTCAGCTATCGGCTTAGGTAAAATACTAGTCAACTTTGGTATTCAGTTGAAGCTTTGGGCTAATTATGTTACCCCTAGTTTAAAACAACTCACTCGCAGGCTAAAGCCAATTATTTGGAGGCTTTGATTGGCAGGCCATAATGGATGAGCAAATTATGTCACCAATACATATATACAATACATAAGTATTTTGGATATAATTGCCTGTTTAAGCTGCCCCAGATGGTATTGTGAGTCCTCTTTTATCAAATATTCAGTTAAATTGATTCAGGAAAGTGAATTCTTAATTATTTTTAAAAGTTAAAACACATCTTTGGTCAATGTAATGGATTTGGTTAAAAGGACTTTCTGTCCATTGCATTTAGATGGTCTTGACACCAAATCAATGACTAATTGATCATTTACGACCAGTAACAGTTATTAATGTTCCTTTATATAGTAATCATTGATTGAAAAATCCAAAACTGACGGTCTATATTTCAACATTACTGGTAATCAGTAAAAAAAAAAAAAAAAAAAAAAAGAAAAAAAAAAAAGAAGTCTTTTTCAGTGGATTGGTAGCTCTGGGATTGTTTTACTAGTAAATATTGAATGCAAAGGTGCAGTGATACAAGACTCTACAAGAAATGTAAGAATATAAGAAATGCCACACATGTGATTCCTTTAAAAAGTTGATGGATTATAAAGTCGATTGTGGCAGGGTTGTGTACCTTCCTACTTCTTGTGTTTAAAGTGTTGAAAGTTATGAAGAAATAATTTGTTGTTTGTTTACCCCTTGACTTTTACCAACATTCTGAATCACCTGTTTATCTAAATATTTGGTGTTGTTACGTGAATATAATTGAAGATTTCCTATGCATGCTATACAGGTGTAGCCCTATCATACAAGGTAGAGAGGAGATGTATTTTCCGTTGCTTGTCTTCAAGTCATTTAAAGTGGAACCATGTACAAATAAATGGGTAGGGAAGGCCAATTATTTACTTTACCTTTACCGCGAATACTGGAAGAATGCTGAGACAGTAGTCAAGCTTCCAGGTCTATCTTCTTGGTCTATCTTCTTGACAGTACTTATTTCAATATGTACTATATATACATTTGTGAGTCTGTAACTTGTGCATTAGATTAGAACTGTGGTCTGAATTGTGCTGATGTTGCTTCATTCGCATTAACTTCCCCCTTTTAGCGTTATTTTTTTCTAATTGTCAAAAAAGATTTCGAGTTTCTACAGAATTCAGAATGATGTACATATAATTGCATAATTCTTTATAATTGCTGCGATGTACAATATTAAATCATGTTTTGTATTGTGTAAAGATCAACAATATTTTACAGTAAATAATAATGATATATTTTGTAATATCAATTTCTAAAGAAATAATCAGACGGTGTTCATGGAATGTAGTAAAAATAAAAAACAATAATTAACATTGAAACCCATTGCATATTCTCAGAAGTGATGTTTTGTGTCTATGGCCATGACGCTATCAAACGACATTATAAAAAGGAGAATTAGCCATTCGTAGACAGTTGGTATCTAGAAACAGATGTGAACAAATCAGAGAGAAAAACAAATATAATTTTGAGAAGCTACAGAAATATGAGGAATGAAAAATCTAAGATCACTATCAATAAATTGAGAAATCTCCCATTGACGATTCAGTCATATTACCCTTAATCCCTTCCCCCTTTCTGTCTGTCCAAGGAGATTGGTCTGTCTTATTCTCTCTTTGCTTCAAAATTCCTAAAACCCTGACCGTCATTGCTTTAATTAAAAAAAAAAGCATGATGTATCGCGCACGCTGCGGTCTGACTGCCAACTGATCCCCCAACTGATCTGTATTTTACGTACAGATCAGTGGGATAAACCCTTCGTCAGAACGTTGTCGTAAGGCCATTTCAAACAAAAATTATGTTTTGCGTCCCCGCCCGCTTCATTTTTGAGGGCCGCCTGCATTTTTGTTTAAAATTTATTTATTATTTTGTTTAGTTTGAAACATGAAACATGAAAAACATACTGCTAAAATGATCTTTTCCTCCAAAAAAAAAAAATAGCCCGACTATCAAAGGAAATGTACCAAGGGCCATTTAAAAAAAGAAAGAAAAAAAGGGCCTCCTCCTTCCTAATTTTCAAAAAGGCAAGACGCCAAACATGTTTCTTTAATTTCATTTGGCCTAATACCTCGTTTTGGCGTTCTCACTTTCCTAAAAATTATGGACAAGGCCATTGCGATCTCCTTACTTTGATTTTTCGAAAGTAACATGAACAGCATAACACTTTTTTCCCTGTTAATTTTCCGTTTCCAGCGTTTCGTATAGTTTGCTCTCAATATTATATAATTTATAACTTTTGTCAGATGTCAAAATTATCTACCATAATCTTGGTTTGGTTTGGTTTGGTTTTATTTTCCGTATAAAAATTCAATACATACAAGAATACAATTTACAAATAATACAAATCAAGAATTAAAAAACGGCTGGAAAGCTCTATTCAGAGCCATTATTAAATTGGCTCTGTTCTTCCTAGAGGTCCAGAAATAATCAAACATAGAAATAAAACACATAATATTACAAAAATATAATATTACAAACGCACTATCTACAACCCCCTCCCAAACCCTCTATAACACATTATGATAAATTAAAGATGGGAATATTCAGAAAGGATTATTTACAAGAAGTTTAAAGAGGTCTTTAATTGTTTTCCTCCAAGAAAATGATATTACTACAGACAACCAATACCATTACTACTTTTATATACATATAAAAAATGATAATATAAATAGTACATTTATACTTCGATGTTTTATTGATACTTTTCAGTTCACAAAACATATTACATGGAAGGAAACCATAAATCTTTTACATAATTGATGCATATATAATTTAATATGAATCAATAACTTTGACACATCTGTTAATGAAGTATGATAAAGAGTTCATCATAAATAATTACAATGAAATCTAAAACTAATCAAAATTGTTTAAAGTGGTAGTATAATATTTCATTTTCTATGATGAAATGAGAACTTGCCTCGGAAAAAAATATATATATAACACTTAAAAAAGCTTAGGCCTACTGTTTGAGCATATTGCTCCGGTTGTCTCATTTTCGCCAGCCCAAACGTAGGCTAGGTCGCGTATATAGCAGACGGCAATCGGCGGATCAGACGACACTTGATAGTGATTTTGTATGTGAGATTGCTTTGCTAAATATAAAATACAAGAATCTTTTCCATATCTTTAAACTATCATTGATATCTGATAATTAAACAGTTATTGAAATAAACCTACCAAACTACATAATACAATGAAATACTTGACGTAAAGTAGGGGAGTTTTTTATCATGAGTCCTTGAAAAAATTAATAATACTGCTTGTCATAGTATTATTGAAGAGCAGCAAAGGCGAACGACTGTCAGAAATCGTTGCTTGGATTGCTTTCCCCTTAAAATTACCATGAGATATCAAGCTACATAGAACTATGATCGACAAAAGAGATATTGTCTTGAAAACAGTCAGAAACCTTAGATCTTGAATGAATAAAACATAATGCAAATGAATGAGACTAGAATGGATAGGACACAAGTTAATTTTACCATTTAAACCATCCAGTACCAAATACTTAAGCAAATTCGAGCCAGATGCTTATAATGGTGAGCTTATAAAGACAATGATTCATGACAAATTGTCATTGTCATGAGTTTATCCTCTAGACGTATTGCAAAAGATAATCAGGATAATAAGGATCAGAATGATACCTCTACTACTAGGCCTACTTTGACAAGTATTATAATACACTACTGCCATTGTTGGTTATCATGAAATTGCTTAACACAATAAAAATCCCATATGTTTTATACACGCGCGGCTACGGGCCTTCACTTCGTGAAAACAAAAATAAAAGCGTTCTGTGTAATTTGTGAGTTCACGAAATGACGGTTGTGTTAAAAGTTCAAACAAAGGAATACAAAAAGCAACAACAGAAAATGTATTGTATCTCGCAGTTCGAGTTATTTTATCTGCACATCAATTAAACATAACGTTTTGTCGTATTTAGTGTCCATTTCGGAAATTCCATCCACGACAGAAAAATCCCGTATGTTTTACGCGCGGGCTACGAGCCGTCACTTCGTGAAAACAAAATCACAGCGCGTCTTTGAATTTCGTGTTTTCACGAAGTGACGGTTATGTTTACAACTCATTCCCCAAAAAATATAAGAAATTATGGAAATATTTAAACATAAAACTAAACATTGAGATATGTTTCTATCCCAGGATATAACATTTATTTGCCCTCGGTACATTAAAGAGGTTGAGATTATGGTTTGAATGTTTAAAAGCGTTCTATTAAAAACTAACTTTCTTTTAATTGCGCGCTCATCCGTAACTTCGTGAAAATAGGGACAATATGAGTTGCACCAAATGAAAGAGGAGGATCTAATAAAGCTTTACAAATATGTGTCATTTATTAATCATGATTTTGATTAAGTTATGATAATACATCGATAATTCTCGGTTTCGTTTTTGTCTGGGACGCACTGTATAGGGTTAAGCCGCCCGCACCATCGCTGGGATGTAACTATGATGGCTTCTGTTTCACAACGGCTTGCCACGCCTTCCTATCTTCTGTCAGCCTAGTGGCTTTAGTCAGGGAATCAAGGTGTCTGACATGTTGCAGTTTGCCTTGATATACAGTCCGTCCATCCCTTAATTAGCTGGTCTTCCCCTTGGGTGTTTGTACATTTCCGTTCAGAAGGATGTGGGGTATCTTTTTTGATTCATTCTCTTAATATGTCCAAAGTATCTCAATCTTTTTGTGGCAACCCTGTCGATGATGGTTTCTTCCATGTTCAGTTGTGTTGGTATGGGTGTGTTTTTCATCCTGTCAAGTCTGGTCACACCCATGATTCTCCTGTAACATATGCCATCTCAAAAGCCGGTGTGAAGTCTATTTGCATCGACCTTTTTGAATGTTCATGTTTCTGCACCATGTAATAGAATCGACAAAACCAGGACTTTGTACAGTAATTCTAGTTGAGCAGCGTATATTATATCTTTTATAAGATGGGTAGAAGAATCCCTGCAATCTGATTAGTCAATTACCATGTAATTATTTTTACTGGATGCACGCGATATCGGCGATCGATACCACCGATATCCTTTTTTTTAATAATTGTAATTTTTTTTTTTTTTTTTTTTTTTAATGATTTTTTTGTGTGTTTTTTTTTATAATTATAATCTGTTTTAAAAAATAAAAAAAAATCTATAATTTGTTTAATTTTTTTTTTTTTAAAGTTTACACTGACAATTTTTTTTTTTTTTTTTTAATTTCATGATAAGTTAAAAACCATGCATCCGGTAAATCTGTAAAATAACAATTTTTTGTATTTTTGACAATTTTTGGGGTCCCATCTTATAAAACAGATGATGCACAGGTTTAATTTGTGGGTCGGTGGAATTGTGTGCACGCGGTACCTTTGAATTTGGTCTAAAACTCACTCGGCTGGGCCTCGTGGGTTCAGACCATTCAAAGGTACCTTGTGCACACAATCCCAACCGACGCACTCAAACCTGTGCATCATTTGTATATTAATTGCCTTCCCAAATTCGATGCTGTACTTCTTCCGAGCAGACTTCTTGTCTACCATATTGTTCCTCCAAGGTAAATGAACTTTTCTGCATGTTTGAGCTGTTCTCCTCCAATGTTTGAGTAGTTGAGGGTGTTTGCTTATTGCTTGTACTCCTGTTTTGGTAATGTTTATTTTTAGTCCAAAGATTGAGCTGTTCTGATTGGAGGTCTCTATCATTGTCAGCTATAAGGACAATTACGTCAGCAAATCTTAGGTTGTTGAGCAGCTGCCCCTGCACTCTTACGCCAATCATTACACATCTTTAATCAAGTTTCTGCCATTCTTCTAAGAGGAAACCAAAGGTAAAAACAAATGTTCTTCTTTTCCTCATTACTGGTTAAACTTGTACATACTTCGTCAGGGTATGTATAATAATGTTCATAATTTTTTTTACAGGTGCTGCTTTTGTGTACATGACTACTGCAATTTGCTTTGCTGTGATCTGTCATCTGAAATGTATAAAAAAAGTACTGGGTTAACATGATTCCAGCTAAATTTCTGAAAGATGGTGCGAAGGTTTTATATAAGCATTTAAGTTAATTAATGAACCTTTCTATCTTGACGAGTATTTTTCCAGAGGATCTGAAAATAAGCAACAGTGACTTCACTTTTTTAAATGAAAGATAAAACTGATGTTAGCAATTATAGATCTATTCGTGTTTTAAGCGTAGCTTTAAAAATTATAGAAAAATCGGTCTTTGTTCAATTTGAAAAATACTTCAAAGAAAATGATATAATTTATGAATTTCAATCTGGTTTTTGACACGACTATTCGACTGAAACATGTCTAATTCATTTGACTGATTGTTTGAGGACACAAACTTCCCACGGGCGCTTTGTTGGTTTGGTGCTCCTTGATCTGCAAATAGCTTTTGATACAGTTAATCATGGCGTCTCATTGAAAAAGTTACAAATAATGGGTTTTAACAAGGATTAGTTCAGATCTTACTTGTCTATGATCGACACAAGTAGTGGTCATTCATGATATTCGTTCCAAACTAATGTATATAACACGCGATCTTCCTCAGGTAAGCATTTTAGACCCAATTTGATTTACAAGTTATATCAATGATATGTGTATTTGTATAAAAGACTTTAAACTATTATTGTACGCAGTTGACAGCGTACTACTCTATTCCAATCCGAATCCAAAATATCTTGAGGATAAGTTCAGTGAACAGCTGTCTATGTGTTTCGATTGAATGACCGATAATAAGCTTTCTTTACATGCATTTGAGGAGAAACAGAAAGTATTTTGTTTTGTACTAAAAGCAGTTCTAAAAAGTCATTTAAATTCAAAGTGACACTCAATAATCAAGTAATTAAGAGAAAGTAATATGTGAAGTAGTTAGGCATTGAGTTTGCTAGCGCAATTTTATTTTCATCTAATTAGTAGAATCATTTGTAAAAAAAGAGCAAATTCTCGTCTGAAATATGTGCAGAGATATCAAAGTTGTACGGATTTAAACGCAAGACGTATACTCTGTTTTGCTCCTTTTTGATGTTTGTTTGAAAGATAAAGAAGAATAATATATGGAAATATACAGAAAAAATATATTTGAGATATTACATAGTAAAAAAAACGGCAAAATAAGAATGGAAAGAACGAGAGAGGAATATAGAGTGGGACGGAGGAAAGAGTAAAGATACAGGGATCGAGGGGGGGGGGTGTAGGCGTGAAGAAAATGGTCTAGGAACGTAGCTGTACTTTACTATTGTATTACGAGCTTTCGGTTTGTGAGGCCTTCTTCAGGTTCTGAAGTGCAAACACATACAAAAACAAATACATTGTATGAACAAATATACATGGCATACATGGCATACAAACTTAATATCCCTCTATCATAGACCATTTTCTTCACGCCTACATATTATGGAACACCCGTTGTTCTGTCAGAGTTTAGAATTCTCGCACTTTTATATATATATATATATATATATATATCCTGTATTACAAGGATGTAGAGAGAAGGGACGCGGATGGAGAGAAAGAAAGAAATATATGGGGAGGTTAGACAGGTTTATCTTTATAAAAAAAAAATAATAATAATAATTATACCGGATAATTATGTATACTTTCTATTTCACAACTTTAAACCATGTCAAATGTATTATATCATTGAATGTTGAATTGTATTTCTGATTTCTTGTCATAATTACTGTAATTTCTGTTGGAAATGAAAAATTAAACTGAAACTGAAACTGAAACTGAAACAGAGATTGGCAGAGGGAGATGGAGGAAGAGAGGAAAGAACAGTAGAGCGCATGGGCGTCAATCCTTACGTAATACCTATTGTTCAGGGGGATGAATGAATAGATCACCCCCCCCCCCCTGAACAATAGGTATCAATTACAGATTTACGCCCATGGTAGAGAGAGAGAGAGGAGAAATAGAGAAAGAGAGAGAGAGAGAGAAAGAGGTATCTAATTGCGTAGTGATCAGAAACTTCGCTTTCTTCTTCTTTTCCTTCTTCTCCTTCATCATCACCATAATCAATTATTTATCATTATTATGTATTATTATTATCATTATTACTTATTTTCAGATTACTATTTTTCATACTCCACATTCACATTCAATTATCATAAACATTAAACAATAATGAAAACTTATTCTTTCAATAGGTATTAAAAATACATCCAATTATATCAAGCTATGAAAGTAATCAAAGAGTCAAAATAACAAACGGAGACATACATAATCGCATGGTATTTAAACTAAAATTATATACAAAATCTGTCCAGTGGAATTTGAGGGAATCCAGCGCTCCGCCCCCCCCCCCCCCCCCCAGGATTCGTCGAATATTAATTTATAACGTGGCGTCCCATACTTGGGAAATGCTTTGACGTAATCAACTAATAAAGTCATATGTAAACAAACGATATGTCATCATTATTTATAAAGTACTCTCAAAGTTTTAGACACAGACACAGTATAAACACAGCACTGTTGTTATCAGACAGACAAAGACTTGTTATCGCCTAGTGACGTGTCCATTGTGACATTTTATAATACAGTATCACTAATCAAGTTCCGCCATTCTTCTAAGAGGAAACGACAGATAAAAACAAATTTCTTCTTCTTCTTCGTCCTTGCTGGTTAAACTTGTGCGTACGTCGTCATCGTGGGTATAAGAGACTTTTAGATTTGCGTGGACTGATACGTGTGACGTCCATTCAAGGCAGTGCATTAAAATGACGTCGACCGTAGCAATTCACATTGTCTTCGTGCAAATTCGTGCTAAAAGTCCCTAATCATGGACCTACTACGGATGGACATTCGACGTGATTCTTTCTTTGATCCAACGACATCCGCCGTCTTCTCATTATGTGCATCTTAATGAGAACATTCAGCTGTTTTAACAATAACGACTGCGTCATTGATAAAGGAGCAGTTTCCCTCTCTTGGGTTTTGTTTGAAGGGTGTGCTCTGTAAGAGTGTGTCTTAAATTTGAAAAAACATTACCAATGAGGAGCAGCAAAGTGGAAAAGCAGACGATTTTGGTGATATGAAATTTATTATTACTGATTCGCACCAATGACCTTAACAAACAATTAGAAGGCCATGATCTTTATGAGCTATGTGCGTTGTAATTATGGAATATTATGAGGAAATTGGGGAAAACGGGATTTTAAATCACAAACAATCCAAATATAACCTATCTGGTAATACCAACATGTTTTTCAAAAATAAAACATAGTACATGGAACAACAATTTCCGATTATTAACCACAGCTGCACATTGATTTCCAATGATTTAAGCGATTTATTATCTTCTGCGCATTCATATTAACATGTTTAAAATCACTATCTTGATTCTGTCCCGGCTTATGCTACGTTTACACTATGTTCCCGGCGGCCACGGCGGCCCCGTTTGCCCGAAACCTAGTGCGCCGTGAGATTTTGGCAATATTTTTCTCTGTGTTCAAGTTTTGTTAGGTCTTATCAAGTTTTCTCACGGTCGTTCACGGTATCCGTGACGGGCCGTGCGGGGAAACGGGCTGCTGAGTCCCGGAGGCTCCAAGGCGCACTACGGTTAGGCCCCGGTCTACCACGGATGTCAGTACGTTCCCTCGCGGCCCGTCACGTTCTGATGGGGTCCCTCACGTTCTGCCAAGGCTTTCTACGGATGAATCGTGGATGCCGGGCAGCTTTGGAGTACGGTTGTGCCCACGGTATAAAAAGAAGGCCTCCCAAACAATAACGTACAGCGTAGGATGCTGCTGGAGGAAGTCAATGATGAGCTCCTTCTCATCCTCCGTAAAGGTGGTGACGACCCTGGGGGCTGCCCTCCTCCTAGCTGGTGCGTCTTCCTCAGCCTCCCCAGCCTCAGGTTCAGGTTCCAGTTCAGGGACCGGGTCAGCAGCAGCAGCATGCTCTTCTTTATTTGGCAGGAGTGAACGGCGAGGATCTTCAGGCTGTTCCTCCTCCTCTACCACTGGTGGTGGTGGCGGTGGTGGTTCAGGACGGAGGGCCTTCGAACGTCTTGGCTTCTTCGGTGGCATAGTTTGGCCTTCTTTCTTCGTATTGTAGATGCAGTAATGTGTCGTCGATTGCTCAGACTCGAATGAAGCTGCTGTACGTCGCGCCCGTCTTACTACCTCCCGACCGTGTGCGCCGTGTCAGAACGCAACGCGCCGCGCCTGTAAACCGTCAGACGCCGGGATGCGCCGTGATTAAACACGACAAAACGGCTACCATATACCCTGGCCTGCCGTGAGAACCGGGGCAAACCTTGGCAAAACGTGGCTAGATGGGACAAAATGCGCAGCAACCGTGAAGCAACCGTGACAAAACGTGCACTAAACGTGGCAGAACGTAACAAAACTTGAAAAGACCGTAAGATGCCGGGGAATGTGCGGGCTTCCAGTCCCACTACCCCAGGTCGAAAATCCCATAGAAACCAGTAGAGAAAACCAGTACAGATTTCTAACGGTTTCTAGTGGTCAATTCTCTACTGGTTTCAATATGGAAAGTGGCGCTTTTTCCATTAGAAACCAGTAAAAAAAAATCGTACTGGAACCAGCAGAAGACCAGTAGAAGACCATTAGCAAAACCTAATGGCACCATTAGGAGACCAGTAGGAATCCCAACTGGAACCATTAGGAGACCAGTAGGAAACAAGTACAAATCCCCACTGGAACCAGTAGGGGACCAGTAGAAATCGATATAAAAACCATTAGAAGACCAGTAGAAAAGAAGTGCTGGAACCATTAGACAAGTAAAAAAGAAGTCATGGAACCATTAGGAGACCAGTAGGAATCCATACAGAAACCATTAGGATACCAGTAGAAAACCAGTAGAAAACCCCAATGGAACCATTAGGAGACCAGTAGGAATCCCAACTGGAACCATTAGGAGACCAGTAGGAATCCATACAGAAATCATTAGGATACCAGTAGAAAACCAGTAGAAAACCCCAATGGAACCATTAGGAGACCAGTAGGAATCCCAACTGGAACCATTAGGAGACCAGTAGGAATCCATACAGAAACCATTAGGATACCAGTAGAAAACCAGTAGAAAACCCCAATGGAACCATTAGGAGACCAGTAGGAATCCCAACTGGAACCATTAGGAGACCAGTAGGAATCCATACAGAAACCATTAGGACACCAGTAGAAGACCAGTAGAAAACCCTAATGGAACCGTTAGGAGACCAGTAGGAATCCCAACTGGAACCATTAGAAGACCAGTAGGAATCCATACAGAAACCATTAGGATACCAGTAGAAGACCAGTGGAAAACCCTTATGGAACCATTAGGAGACCAGTAGGAATCCCAACTGGAACCATTAGGAGACCAGTAGAAAACAAGTATGAATCCCCAATGGAACCAGTAGGAGACCAGTAGAACACAAGTAGGAATCCTCAATTGAACCACAGCATTGGTTACATTACATGGTTGACATTTTTTTGATCAGTTTAAATTCTACTACATCAATGCACTTCCAACACAGTACTCCTCACAAAATCTGCCAGCCCTTGTTTGTTTTTTTGTACTTTATTAAAAGGGCATGCTGGTCTGCAAAGTAGACAAGCATGTTGACAGGAGCTGGCATGAAGTTTGCTTCCAACACAATTAACTATTTTCTCGAGGTTCAGCCATTTCTCTCGCAAACGTCTGTTAACAAAAGACATCACAATCATGTTGGTTCATCTTTATCATATTTAACACTTCACAGTGTATCCTTTAATTATCTGTTAGAATATCATACATCATATAGTGATTACAATGACATGAACGTTTAAAAGCAAGGTTAACAGCTTAAATGAAAAAGGATTTTTTTTTACACATTTCAACAACAAAAGAAGAAATATTTAAAAAAAACAATGTTAAATTGGCTAATTATTGTCTAGAAATTATGGCCAGTTTTAACAAAGAGAAATCAATCTTGAAAATTTGGAGTAGATGTTTAAAAGAGTAGGTTTGGCAATTTGTAATAGTTATCTTACGGTAGCCATCATGAGTAGAAACAATGAGAAATAGTTTTTGCTGAGAAATTTCGTTTGTAATTTTCCACCATGGAGAATAAGTTCATTTGCACAAATTTAAGTACTTCATCCATGTATATTAAAATAGAGAATAATTCACAAATGATTATGCAAAGCATGATTTTGACCTGTAGATTGCCATAGTACATGTAAAAGATTGATATGAAGTTGCAGCAATTGGAAATGTAATATTGTGTACTACATAATATAAGCCTACTACATTCACAAGCAAAACAAATTCATTTACGGTCTTACTATTTTGACAAGTGCTGTGATATGCTGTTCATCAATTAATGTAACTTGATAGTACAGTGTATTATGACAAATTATGACAAATCGATAAACAAATGAAATATGGTCCATATTTAAGAAGGGTTTGAATTTAAAAATGAAATAGATTTCATAATTACGAAAAATATAAATGGTGCATAATTGTGGAATTGAAAAAGGGGCGTTAATAACGATATTGAAATAGGGTTCATAATTCGGTGAATGAAATGGTATTATTTTGAATATGAAATAGGATTCATTATATTGACGGTTCGTGATTCCAAAAAGGATAAAGGGTTCTATTTGCATTTTCAGAATAATAAACTTTTGGAAGTATATTGAGCCCTATTTAATTTTCTCAATTATGAACCATATTTCATTTTTGGAATTACAAATCCTAGTTCATTTTCAGAATTAGGAATCCTACTTCATTTGTAGAATTATGAACCCTTTAGAATTTATAAAATTATGAACCCTCAGAAAACGACATATAACAGTTCAAAGATTTCCTATCCATATGAATACATGTACTGTACGTAGGTCATTTTCGTATTGTAATCAAATTTAATGAATACGGTAGGTCCTTGTTAAGTGCCTCATTACCAATTATTAAATTCACCTGTTACGAATAAATGTATTTAAATAGTCAGAATACAAATTGAATACATTACGTGTTGCTAGTACTATAGGTAGGACAAACATTATGTCTTGCCCTACCTACCAACACATAATGTTTGCATATCGCATCCTGACTATTGAAATACAATTATTCTTAATAGGTGAAAGAGATAATTTGTTCCACGGCACTTTGATTTGATTTATAATGAAAATGGCCTAATCACATTATGTTACATAGGGCTTACCCTTTACACTTTTTAAAGGGAAATCCAACCTTAACAGACAACTATACTTTTAAAAAATTGCAAATTAAATCTGACAGAAAATAAGGTGGTTATGGATTGTTGAAAGCTGTAATCACTAAACCTAAGGGCATTTTAAATTGGCTGAATCGGTAATGTCACTATGACGAGCTGCTGGACTACTTTCCCATTTATTTCAACGTACACACAAAATGATTTAAATATTTTTTTTCTTCAAAATGTATGATTCACGAGTGGCTTTTCTATGTAGAGGACCTGTAATAATGTGCTATTCATAATATATTTTGATTAGTTCTCAAAGGGAGAAGGCACTTTAAAAAAAAAAGAGAATTTATTATAGTTCATTAACAAATGGGAGAGTTGTCCCATGACTACAGGTGTAATAATAATAATAATAGTGGGTTCTTGTGTAGCGCTCATGTCAGTCAGATTTGACCCTCCTGGCGCTCCCGATTATTACCCTGGCTTTAGCACGGCTGCCATACGGCGCTCTAGCATTTCATTGAGATATGCATGGATTTAGTGATCTCATATTTATATATTATCACAACTCCCTTTATATTGGCCCGATTTATTTCAAACTTTCGCCTTTCTATTTCTCTTATTTTTCAGCTTCCATTTCAATGAACTTATTACAAGGGCTAGGGTTGGATTGTCTTTTAAGGCTCGTTCAGATATGATGCTGGAGTTGACATAAAGTTCTATATGCTTTACATTTCTATATATTATAATACAGAGATCACTGAATATGCGCAGTCCAAAATATACAAAAACATGTAGGTCCTTTGTTACCGTTCACTTTAAACATAAAACAAAACTGCAGCATTTTTGGAATTTTTTGGGCGGTTCACGTGCCATACCTGAATAAAGTCTTAAGTGCTTAAGATTGGAATCGATTTGTATTGCATCTACCTCATTCAATTTTTCTCTATTACCAACTTATATAATTTGCCACAGGTTTTAGGAATTGACATTGTGATATGAAGGGGGTGGGGTCGAGTATGAGACTGATCTACTACATAAGCATTATGAAACAGGTCTACTTCATAAATAGTAATAACAAATTTATGCAAATACAGAGATCTTTTACCCAAAGTGTTAATATGTATGTTTGTAAACCCTGGAATTCATTAAAATGGCAAGTGACATGAATGGGCATCTCAGTTCTACATCTAAGCTATTCAGGTTCGTGGCTATAACTCACTCCCCCCCCCCCCCCACCCATCTCTCTCTCTCTCTCTCTCTCTCGATATCTCTATAATGAAGGGAAAAGTAACCTCTGTGTGTGTAGACCTCATTTTGGAAATATTCCTCTTCAGCTTGGACTCATGGTTTAGATTTTGGGTGGAATCTCCTGTATAATGCAAGTGCTGCTTGATCCAGGGTACATACCGGTACACGCAAAGAATTCTAATGCATGAATATAGAGCAAAAAGAAAGGAAAACAAGTTAAGAAAAAAACTTTTATCCATTTTAAAACTAGAATGTAAACAATGAATTAAATAATGAATTCTGTCAGAAAAGTGCAGTTTCAAAGATTTATCAGAAATAAAATAATCTCTCATTGCTCACAAACATAATATAAAACATACCTTTGCATTTTAAACATTTGTTGTCAATGCAAACGTGAATCAGGATTTTTTTGCAAATAATTATCAATAAAATTCTAGTTTGCTGATGAGAGTAGAATCAAAGCTCTATTGCTAAGGAGGGAAAAGAACACTGTTTGAAACTCACAAAAATATGGTCGGTTATTGCAATACACCTGCAGGTTTTAGTGATCTAAAATTAATTGAATTTTATATATTTGAAACTTAGGAAAAATAAGCATTTCGAATCAGTGTCATGATCAGGGAAAAATTAAAAATATATGTACAGAAATAATACAAGTACATCTACACAATTACCGATAATGGCTTCAACTGTGTCACGAGGCTGCTGAATGCTGATCCAGGAGGTTGAGAGAAAGTAGCATTTTCTGCATGGTCTCACGTCAATATAGGCCTACTGTGTCCACAATATGCTTTGAATCCACTGTTTGGCAAAAGATGTCAAAAGATGCCTACAATTAATAAGAACAAAAATAAAGTTAAAACAAATTGAACGGTTGATGCATGTGCAACACACATACATGTAGGCCTACTACAAACTTCTTTGTACAGCCTGCGGGGGAGGAATTTTGTTTACCATTTACGGGTCTAGCTGTTTATTTCCAGCTGAGGGCTTCTGTTTATATTGTGCGAAACTGCGAACACACCATAAAGTGATTAAAGCCCCCTTCCCCGCTTGTCTTGAAATTAGGGTGCGTTGCAGAAACAGAGTACCGCCTTAACGCACTCTTTCGGGATAAGCGCGGGGGGGGGGGGGGGGACGGCGGCTTGTCTGATTATCAAGATATTTATGATTGGAATTCAAAATTTCAAAAAACGTTTTCCCCAATGGTTTTATAACACTACAGTCTATTGGGGAAAATGAGTATGGTAAAACCGGTCACTCAAAAGTCAAAGATTTTTACTTTTTGAGGCACTTTATCAAGTTCATGATCATTCTGAAGCGCAATTTTGTTAGGGCTTCAATATTAAACCATATCACTGACACTGATAATACGTAGGGTCATGCATCATAGATTTAACATTGTTAAACGATGCCTTTAAAGCCATGTGTAGGTGAATGCACAAACTTGCATCAAGATCTAACATAAAAATACATGGATGGGACAATACAATACATTTCTCATCTTTGCGGCAGGCGTTGAAAGCACTCCTAGTAGACACGATCATACATTAATTACTACGTTTCAAAACAGAAAACAGTTACTGCACATATTGCAAATAAATTAGGTAAATCTAAGACTTACCCATATTGAAGAATAGCAGGGAAAAACAAAGTAATAACAAGATTTCGTCTCTCTGCTCTGGCTCCTGTAGCTGTTGAGGATAGGAATGGCTGTCTTGCTGTCTTGTGTGTGTGCATAAGGCATGGCCTAGCCTGGCTGGGTACACGCACACACTGCATGCATTGATTACATGTGCACACACACACAGTGCTAGTGTAGCCCAGAGAGATGCCAGCTGTGCATGTAGCCGTTTAAAAAAGGCGGCAGTCGCATTTTGGGGTTTTGGGGCTTGTATAGTCTTGATCAATATTGCAGACCTTACAGGGCATATGTCAAGATGTTGCACAATCTGTAAAATAAAACTATTAATATAATGACTAATGACATTTTAGAGTTTTTCATCCCTGTTTTGGGGTTTTTAAATAAATATAGTCAGACTGATTTAGAGGCGGCGCTAGATCTTACTGATTTCTATTTGTTTAAACTGGTTTTCAAATCCATTGACATGGGCTCGATCTGCTGGTTTGTAAAGGTTTCTAATGGTAATTAACTTAAGATTTTTACACCCATGTTCGAACCATTAGAATCTACTGGTTTCTATCAGATTCTAGTGGTCTTCAAAACCATTAGGCTCTACTGGTTTTGTAAAGGTGTCTAATGGTTTGACTTAAGATTTGTGCATCCATGTTCAAACCATTAGATCTTACTGGTTTTTATTGGTTTCTACTGGTCTTCAAACCATTACAGTCTACTGGCTTGTTAAGGTTTCTAAATGGTTTGACTTAGGGTTTTTACACCCATGTTAAAACCATTATATTCTTCTGGTTTCTATCGGATTCTAGTGGTCTTCAAAACCATTAGGCTCTACTGGTTTTGTAAAGGTGTCTAATGGTTTGACTTAGGATTTTTACACCCATGTTAAACCATTAGATTCTTCTGGTTTCTATCGGATTCTAGTGGTCTTCAAAACCATTAGGCTCTACTGGTTTGTTAAGGTTTCTAATGGTTTGACTTAGGATTTTTACTCCCATGTTAAAACCATTAGATTCTTCTGGTTTCTATCGGATTCTAGTGGTCTTCAAAACCATTAGGCTCTACTGGTTTTGTAAAGGTGTCTGATGGTTTGACTTAGGATTTTTACTCCCATGTTAAAACCATTAGATTCTTCTGGTTTCTATCGGATTCTAGTGGTCTTCAAAACCATTAGGCTCTACTGGTTTGTTAAGGTTTCTAATGGTTTGACTTAGGATTTTTACTCCCATGTTAAAACCATTAGATTCTTCTGGTTTCTATCGGATTCTAGTGGTCTTCAAAACCATTAGGCTCTACTGGTTTTGTAAAGGTGTCTGATGGTTTGACTTAGGATTTTTACTCCCATGTTAAAACCATTAGATTCTTCTGGTTTCTATCGGATTCTAGTGGTCTTCAAAACCATTAAGCTCTACTGGTTTGTTAAGGTTTCTAATGGTTTGACTTAGGATTTTTACTCCCATGTTAAAACCATTAGATTCTTCTGGTTTCTATCGGATTCTAGTGGTCTTCAAAACCATTAGGCTCTACTGGTTTTGTAAAGGTGTCTGATGGTTTGACTTATAGATTTGTGCATCCATGTTCAAACCATTAGATCTTACTGGTTTCTATTGGTTTCTTCTGGTCTTCAAACCATTAGGCTCTACTGGTTTGTTAAGGTTTCTAATGGTTTGACTTAGGATTTTTACACCCATGTTAAAACCATTAGATCCTACTGGATTCTATCGGATTCTAGTGGTCTTCAAAACCATTAGGCTCTACTGGTTTGTTAAGGTTTCTAATGGTTTGACTTAGGATTTTTACTCCCATGTTAAAACCATTAGATTCTTCTGGTTTCTATCGGATTCTAGTGGTCTTCAAAACCATTAGGCTCTACTGGTTTTGTAAAGGTGTCTGATGGTTTGACTTATAGATTTGTGCATCCATGTTCAAACCATTAGATCTTACTGGTTTCTATTGGTTTCTTCTGGTCTTCAAACCATTAGGCTCTACTGGTTTGTTAAGGTTTCTAATGGTTTGACTTAGGATTTTACACCCATGTTAAAACCATTAGATCCTACTGGATTCTATCGGATTCTAGTGGTCTTCAAAACCATTAGGCTCTACTGGTTTGTAAAGGTGTCTAATGGTTTGACTTAAGATTTGTGCATCCATGTTCAAACCATTAGATCTTACTGGTTTCTACTGGTCTTTAAACCATGACAGTCTACTGGTTTGTAAAGGTTTATACTGGTTTTACTTCACAGTTCCTCCTGATCACCATTAGAATCTAATGGTTTCTTGAAAACCAGTAAAACCATTAGAATGTCTCTACTGGTTTCTACTGGTTTCTAAAGGAATTTCGACCTGGGACGGACCATCTCCAAGTTTTGTTACGGCCTATTAAGGACTGTCACGTTGTGTTCCGTTCACCCCGTTTTACTACGGCCTTCTAGGTTTCTCATCCGCACCGTGACTGCCGTGGCAAATATATTGACAGTTAAAAAATATGACACGGTATCCACGGCAATCACGGCCTGTCACGTTCGCCCATACGGGCCCCCTCGTTGTGTCACGTCAATCCCGTTTCGTCCACGTTGGACCGAAACGGGGTTGCCGTGGCGACCGGGAACATAGTGTAAACGTAGCATTATTGGTGGCAGACCTCAAGAGATCAAAGTGAAGAAACATGTACGGAATGTTATTAAAACGACATTGACGGAGACAATCACAATGAATTCTTTAACAAAACGACGAACGTCCATTCGAATTAGGTCAATGGTATAATAATGTGCATTCTTTTTTACAGGTGCTTTTTGTATTGTTTTTTGTGTGTACATGACTACTGCAGTGTCTCTCCTGCCTTACTCTTTGGTAAATTTACGAAAGAAAAGGTGTGAGTGAGCACTAAACATATATATTTAAAACAAAAGGGGGGTAGTGAGTTACTCAACACCCCTCCCCCCCCCCCCCCCTTTGAGCAGAAAAAAGAAAGAAAAAGGTACATTTTTGTGGTTACCATATTTTTGTCAAACTTTTGTGGGGCCATTTTTGCCAGGGGTGGTCCTGTCGGGCACCCCCCTGCCTTTTACCTACTTATTCTGAAATCGAACTTAGGCTGTGTTTTGATACCATGTACCTTCATATCAAATTTTATTAACATTCATCTAACATTACTAAAGTTATTGAACGGAAACCAGATTTGTGACGGACGGACGGCAGCGTTTATATCCATCCATCCATCCAAAAGATATTTGATATAACGCCTTTTCCTTATCGTTATCGTTATCGTTATCCTTTCCGACTTCGTCGGCGAGGGGATAATTCAAGGAATCAGAAGAGAGATTCGAATGACATTGATATAGCCTTAATACAGAATACTTTTCTCTTCTGTGCCAGGTTCATACTTTTTAATTTTGTATATACTTATGTTTTCGTACCTTTTAGAAATTCAACATATTCATCATTATATTCCTCTTCTTCCTCCTCCTTCTCCTCCTCTTTCTTTTTCTCCGTCTTTTTTTTTCTTCCTTTTTTTCCTCATCTTCTTCTTCTTCTTTTTTTATCTTCCTATGCTTCTTGTACTTATTATTTATATCATTATTATTTAAATTTCATTATTATTACTATCATCATTATTATCTTTAATAAGTTTTTTCTTAACTTTCTGTAGATAATACGACTTTAACTTAATAATTTTGTAGGGGACCCCACTGGAAATAAGCTCTGACAAGAGCTTTCGTGTGTTATCCTGTTCAAGCTGACTTAATTCGATCTGTTATTCTTTTATATTGTTGTATGTTGGAGACTTGGTGAATAAAATCAATCAATCAATCATCATCTAGTACGGAATTTAGGCGTTGGCCTTTGATTCCCGGTCACTGTATACGTCTGGCATTGCATTGTCACATGAAAAAGATAGTACATGTCTTTAGTGTGCTTACGGGAGGAGTCGGGGAAGGTCACTTTGCTTGTTCCACCTTATAATCCTTTTGAAAAATTCAGTTGTTTTTCGTTTGCTCTATATTTGCAGGCAGGTTGCTTTTGGCTTTTCACACTTATCCAATGTTCGAGCCTACAAGGATATAACTTTGGCTTTGAGAAAAGTCCAGTACAAGTGAGCTATCGTATAGACATTAAAGTATTCTACCATTTAAATCAATTTTTAATGATGTACCGGCAGGAACCATATCATGCAAATCCATGGAAACTTCTTTTTTTTCTATTTGTTTTAATATAGCTTGATTAAAATCCATCATGATTGATCTGCTTGGAGCTGGAGAGTCTGGCTTTGGTCAGATTAATGCCCTGACCATTACAGCAACCCTTGGAGTGGTAACTGCTACGCTGGCCCTCTGGACCATCGTGAGGCCAAAGCGATTTCCTCCTGGTCCAAGAGGCCTGCCTATCGTTGGCAGCATCTACAGTAAGTCAAATGTAGATCCTAATTTACCAGGCACCCACTTCTAGTGATATTCCAACAAAATCGCAGGAAAATACACAGAGTGGATCGAGAGCCATTCAGCTGCACAAACTTCAACATTAATGCGCCAAATGTGGTTCTCAAATTGCAAAAGATCCCTATTCTTGGAGGGGGTAGGAGAAAGAAATTTTACGTCATATTACTCCAGGAAGTGCCTGAAAATGCGTCTAATGTGGTTCTAAAATTGCAAATGCTTCCTATTCTGGGAGGGGGTCATAACCCCCTGCCATACCCACCCCCGCTTGGTCGCTCCGCTCCCTCGCCGCTAAAGCCTCCCTCTGTCGCTTCATCGTATTATATATATTTCCACCCATGCCATTTTGTGCCCCCCCCCCGTAAGAAATTCCTGGATCCGTCACTGATGCCCATACCACCTGAGCTTCGGGGGCTCTGCCCCTTGACCCTACTTTGAAAAACGTGCAGCGGTGCTTTCATGTAAGAGTGGGTTGATGCGTTTTTTTTTTTTTTGTCACCCCATTTCCATTTCACAAGAAAGTATTCAAAAACAGTTTGGTACTAGATTTTCATATTGCCATTGAACTTCAGATCTACATCTAGACTAAGTTTTGTGCTTTCTTATTTTGGCTGTTACTGTCATTGTTTGAGGTTTTATACAGCTTCTCCTCTTGATATCTCATCTTGATACATTTTAATGTTAGTTAACTCTTTCATGTTTGTTATGCTCCTTTGGTTTTCAGGTATGAATGATTCTCCTGAGGTTGTATTTGGGGAATGGGCCAAGAAGTACGGTGATGTCTTTGGCTTCAAGGCGGGGCAGAGATGGATGGTAGTTCTCAACCGTCAAGCATTGATCAAGGAAGCCGTCCTCAAACAGAGCGTGGACTTTGCTGGTCGTCCAGATTTCTACTCTAGTAAGTGGATAGGGTTTAGTAATCAAATATCAACATAATAATTTATGCTATGACTATATAGAATAAGGGTTGTTTAAGTTGTCAACATAATATTTTATGCCGTGACAGGGATAATAGTTGTTGGATATCAACATACTATTTTTAACTATGACTGAGGTAATAATGTCGGAGCCCCAGACAGTTACAGAATTGCTATATGATATCAAGTAATACTTTATGCTATGACTGGGATAATTATAATAATAAACATAATATTTTATGATTTGACTGATGTAATGATAAGGGACCACCAGGACGGAGTGCTGTATGTATAATATCAACATTATTCTAATGCTATGACTGAGGTAGTAATCCAAGCCCCATCCAAGTCGGCTACCTTTCTAGCTTTTCCTGCCTTCTCTCCTTCGCTTCTTCAACTTTACTCAATTATAACAATGTTGCTCTGCGTTTGTTGCATAATCATGTTTTTTTTAATAGTTATATATGTTTAGATACTGAAATTATCTTTGCAACATCAGATAGCAGATGAAAGAGCAGAGAGGTTATATGCAGCAAAGATATGCAGATTCGGAGAAAGACAAAGCAATATGTGGGAGAGAGAAAGTTAGAGAGGAGGAATTGACATTTGAGGTGTTGGGGCATGCAGTCACCATAGTATTGCATGCTTAAAATTGAAAAAACTTTATTAAGAAAATAATCCTTGTATTTTATTTTTTTCTTTGGGCCAGCAATATATTAATGCTAATCAAATTTGGTTGACCTAAAGGGCATCATAAATGCCGGCCACTGTCGATCTTTACAGTAGGGGTTAAAATGAATGTATTGAAAAAGGATGTACGCTAACATATTTAAGTAGGTGTATATTCTTGCTGATATTGTGTTTTCATGTATTTCAATTTTCAGTGGAAATCTTTACGGAAGGATTCAAGGATATTGCTTTTAGCCCTTACAGTGAGACCTGGAAACTTCATCGCAAGTTGGCTCACTCAGCTCTCAGGTAAAACTTAGCTAAAACACAGACAGGCCTGCTTTAGCGACGACCTGTGTGGAGAAAGAATACCTGTTTATATTAATAATAATAATAATGATAGTGATAATAGTATGTCTTGTTTACCAAAAGTAGGTTCATCAGTATTAATACCGTTCTCCCTGAGGACCCTGTAAGCATTTCTCTATGTATCTCATTCTAATTCAATCCCTCTGCGCCTCAGAAAAGTTTATTAGATCGATGACGCATAACAAATGCTGTATTACTATTATTACTATTAGTATTAATCATATTATTACCACGGCTTTTTAAGGCCACATGTAGCTTCTCATTGAAATACGTAATTACAGAACCTGAACATAAAGACCACCTGCCCTTAAAAACCACCTTGCTTGTCTCCCATTAGCGGTCTTTGTATACAGTGTACATACGGAGTGTCATCATGATCATTGTCATGTAATCAGCTTCAACTGTGTATTGGAGGGTGAACAGGTATAATACAGTCAGACCTGCTCAAACGACCACCTGTGTAGAAAGACTACCTGCCTTTAATAATAGTGATAATAATAATATGTCTCATTTACCCAAGGTAACTCCATCAGTATTAGTAATATTCTCCCTGAGTTAAATGGGGGTCAATTGGTCCAATTGAAACCAATAGAAACCAACAGATCTATGTATCTCATGCATATTCATTATTACTTTACACGTGTCACAGAAAAATACATTTATCATGATTTGTAAGTAAATTGTGACAATGCATATCAATTTTGTGATTTCTATTTTCCTTCGGCAATTATTGACCAATAGATTATTAAGTTTTCTGATCATTGTTACAATTACATTCACGTTTTAGCAATAGATATATTGATTATATGATTACTAACCAGTACTAACAATATGTATGTTAATAATTATATATTTGTGTACGAGACTTTGTCAGTTCAAAAGTTAATCTTAAATTCACTTCAAATGATCCTTGTGATGGAGTTAATGCGATTGAGATTAGAATATACCCTATTGGTTGACAGTTGTGTTTATGGACAAAGATGGGGTGGTGGGTTTTATGAAACAGTGCAGGCTGCAGTCAAATCCTGTCCAAAAATTTGAGTGTTGAATATTGATTTTTTTTTTTCCTTTCAGAAACAGAAACAGTTACCCTTATGATAAAGTTTGTACCTATGGAATATATTACGGGCCCATTTTATCAGTGAAACGGAGCATTCTAAGTTTAAAGTCCAATTTTTTAAATTTGTTTATGATAGTCGTCCAAAGATCAAGTGGTTCAAAAGGGGTTAAAGTCCATTTTTAAAAGTTTGATGGATCAAAGTCCTAGATCGCTTTTACATATAGATATTTCATTCATGTATTTGTAATTTTAGGGGGAGGGGGTGGTGGAGGTATCAGCAAGTCAACTGGTTACTCAGAGGGCGTCTGTCTATAAAAGTGACTAGAGAAATAAGTTTGATTTTATTTTGTTTTGATTTCGTTAGACTGAATTAAGTTTACTTTGGACTTTCTTAATGATAATCATAATAAACCTGGATTTATTTAGCACTTTTTTTTTTACTTTGTCAACGTGCTTTCTTATTTGTTTTCCGATTATTCTCAAACTTTCACTGAATTGTTTCTCTAAGTGTTCTGCTTCTATGAAAACCAATTTAAATATACTATGAAAACCAATTTGATACGTATTAAAAAAAGATGTTAGTCAGTGTCTGACAGGGAAGTCTAGAAACTTAACGGGTTCCACGCATAATTTGAATACTAGGACACTGCTAACGTTAAATGTCACAGATATGAAATACGTGACACATTCATAATTGCTGCAAAGTTCTACAGAAGTCGACGTTAGCTGCAGAAGGGACATAGTACCTTTAACAGATATTATTACCCCGGTCATCAGATTCGTTCGCACACATGCAGTGTGCACTATCTCCACTCCTTTTGGGATTATTCCTAACACGACCTTTTCATTTCCAGTCAAGGGCTCAATTAAATCACTCGACTACGACACCTCCTTCCTTTCTTCCTTACTCCCACAGGCATTTTGCAACGGGCAAGCCTCTTCAGGGCCTCATCTCCAGCGTCTACCCCAAGGTTGAGAAGAAGTTGGCCATGACGGCGGGACAACCTATAGACCCCAAGTTTCTCGTCAATCTGATCATGTACAACGTTCTCGCACAGATGTGCTTTGGACGAAGGTGAGTTCTTTCAAACGGTTTTGATACTCGTGGGTAGGTTTTTATTTAGTAGTTTTTTAGTCAAAAGGCAAATCTTAATATCAGCTTGTTATGAAGCATACAAATCAGCAGTACAGATGGATTTGAATTGGAAGAAACTTTAAATAGACGGTAAGAAAATTGAGTTATTTAAATTTAAATTTAATAATATTTATGCGACTGTGATGCAGGACAACTCTCTATTCTTTTTTATGCCTCCGCAACGAAGTAGCAGGAGCCATTGTGTTTTCGGGTTGTCCGTCCGTCCCGTCCTCGTGATCGCGTTATCTCAAGAACCGATTGATGGATTCCCGCCCAACATGGGTCATCATCATGTATGTATGTATCTTGCAGAGCCGATGGACTGATTAGTTTTTGGGGTCACGAGGTCAAAGATCAAAGGTCATGGGGCTCATTACGAATGCAAAAATAGCTTGTAATCACGATATCATTCTGCGAACATTTGAATATTTAGATACTTTTTTGGTTTGTAAAATCGCTGTATGGCGGGAACATCATTTTGGACTGCACACAGTCGAAGATCAATCTAGTTTTGCTTTGTTGATGTTGTAATGCCCATTAAAATACAATACATGTAGTATCATTAAAAACACTAGTCTTTTAAAAGAAAATATGAAACTAGATGACTGCCATGATAATATTGGGATGCTTTTTGTTCATTCCCGTTTCACAGAGACATGAGTTCTCTACAGGTTGTGTAATACACGGTGTTCTAGCGACGATTGCTCTGCAGTCAATACCGTACATTATATACCTCTCTTTAAAAATCTAGCCATCTGATTAGTCAAAATTGGAATCGTGATTATGCCTATAGCCACGCCCGTAAAAAACCTATCAATGCCAGTAACGGTCAATAATTCATGAGGAAGATGCCCGGTGCATCCGGGTAACGGTCAATAGTTCATGAGAAAGATGCACGTTTGCTGAGATCCCCATTGGTTAACGTGTAAAAAGTTTCTTTGTGCGAGCGAGGATACCATACAGTTGTGTGTACGATTTGTAATGCTAGGCAGAATTATAGCGGGAAATAATGCGAGGACGTGTAGAAAAATTAGTGTGTGGTGTGTTGTGAATGGAAATTGGAAAGCGTGTTCACTGATCACACAACATAACTCTACATTTCTTTTAGCTACGAGGAATTAAGCAAGGTTGCACTGACAATAAAATACATGATAAACTGTATTCCCTTTTCGTTATTTTATTGAGGTATAAATAAAGCAGACTATACACTTGCAAGTGAAGTCAGGCATATAAATGACTCGATCAGAATAAGATTGACATGAATGAGAATCGAGGATATTGTACGGAGATAAATGATCGTGTACTGAATGAGAATGGACTAAATGCAGAGAATACATAAAGCTAACGACAGAGAGGAAATGAAGTCGTAAGTCCAATGAACATGATGACTGGTGATAAACGAAGGAAGGGGCTCACGCAATGAAGATGCGGAGGCTTGAAGGCGGAAACGCGTCTTCGAAGTCGTGGCTGAAGAGGGGGAAGAATGCAAGGTCGACGCGGACGCTCGTGATGATGATGATGAAGCTCTCAGACGAGAAGAGAAGAGAAGATTTGGCGCTCGATGACGAAGCAGTAAATCGCTAGATGTCGGAGGCCAAAGGGGAATGATGAAAACAAAGTTGGTGCCGATACAGTACAGTGAGTCGCTCGATGAGTCGGATGAGCCGAACTTTGATGTAAATGTTCATCAGAGCTGCGGTGACTCGAACTCGTTGACGAACTATTCAGGCGAGCTAGAGTGAATCGAGCTCGTGTAGGATGATCTATCGGAGCGAAGTGACTACCTGGCAGCTTCCAGTGGAGAATCAAGCGCTGGTTCGGTCCTGATTAATACGTTCCACTGGAAGACTGCCATCCCGCTGGAGACTGCAGTGACTATGGCTGACGTGCCATGCAAGAGGTGTATATGAGGCACGGAAGAATCTCGAGTGTGGAGAGGAGATCAAGGAGACGTGGCGTGTGAATCAACTGAAGATGGATGCAGGAGTGAAGAAAACCTCGTAGTGTTGAAAATAGAAACTTTTAGATTCACACGAAGACAATGGGGATTGCTACGATCGACGTCCTTTTAATGCACTGCCTTGAATGGACGTCATACGTATCAGTCCACGCAAATCTAAAAGTCCCTATTATGAGGGGTGAACGATGCGCGGAACCCAGATGCACGTGGTCCGAAAAAATAAATGTAAATATAAATGAGTAGCGTATTGGAAATAATACCGGAAACATGAATGAACAATAAAAGTGCGAATAAATGAGACGCTACAGACGCAATGGATACGCTGAGCGAGACGCGCAATGCTCTTAGAGGATAAATTTTCATTAGACTCTTTTGAATAATTAACTACTTTGACCGTCATATATTTGTTTTTTCTTCAAAGTCTCTTGGGGTGGGGCCCGGCGGGCCTGGCCCCACCCCCCTCCCCCTGGCAAAAAGGTGTCCCCCTCCCGACTCCCGCTTATTCACGGGCTTGCTGAATCGCCGCTAAATATTTCCTCAAAAATTGAACAACAAACAAAAACAAGTTCTCCCCCCCCCCCCCCCGCTTATTCACCGGTTGGCTGAGTCGCCGCAAAATATTTTCTCACGGATTGGGCCCCCCCTCTTGCCGCCAGCTGGATCCGCCCCTGTTGCAGTATATTATACAAATAACGCACGGCCCAGAGTGCAATAGCGGTGAATGCAGTACGCGCGAGGTTTCTTTAGATTGGTGCCGCTCTGTGCAACGAGCCGCTTGCGGCGAGTTGACAGTGCGAACCATCTGAAGAAACCGAGCATTTACTGCATTTACGTTTTGCACAACAGGGTCAAGTGCGTTATTTGTTTTATAAAATAGCGACACAAATAGCAACAAACGAAACTTTAGATCTAATAAGTTAGAGTCTACGAGAGTTCGATCTAGATCTAGATCTAGATCTAGAGTTATGTTGGTTCTACTTCTAGACTAAGACCTTGCAGGCTTACCAAAAAGTCAATGGGATTCATTGCCTTGATTAAAAATAAAATCCATACAGTGGGTCTAGAGACGAGTCTACATCAGACAGCTGAAATTCCAGGCTTCATTATAAAATCCAAAAGTCAAAACAGGCCTAAATCCAAGGCAAAAGTAAAATAAAAATTTGCTTTTTAATAATACCCCGCTGGCGCTGGCCGCTCTGATCTAGCTAGCTAGAGCTAAGCTACGCGTACGTTGCGCTGGGGATCATGGTGGAGCGTACAGTATTAGCTACGCGTAGCCTACAATAATTGCAATGCACTCGAGGGAGCGCGTACTACACGTACGCGCGCGCACTGGATCTCCATGGTCACGCGTACGCACCGTGCAATATAACTTTTTACTGCGCTTTTTCTGCACTCATTTCTGCAAAATCGTGCTTGCATCAATTTTTTTTCAATGTCATGTGACGCGTATTGACCAATCACGATGCTTAAAATACTAGAGCCATTTTATAAAAAACAGATATTGGCTGCTTATTTTTTTTTTTTGGGGGGGGGGTGGTAGTAACTATAGCTCCTCGGTAATCTTCAGACTGCACTATGTCCTGAGACGAAGTCGAGTGGCACAGCTCATTTTCAAGATTACCCTTACCCAAATCCCAAACCTAAAGTAATCTACTTTAAAATTCAGTTGCAATGTGAACCTGTGCAAGTATCTTCCAAGAAATAACGCCTGGTTATATCATTATTGGATTGCAGTTATGAGTTGGAAGACCCGAATGTTGTGCAGTGGATGGACGTAAACGAGGACCTCAATGAACAGTTTGGATTAGGTCTAGCAGCAGACTTCTTCTCTTGGGCCAAGTATGTTCCCACCGGTGGTCCACGAATGATCAAGAAAACCATGGAAACGATGTTTGGCTTCCTGTATTTGCAGATGGAGGAAACAAGAGAACATTATGATCCGGGTGAGAGACTTATATATCACAGTATAATGCAGTGGTGGGTAGGGGTTGGCCAGGCGCGGACCCATGGGGGGTGGTCCGACGGGCCCGGCCCCCTCATGCAAAATAACAGGTAAACAAAAACATGGTAACGTTAATATTTTACCTTTAAACAAAATTGAAAATGCCCCCCTCCCCCGGCCAAAAAAAAGTTTTCTTGTTGTTCTGCTCAAGGGGGAGGGGGGGGGGGGTTGAGGAAAAAAAAGGAGTGCCGTTGAGGCAAAAACAAAAACTGTGCTCCTTACCCCCCCCCCCCCCCCCCCCCCCCAATAAGCGAAATATTGGTCGGCGCAATTTTCACATTTCCGGGGTCAAAAAAGAAGGAAAAAAAGACCAGCTCCCCCTCCCCCGGTTTCCCCCTCCCTCCCCTCCCTCCCCACCTCCCCCCCCCCTCCCCCCACTGAGCGAAATATCGGTCGGCGCGATTTTCAAATCCCCCCCCCCCAGTGGAAAATCCTCGAACGCCACTGGGGTTGGCAGGGGGAGGTGCCAAGGGGTGGCTTGGATCTGCTGCTCCCTTGAGAACTCAAAAATTTCCAATATTTGGGCAGCTGTCATCTGATAAATGACATTTTCACTGTAAAGAACACGACACCAATTTTTCAATTTTTGATAGCTCACTTCAATTGCTCACAAACTTTTAAAATTGTATATTTTGCAAAGAGACTCAACCCCCCCCCCCCTCCCTCCCACTTCAGGCGTTAGTTGTGCCTACATCACTTTTAATCATAGTATAACTTTTCTTTTGTTCATCTTGATGCAGATAATGTACCATATCGTCACCTTCTTAAAATAATGGCCTAAGTCACATTTTGAAAAAATTTATATTTTTGCCCAATTCATCTCTTCATGAGGCTATCCACATTTGTTAAATGACATTTGTGCAGAATTAAACATTTTCATGCTGCTCATACCCTGTTGGTATAATGGCCTAAGTCAAGCGTGTGACTAAGGCCGTTTTACCTTTTGACCTATGTCCCCCCATGTTTTTGACCTCCTTTATCATGAAGCTCAAGTATTGCACTGTGTCCCGTTGCTCGTGTCACACAACTTTATCATATTTTGTATAATACGAGAGCAAGTCTTCAAGTATTCCCCCCTCATACGTCCCCCCTGTCCGCGCAAGCGCGGAACGTTGCGCCTCAGCGCCACTTTCTATTTTACTCCATTGTGTCCCCCCCCCCATGTTTTTAAAAAGGATTGACGCCCCTGCATGACATTTTGGTATTTGATTGGCTGCGAGCAAATCTGTCATACAAATTTAGCATTTGTTACTGACAAGAAGTTTTTATGAAACAGGGCCCAGTTTAAACTTAGTCCACCTTTATAAACATAACTGAGTCATTACAGCTAAATGTGTTGCATTTTCTATTCCTCTTCATAGAGAACATCAATAATTTCTACAGTCTACTTCTCAAAGCTCAAGAAGACGCAAGGAAAGAAGGAGAGAATGTGGACAAACTGACCGATACTCACATCTTCCAGACGATCGCTGATATCTTTGGAGGTACATGTATGATTAATGTATTAGCCTGTGAACTAAAGGTACCAGTCGGTGCTCCTGTATTAATTCTAAAGGGCATAGGAGGGGGCTAATCGAACCCCCCCCCCCCCCCTCATGGACGTGCGTGTAATGTATTTGAAAATAGATTAGAAATGAGAAATTAGTTCAACAATCACTAGCGTTGGGTGTGAATACATCACAATACACTAGCCACATTGCCAATTTGAGATTCGCATAGATGTAGTGATATTATATTTCAAACATTTTATTAGGTGGTCTGTCGTAGACAGATCACCTATTGATTTTGTCAGAATTTTCTTTCTTTTATTTTATTTCTCCCCCTTTTTTTTTCCGAGGATAACTCACGATCAGTTGTGTTAATTTCTTTCAATTTTGGCACAGTCATACGTCATTGTCGTGAGAAGTGACAGGAACATTTTCAAGGTCATCAATTTTTCATGACGTCATCCAGGCGCCATTTTGTGAAATCACATTATCCATCATATCTTCATGACGCGTCATCAAAGGTCATTCATATTCATATCACATAACCTTCAGGTCAAGGGTCAACAGGTCATGTCATCGAAGGTCAAATAAAGGTCATGACGCGCGCAAACGCGCGCATCAAAATTTAAAATTGCTCAAAATCACTAAACTATTAAACGAGAGTACGAATCAGGTCATTTCAAGCATTTCAAAATTTTCCAGCCGTACGTGTCCCCGCGTGCGTTGTGCGCGCTCACAGCGCGCGGAAAAGGTCAAATTCAAAATGTTTACATGATTTAGATTCCTCTTAACGTAATTGACAATTTACATTAATTTCAGTCACTCTTGACCTTTCATAAGGCCTTGAGCTCGCGTCAAAGTTCAAAATCCGCGCGTGCTGCTATGGGCAATATAATGCAAATTTGATCAAAAACATGCCATTTTAAAAATCGAAATAGCTATTCAGATAGTCCGTCGACCCCCAATTTTTATATCATGGTTGGAGAAAGCATGAGTTGGAGATATGATTTCATACCACCCTGACTCGTACAAAGTGAAACAAAGTCATCATATTGACATCTAAACTAAAAAAAATGTATTTTGTTGATGACGTCATTTTTGTCTTTGTTTAATTGAGATTATCTCGCTTATCGGTGATTGATTTTTTCCCAGATTTTGAAATGATGTAGCTGAGATAATTTTCTACAAGAAATATTTTATTTATTTTTCATTTGGATGACGTCATCATAGTGAAATATTCGATTAAAGGCGACAATGCATAATTTGTCATATTTGCGTGTTATGTCTATGGGAGGTCACTTTTTCAAAACATGAATCTGCATGAGAATGTGTTTTGACCAGTATCTCGGTTGTTATTTAACAGTTTTCTCCCAAATTTTAGAATGTTGTCGCTGAGACTATATGTTATCTAAATCATTCCTCATTTTTCCGATAAGATGTCAGAATCACGCTCATGATCATGGTCATCAACATTATCATAATGATGATAATCATCCTCATCAACATCATAATCATCATTATCATCGTCATCATCATCACCATTGTCATCACCATCATCATCATGACCATTATCAACATGATGATCATCATTTCCTCATTTTTTTTTTATCAGATGTCAGGATCATGCTCATGCTTATCATCATCATTAACATTATCGTTTTTATCATCATATAACATTATCGTTATCATCATCTTCATCACCTTTACTATCATGACCATCGTCATGGTCATCATGATCATCATTGTTTACATGTCTTCTCCCATTCTCAAATCTATCATAAGTGAAGACAGACCACCTAATTCGTCCCCTTGACAAAATAAATTTCTAGTTAGGTGATACGTACGTAGACGTATCACCTTTTGATTTCGTCAAGATTTTTATTATTTATTAGGTGATACGTACGTAGACGTATCACCTTTTGATTTCGTCAAGATTTTTATTATTATTTATTTATTTATTTATTTATTATTATTCTTCCTCGAATTTGTTCGCAGGATATCTCAAGACTGAACAAAGCCATTGTTATGAATCTTTCAATGATGATAGATCTTAGTCTAACTTAGAACTGCGTGACTTTTCAAAGACTCAAAGTCATCGTGACGTCATCCAGGCGCCATTTTGTGAAAATCAACTAATGATCATATCTTTATAACGAATAATAATTTTTCATTCATATTTATCATGATTAAGATCAATATCCGTCCGGTCAAGTTGAGGTCAATAAACGTGCGTAAATGCGCGCGTGCGCGCTCGTCCGCGCGTTTACGCGCGCGCAAAAGTTTAAAATGCTCTAAATCATCCCAATTTTTTTTTGCATACGTTTCAGGCCATATGGAGCATTTGATAAAAAAATTACGCACACGCGCATGCGCGCGCGTTTTCGCGCGTACTGGCATTTTGCAACATAGAATCGCCGATTTTTTTCTGTCATCATATTCGGTACATTTTTCCAAGCATTTTGATAATTTGTTCACCGTTTATTAACGCAATGAGCGTCCGTCAAAGTTGACAGCACGCGCGGATTTGCGTTATCTTTATCCACAATACATGGGCAAAAACATGCCTATATAAATTTCATTTTAACTCTTTAGAATAGATAGAAACTCCTAATATTTTTTCATATTTGGATAGATTATGAAATGGAGATATGATTTCATGTCTCATTTGACCCTCAATTAAGTCATAATGTCATCATAATGGCCTCCAAACTCAAAATTTAAATTTGCATATTATGACGTTTGCATATTTTTGGGAAATTGATTGTATTTCTGTAAATATAGATTGTTTTTCTCTTTAATTTCGATATTTTCTAGCTGAGATAATTTTCTACAAATGCAGTGACCACACCTTTCAAGTTTGGCAAAGGTATCATGGCGTATTTTTGCGATTAAAGGAGGCATGTCAGTTTTTCACATTTTGCGTGTATTGTCTATGGGACATGACTATTTCTCAAAACTGGATTCTACATTTCCCTCTTTCGCGAGCAATATCTCTGTTGTTTTATCTTTGTTTACGCTGAGCTTCGAGTATGTTGTAGCGGAGACAATAAGCTATCTCAAATGTGTCTTTTATTTTTCGATTAGATGCCGGGATCATGCTCATATTGCACTTGCAAAGTGGGATTTGAGAATCCAATTTTCCGTTTACGTGTAATCGCTATGTGAATTGTTTTGGTATATCGTTAACGCACTTGAATTCTATCCTCGAAGTCCCTGGTTCGAGTCTGGGCGTCTCCAACCACTTTTTTTCCTTTACTTTTTTTTTTTCTTTTTGACCTTTCACTGTACCATCTCCTTTGATTATTAAAACACGTACATCTGCGAATAAACTATTTGCTTTATTATTACCCTATTTTCACTTAAACGATTACTTGTTGTGTCTAATCCCTATGGGAGATGACTTTTCCTCAAATCTGGATTCTACATTTCTGTCTTTTGCGAGCAATATCGCCGTTATTCCTGCTTGGATTTTGTTAATATTTGAGGATGTTGTAGCTGAGACTATATGCTATCTAAATCACCCCTCATTTTTTCAATAAGATATCAGGATCACGCTCATGATCATGATCATCTTCATTATCATTTATCAATTACATTTTCATTTCTTTGAATAAGATAAAATCGTCAAAAGGTGTTCTTCATGATGTAAATTAGAGTCAAATGTGTAACTGGTTACTGCACAGGGTCAAAGGTCATATATTGTTTCAATCTATCTTCCCTAGATCCAAGATGATCAAGGAGACACAATTTAATCTTGACATATGAATAGATCATAATGGGAGAAGCATTTTACAAAATAATATATCGTGTAATGCCTTATTCGTTATGTAAACCATTATCATACGTATCACCTAATTCGTCTAAGTGACGAATTAAAGTCTAGTTTATTTATTATTATTCTTCCTCGAATTTGTTCGCAGGATATCTCAAGACTGAATAAAGCCATTATCATGAAACTTGCCATGATGATAGATCTTAGTCTAACTTAGAACTGCATGACTTTTCAATGACTCAAGGTCATCGTGACGTCATCTAGGCGCCATTTTGTGAAAATCAACTTATGATCATATCTTCATAACGGAAAGGAAATTCTCATTTATAATTATCAGGATTAAGATCAGTATCCGTCCGGTCAATTTCAGGTCAATAAATGCACGCAAAAATGCGCGTACGCGTTTGTGCGCGCGTTAACGCGCGCGTAAAATTTTAAATTGCTCAAAATCGTCTTAAATTTTTTTTGCATACGTTTTAGGCCATTATAAGCATTTTATAAAAAATCGCGCAAAACGCGCATTTTTGCGCGTTTTCGTTCGTCACGGCCGAACAAAAAATAATTACCCCTCAATTTTTTTTGACAGGATATTCCTCATATTTTTCTGAACAATTTGATACCATGTTCATCTTTTTATCACTATTAATAACGGAATGAGCGTCCGTTGAAGATAAATATCCGTGCGTGCGAGCTCATGTATTACATAGCATATATGGGCAAAAACATGCCTATAAAAAGTACATCGGGATGAATAAGGACTGCCAATTTTGTTTCATATTTAGATACAGTATGAGTCGGAGATATGATTTCATATCTTATTAGGCCATTAAATACATCTTGACGTCATCATAATGGCCTTGAAATCAAAATACAAAATTGCATATTATGACGTCATTATATTTATGGAAAATTTAGTGTATTTCTCATAATATTGACTGATTTTCTTCCAAATTTCGGTATCTTGTAGTTGAGGCAATTGCCTTCAAGGTAAATACGCACTACTTTTTATTTCATTGACGTCATCATAGTACAAAATTCAATTAAAGGCCACATTTCAGAATTTTCTTAATTTGCGTGTTATGCCTGAGGAAGGTGAATTTCGTTCAAATCATGAATCTTCATGACATTGATCTTTGAGCACTATCTAGCTTATTTGTACTCTATGTTCTCCCAAATTCTGATACGGTGTAGCTAATAAATTATCTACAATATTGACGTACATCATTTATCATTTCGATGACATCATCATAGTGAAAATTTCAATTAAAGGTGACATGTCAGAATTTTCTTAGTTTGCGTGTTAGGCGACTTTTTCTGAAATCCTGATTCTACAAATCTCTATCGAATACCTGAAGGGGGCGCTATACCACTCTTAATGATGGTCTTTATCGTATTTATGATCATTATCATTAAATCATCATCGGCACACTTTCATGATAACAAAAAAGCACGTATCACCTAATTCGTCAAAGTGACGAATTAAAGTCTAGTTTTGTTTGTTTTTCTGTTTGTATACAAATGAAGTTATTACAAAGATTGAATATTTGGGCAGCTGTCATCTGATAAATGACATTCTCACTGTAAAGAACATGACAACAATTTTTGATAGCTCACTTCATTTGCTCACAAACTTTTGAAATTAGAAAGTTTATATTCTGGCAAGAGAATTCAGCCTCAGCCACCAACCCCCGCTCCCCCCCCCCCCCCCCACTTCAGGCGTAAGTTGTGCCTATACCACTTTTTATCATAGTATAACTTTTCTTTTGTTCATCTTGATGCAGATAATGTACCATATTTTGAAAATAATTATATTTTTGCCCAATTCATCTCTTCATGAGGCTAGCTGCCTTTGTTAAATGACATCCAGATCCCGGATGTAAAATCCTCTGTGTAACAGCTATTTAATTTATATCAATTCAGTACACTATACCTCTAAATTTGACGTACCTTTTAGATATGTCTTTATTGATTAAAAAAAATTATAATGGATCTCAATCAACCCCTCCAAAAAGAATTAAATTCTAAGAGGACAAAACTGAACACAAAATTCGTATTTTTAATCATTTTTTTAATTGATGTCGATAAATCTTAAAATCGCAGAAACTAGAAATTCCTACATGTCAGAACTAATGCCAAAAACTGCATATTTTTGTATTTTTATAGCTGGTATTCAGACAACCGTTGAGACCCTGTACTGGGCCATGGCTCTCCTTGCAACCTACCCAGAAATCCAGGAAAAGATCCGCGCCGAGATCGACGATGTCATCGGCCGTGATCGTCTTCCTACCATCAATGACCGCGGGAAGCTCCCCTACACGGAGGCAAGCCTCTATGAAGTGTTGCGGTACAGCAGTATTGCTCCGACCGCTCTTCCTCATGCTACTACCAGGGATACAGAATTCGGTAATAATGAGAAAAGATTCCTCATTAATTAAAAGCCATTTTAATGGGTGGATGGAGGGGCGTATGGGACACACTTTTTGAAATATGCTAGGTACTGCTATGTCAGGCATATTCCAGCACTTCCTAGAGAGAAAGATCGTGAGGCAGTAATGTGTGAAAAGCTATAATGCGCTTTATGTGTAAAGTAGATGCAAGTGATCGTAGTTATGGTTAAAACTTAAATGCATTATCTTGTGGATTCTTATTCTTTCTTGAGCTGTCCGTGATGTCAAATGAGGGATAAGATAATGTTTGAGGATTTTCACGCGGCGAGGCGCAGCAGGTTGCAGAAAAATCGGGAAAATGTCTTCCCCAAAATATACCGTGATACATAATGTATCGAGATCAAACTGCTGATGGTTTGTTGATGTATAGAACCGAACTCATCCTCAAAGTTATGGAAATAGATTTTTTTCAAATTTCAATATTACACGTGGGATGTATAAGTTATATGCATATGAATGCATCATCTTTTGTCAATTGATACTTGTTTCAACTGCACTCAGTGTTGCCTTTCATACTTTCTATCTGTCTATAAAGGTCATGGTTTTGTGTTACAGTGTTAGAGATTGCTTGTGTATTAAAACTGTTGCTTACATTAAATGTTCCTGGCTCCCGTTGACTTTGCAGGTGGCTATCATATCCCTAAAGGGACAGTGGTGATGATCAACACACACTCCATGCACTATGACCCTCAAGAATGGGACCAACCGGACAAGTTCATGCCAGGTAAAAATGATTTCTACAACGTACCTCTGAGAGGGATATCTTCAATTTCAATTTTTCAATTTCATTTATTTCCACAGATTCATGAAAGACAAATATAAATTACAATAAAATATTAAAGCATTACAACAAAGATGAACCTGCAGAGGGGGTGATCAAAAACCACAGAGGTTTACAATATCAAAATACAATAGTTTTTTTTTTAAATAAACAATAAACACATACAAAAACATATATAAATATTACATGCAAATCTATGTGTGAGGTGAGTAGAAGTGGGTTGGTGGCACCAAGAAATACAATATAGAGAGGAAATGAATGATTTGCAGGAAAGAAGAAAGAAAGAAAAAAAGGAAAGAAATAGTGAGAAAAATAGTAAGAAACGCCGTACAAACTAAATCTTAAGAGTACGATACGAGATCAAATATTGTTCCAATTTTGACTTGAAAGAATAAAGTGATGAGCAGCTGACAATATCATTGGGAATTCAATTCCATAGTGATGGTCCACTAAAATAAATGTTCCTTTGAAGAAAAGTTGTTTTAACAGAGGGCAAATGAAACTAATTTGAACTTCTTGTTTCATAACAGTGAATTTCAGCATTAACAATGATCATCTCATTAAAAATACATGGCAGCTGATTTTTCTTGAAAAGAAACATAAATTGAGCGAGTTGCATATAATATAGAGATGTCACATTCAAAATATTCAAGCGTTTATACAAGGATACAGTATGTGCAAGATATGGAGAGTTTGTTATTGCACGAACAGCCTTTTTTGTAAAACCTGCAAACGGTTTGTTAAGGTAATTAAACATCCACCCCAAGCTAAGACAGCATATGAAAAATGTGGCAAGATTAGGGTATTGTACAAATTCATTAATATTTTTTGGGGAAGCAGTTTATTAACACTTTAAATAAATCCCAGTACACTGGCAATTTTTGAAGATATGTAACTGACATGACTTTTCCAAGAAAGGTACTCTTCTATGTAAACTCCTAAAAATTTAGTTGAATTAACTCTGGTGAGCAACACATTATCAAATTTTACATTAAATTCATTAAAGTCACCTCCAACCTTTCTTCTCCTGAATACGATATAATTAGTTCTTTTCATAATTATTAACAACAAGTTTATTAGCAGTGAAATATTTGCAAATTTTTACTAAGTTCTTGGTGTAAAAACCTCATTTACATGTTGCACAGTTTTCCCTGATAATAATATATTGGTGCCATCAGCAAATAAAACAAAATTAAGCTGGTCTGACACAAAGTGTAGATCATTTATAAACAACTAAAACAATAGGACTAAGAACACTGCCTTGGGGTACTCCTGTTGAAAAGATCTGTGATTGAGAACAAACATTTTTTAAATTTAACAAACTGTTATCCTATTCAAAAGGTAATTTTTGAACCATTTGAGAGGAGTTCCCCGTATGCCATAAAATGATAGCTTTTGTAACAAAATAGAATTTTAATTAATTCAATTTATTTATTCAACCATAAAAATACATATACAATAATAATTCATAAAAATATAAAAACATGGGGTTAGGAGCCCCTGAAGAAGTTTGAAAACAAACTTGTGATTGGGGCACCAACCATGACAGATATATCGAGAAAAATTATTTAAAAAAACATTAACGGGAAAACAAATATATACAGGGGAAAAGATTATAAGATCTATATAAGGATAAAACATTTACAGCAAAGCACCAGCCATGAACGCACATGGGACACGACGTCAAGCGACACTGCGTCCCTATATGCGCCCCCGCTGGCGCTTTGCAGTATTACAAAACATTTATATACAAAATATAAAAAATTAAAAAAAGAACAAGTGAAGCAAATTATTCATTATTTAATTGAGCGTGGTTTTTGTACTGCAAGAACATTTCATTTTTCAAGAGTTTTTTAAAAATTTATCAAGAGTTTTAATGATCTGAAATATCTGAGTACGATAGCCCTCCATCATGTTCAATTTGAATTACATTCGTGAAGATGTTATCTATCACAGTAGCAGATTTATCAGAGATACCTGTAGGCTTAGTGATGACTGTAAATAAGTTGTAGAGAAACATAGTATCAAGAAATTCTTTACTTTTTGCGTGACTTTCAGTATTTAATAAATTAATATTGTAGTCTCCAATTGAGTATAATAATTTTGTTTCTGTCTGTATTGAAGAAAGAAGAGAATCTAACTCACCTAGAAAAGAATCAATGTCAGTATTAGGTGGCCTATAAATATTTCCAACAATAATATTTTTAGAATTAACGTCAACAATTTCAATAAATGCAGGTTGAAGGAATGAGTTATTTATAGTTAAGTCCGGTCTCTCCAAGAAATCAACGCTTTCTGAAATATACAAGGCAACACAATAGTTAGTACAGTCGAACGCTTTAGATAAATCAAGAAATATACCAACTGGAATTAGCTTATTTTCCAATGCCTGCGTTACAAGATTTAAAAATTCAGTTAGAGCCATGGATGTTGAGTGTTTTTCACGAAATCCAAATTTTTTAGCATATAAAATATCATTCTTATTCAAGTAGTTAATGAGACGTTTGTAGACCAATTTTTCTAATATTTTTGAAAAGATTGGCAAGATAGAAATAGGTTGATACTTTTCTATTTTTTCTTTACAGAGATTTTTATGAAGGGGTATTACTTTTGCTAATTTTAATTGATCTGGAAGTTGTCCTGAAATAAAAGACTCATTAAAAATATGACAAAGGTGTTTGGCATAAACATGTATAGTTTTCTTAACAATCTCTGGTTCAATATCATCATGTCCGGCACTTTTATTTGCTTTAAAACTACGAACAATCTCGACAATTTCTCCCTCAGTAATAGGTTTTAAGAAAAAAGAATTGGAATAATTACCTTGTAAAAAACAATTGAAGTCATTTGTGGAAGAGCATTGATTTCCTAGTGAGGCTCCAATAGAAACAAAATAGACATTGAACAACTTTGTAATTCTTATATTGTCATAAATTTTGTCACCTTCATTTAAAATAAATTCAGGATGGACACCCTGGGGTTTCCTCCTTATTATTTCATTAATATACTTCCAAGTCTTTTGCATATTGCCTCCCACGGACTGAAATTATGTAAATAATATTCTTTTTTCACATATCTTATATCTTTATTCAGCTTATTTCGAAATGTTTTAAAATTAGGTTCTTTCTCCAGTGATGGTTTGGAAAGATATATTTAATACAATCTATTCTTCTTTTTTACACCGTTTTTCTAATTTGTTTAACACTTTCCCTTTCCTTAATTGTAATCTTTCTAAGTGGAAAACAGGAAACATATATGTTTTTAAAAGCATTCATGAAGAGATTATACTTCATATCAACATCAGATGTATTATACATATTTTGAAAATTCAAGGTATTAAATAATTGAAAACCAGAGTCGGTTATCTTGCGTTTATAAAATACTCTTTCGGAATTCACTGGTTTATTCCAAGAGAGAGTGGTAAATATAGGTCAGAATACCAATTTTTAAAACTTCATGTACTGTATTTGAAAAAATGTTATCGATAAAAGTTGCACTTTCCTTAGTAATTCTAGTCGGATTACAAATAATTGGGAAAAAACAATGAGATGCCATTAGTTCGGCAAAGTCATTTACATAAAGGCACACATCCATTTTCATTAAATCAATATTGTAATCGCCCATAAGTTAACAGTCTTTATGTTCTTTTTGGAGTTTGGATAACACTGTATAGATATCATTGATGAATATTCCAACCGAATGATTAGGCGGTCTATTCATAATAGCTCTGATTAAAATATTTTTGTCACTCTCTCTTGGAATTTCAATAAAGATCATTTCATATTGTTTGTTTACTACAGTAAGATCAGAACGATGAAAATATTTTAAATTATTGTGTATCAGAATTCCAACACCTCCTCCATGACCTTTAACTCTGCCACAGTTTACATAAGAATAATTTGGAGGAACAAATAATGAAAAAATTTCATCCTGATTCATCCAAGTTTCATTTAGAGCTATCACGTCAAATGTGACTGACAGAGAAGCTATGTAATCATATATATTTTCATAATTCTTCCTTCAAATCAAATCAAATCAAATCATTTATTTCCAAATTCCAACATCAATTAAAAACAATGTGTAAAAAACAGTCAATAGGCAATAAAAACATTATAAACTATGATATTTCAATCAAACGATTAAGAAGAAAACAAAACAAAACAAGTATAGTAATCAAAGAGAAACAAGGTACAGGCTACATTAATAGTTGGATAGTTGGATAGTTGGAAAATGATGAACACAATAAAAGCCAGGTTTTTGGCTTGTTAGGGTGTGTTCTCCTAGTTTGTGTATTTGTTTGTTACATTATTATTATAAAAATTAGACGTTGGTCAAACAATACATAAAAACATAGAACATGAGAACATAAACATGACAAACATTATATAAAAGAAACATATAAGAGCATCAAACAGTATGGTATGGTTCTACAGGATAATTTAAGAAAAGATATTTAACCAATTAAAAGTAATTAATATGAACAGATTAAATGTTTCTTAGATAACTATTAATCTGAGAATTTAAAGAAAACATATTCATTAAATATAAAGACAGAGTGTGGGTATTAAATCTTTGCATAAGGGAACATATTTGTAGTTTGTTTATATCTAATAACTTAAGTGTACATAAATTGTAAAATAGTGGGAATGAGGGTGTCATATAACTTGAATTACGTATTGCTTTCTTCTGTAATATAATTAGTTTGTGTAAGTGTGTACAATAGATATTTCCCCAAACAGTATTGCAGTAAGAAATAGTGGATAAAATAAACGTATTGTAAATGTTAAATAAGACCTTAGGCTACGACAGTTAAAATGTATAAATGATAATGAAGTCTTAGAGTCAACTTCATTTATAAACTCTTTGAATTGATCTTCTAGAAGGTATGGTGTACTATCCTCTTTGCGGAAATCAGATAAAGGCATTAGAAAAAGTACCACCTACTATACATGTAAATTACAGCTATATAAATAATGGTTAAAAAATATGTACCAATCTCAAGAATAGGTTATGGCACACAAGATTGATACATGTACCACCACAACAACAATAAAAACAACACCCCACAGTAACTTCGACAGCTAAGAAGAAGAAGAACAAAAAAATACAAAAAAATTACACACAAACAAGGAATTATAAAAAGGGCTTTATAAAAAAAGATTAAAATATTTTACTTAAGTTAATCAAAAGCAAAGTCTCATTGACAAAGACTAAGATACATTAAATTCATACAAATATGTACACAATAAGAAAGATAAATCAGTAAAAAAAAAAAAAATACAGCAAGTGAAATGTCACTGTCAGGAATCATTGACACTATCATTATCAGTGAAAAATAAACATATTTCCGGCAAGTGAGGAAAGAGAACTACCACTGCTGTTCCTACATTTGTAAATAGCTCGAGCAGGTTAATGATACTCATTCATTAGAGAAGTTTAGGGAGAGAGTTGGGAAATTCAATATTTGGGATAAGTCGTATTACAGACTCACCATGAGTGGATGGAACGTTCGCAAATACCTTCCCATCCATAGTCCAGCAGGTTGTGACTCTATCGCTCTTCTGGGTAGCAAGTAGCAAACTGTGTCTATAGCGGGTAAGGTCCTCATGAACTGAGATTTTTGATTTCTTGAGTTTCTTTTTCTCCTTCAAGATTTCTCTTTTTTGTGGGAAGTAAGCTTTACGATGATTGGACGTGCTTTCGGTCCACCTGGCTTGCCCACACGATGAGAGCGGTCGATGTCAGAAGACCGAAGCTCGACTCCTAGTTGATTTACCACGATGTCAATCACGACATCATCGGTGATCTCACCTGCACTTTCAAGAGAACCAAAAACTCTGATGTTGTTTCTCCTAGAGTACTGCTTCAGCTCCTCAAGTTCCCCGTCCAGGCGACCAATGGTGTCTTGCTGCTTTGTCAGCTCAACATTGAGATGATCAACCTCTTTCTTTTCTGCTCGACAGCAGAGTGCAGATCCAAGATAGTTCCTGCATTCTGCTCAATCCTTTCAAGAAGTTGCTCCTTCACTCCTGCCAGTATCTTGTCGATCGCCTTGTTGACAACGACTTGGAATATCGTAAGAAGTTCATCGTTTTGAAGCAGATCAACAAGTTGTTCAGCACTGATGAGAGGTTGGGATGGATGGGCCTCGCTTTGTGCTTTAGGCTTAGCGCGAGTATTCATTGCTGATAGTGTATAAAACTCTAATAGAATACAATCTTGATTGTATAGTAATCACCTCTTGTACTTTCTTTATTTATTAGTGCACTAAACTAATAAATAGCTAGCGCCAACCCAGTGTCCCTGGACGGTATGTGCGCTCTATAAATTTACACTATTAACATTATTATTATTATTAAACTAAATTATTTTTTTTCTCGCAGAGCACTTCATGGATGGAAGTGGCACTATCCGTGATCATCCTCCAAGCTTCCTGCCCTTTGGAGCGGGTCGTCGTGGCTGTCTAGGTGAAGCCGTGGCCAAGGCTGATCTCTTCCTTATATTTACCTGGTTCCTGCAGAACTACACCTTCAGCAAGGTCCAAGGAAAGGAGTCTGAAGACATCTTGAAGATGATTCCTCAGACGGCATCTGGTAGACTCCTTCTCTCCTATGAGATCATGATCAACAAACGAGACTAATAGGGTCCTGGTTCAGTATTCAATTCAATACTACATCAGAAAGATTAATGTTTACTCAGCTATCGGCTTGGGTAAAATACTAGTCAACTTTGGTATTCAGTTGAAGCTTTGGGCTAATTATGTTACCCCAAGTTTAAAACAACTCCCTCGCAGGCTAAAGCCAATTATTTGGAGGCTTTGATTGACAAGCCATAATGGATGAGCAAATTATATGAGCACACACTTATTTGTAACACGTTTGTTGCACATGATTTTGGATTGTCTACGTGATGACACATTTGTCACCAATACATTTAAGTATTTTGGATTACCTAATTTAATATACCAGTCTGGGCCTTTATCTACATGGCCTGTTTAAGGTGCCTCAGATGGTTTTGTGATTCCTCTTCTATCAAATATTAAGTTAGATTGATTCAGGAAAGTGATTTCTTAATCATTAAAAAAAATTGAAACACATCATTGGTCAACATAATGGATGTGGTTAAAAGCAGTTTTTGTCCGTTGCATTTAGATGGTCTTGACACCAAATCAATGACTTATATTTTGCAAATAGACTTACTTTTTGTAGGAGGACAAAATTGATCGTTTACGACCAGTACAGTTATCAATGTTTCTTTATGTAGTAATCCTTGATTGAAAAATCCCAACTGTCTCTATTTTAACATTACTGGTAATCAGCAGAAACAAGTTTTCAGTGTATTGGTAGCTCTGGGATGATTTTACTTGTAAATATTGAACGCAAAGAAGCAGTGATACAAGACTGTACACTCTAAGAAAAAAGGGTGCAAAATAAGAGTTTACATATTGCATGCATATTCATGAATAGTTTACACGTGTTTACATAAAAATACATTTATCATGATTTTTTAAGCAAATTATGACACTGCACATTAATTTTAAGATTTCTATTTTCCTTCGGCAATCATTAAATCGTCCTTGTTTTCACGAAGTGACGGTAGCGAGGAAAATCGTAACGCAAAGTGAATGCAATTTTTTTTCGCTACCGTCACTTCGTGAAAACAGCGACGAAATAATAGATTATTTTGTCTGATCATGTTACAATTACATTCACGTTTTAGCAATAGATATATGATATATATTATTAACCAATAATTGATTATATGATTACTAACCAAGAAACATCATGCATGTTTAATATGTATTTGTGTACGAGCGACTTTCAAGAGTATTCTTCGATGATGGGTGCAGGATTGCACATTGTAAAGGGTGCAGGATTGAACCCCTAAAGGTACTGCTATTGCATCAGTTTGCACCCCTAATCGAGCAGGATTGAACCATTAAGGGTACTAACATATCTCCTAAAAGGTGCAATCTGTCACCCTCTTAAAGGGTGCAGGATTGAACCCATAAAGGTGCTGCTATTGTTGCATCGGTTTGCACCCCTAATGGAGCAGGATTGAACCATGCATAAAGGGTACTAACATTTCCCCTAAAAGGTTCAATCTGGCACCCATTTAAAAGGTGCAGGATTGCACCTTTGAAAAGGGTGCAGGATTTAACCCCTAAAGGTGCTGCCAGTGTTGCATCGGTTTGCACCCCTAAAGGTGCATACTTGCACCATTTTTTCTTAGTGTGTACATGATGAATAAATAATAAAAAGAAATGCCACTCATGTGATTTCTTCTAAAATGGAGGGATTGTAAAGTCGATTGTGGCAAGGCTGTGTACCTCCCTCCTACGTGTGTCTAAAGTGTTGAAATTTATTAAGAAATAAATGTTTATTTCTTTTCACCCCTTAAATCTGATTCACCTGTATATCTAAATGTTTAGTGTTTTTACATGAATATAATTGTAGATTTCCTATGCATGTTATACAAGTGTAGTCCTATCAGATAAGGTAGGGAAGAGATGCATTCTCCTTTGCTTGTCTTCAAGTCATTTAAAGTGGAACCATGTACACATAAATGGGGAAGGCCAATGATGACAGTACTAATTTTCAATATTGACATTATATGCATTTGTGAGTCTGTGACTTGTAAACTAAATTAGAACTGTGGTCTGATTGGGCTGACGTTGCTTCATTCACATTAATATCCCCCTTTTAGGGTTTTTTTCTATTGCTATAGAAAGATACTGCTCGAAAATTCAAAGGTGTTCACCTTACTTACAATTCCAAGCTAAAAATCAGCAATTGTGGAATAGAAATATGTCACCAGATTAGAATGGGTTGGTTGTTGTATATATTGATATAAAATTATCAGTAATTATTCTCCTACGTGTTCATCGATATCCTTCTAGAATTCATTGAATGCCTTCTAGAATTCATTGAATGCCTTCTAGAATTCAGTGATAGCCTTCTAGAATTCATTGATTGCCTTCTAGAATTCATTGATTGCCTTCTAGAATTCATTGATTTCATTCTATAATTCATTGATTGCCTTCTAGAATTCATTGAATGCCTTCTATAATTCAGTGATAGCCTTCTAGAATTCATTGATTGTCTTCTAGAATTCATTGAATGTCTTCCAATTCGTTGAATGCCTTCTATAATTCACTGATAGCCTTCTAGAATTCATTCATTGCCTTCTAGAACTTTTTGAATGCCTTCTAGAATTCATTGAATGCCTTCTAGAATTCATTGAATGCATTCTAGAATTCTTTGAATGCCTTCTAGAATTCATTGATTGTCTTCTAGAAATCATTGAATGTCTTCTAGACTTCATTGAATGCATTCTAGAATTCTTTGAATGCCTTTTAGAATTCATTGATTGTCTGCTATAATTAATTGATCGTCAAAATTGTCTTTCTATTATCTACAGTATTCAGGATGATGTACATATACTTGCATAATTCTTTGCAATTGCTGCAATGTACAATATTAAATCATGTTTTGTATTGTGTAAAGATCAACAACTATTTTACAGTAAACAACAGTGATATATTTTGTAACATCAATTTCTAAAGAAAAATGTAGTAAAAATAAAACATTAAATTTCATTGCAACCCATTGCATATTCCAGAAGTGATGTTTTGTCTATTGTCATTAAAACAGGAGAATTAGCCACTCGCAGACAGTTGGTATCTAAAAAAAAACAGGGGGGGCGTTTCATGAAAACAATTAGTCGGTGGTTTTCATCGACTAATATCATGTTCACCAACAATTTAGTCAGTGCTGACTAAATTTGACCAATCACAGGCCTGGAATATAGTCGGTGACAAAAGAATTGTCGGTGAACATGATATTAGTCGGTGAAAACCACCGACTAATTGTTTCATAATACGTCCCCCAGATGTATACAAATCAGAAGAAAAAAAATTGTTTTTGAGAAGTTACAGAAATATCGGACAATTATTAAAGAATCAAAACTCTAAGATCACTATTAATAAAGTAAGGAATCTTCCATTGACGATTCAGTCTATTACCCTTACCTCTTTTTCCTTCTTCTGTATGTCTGTCTGTCCAAGGAGATTTGTCTGTCTGTATGTCTGTCTGTCCGAGGAGCTTGGTATGTCTTATTCTCTCTTTGCTTGAAACTTTCTTAAATCCTTACCGTCATTGCTTTAAAAAAGGCATAATATATCGCGCACGTTGCGGTTTGACTGCCTACTGATCTGTATTTTACGTACAGATCAGTGGGATAATCCTTAGTCAGGCTTTGATCCTTGCAAAGAGGGTTTCGTCAAACGCGTAGCCGACCAATAGCTTACTAGCGCTGATTTCTTCATGAAGTGAGACGTATGCCGGTTTCGAGAAACGGGCCCAGGTGTTTAACAAAGTTTCTCGAAACCGTCATAAGCCTCAACTCATCGAAGTCTTAATACAAAAAAGGAGAGCTACATCAACTCATGTTCCAGGAATGTTGGCTGAATTAATTTAAAGAAACATGTAAATATTGACCAAAAATTGAATTAATTGATCTTTAATTGTTTTTCTCCATGATAATGATACTACTAACCAACTACCACTACCACTTCTACTACTTCTTTTAAAATAATAATATCATTATTTTTGTATATATTTCGATGATGTTTTATTGATACTTTTCAGTCTACAAAACATATTACATGAAAGGATACAATAAATCTTTTACATAATTGCTGCATGTACAATTAAATATAAATCAATAGCTTGACACATCTGTTAATGAAGTATGATAAATAGTTCATCAGGTCAACAATAATAACGATGAAGTGTAAAACTAATCATATTTTTTCTTTTTAAAGTTGACATTCAAAGAAAATCACAAATAAGTCAACTAATGCATCACTAGAAACTGGTAAGCTAACAGATGGCCATCGTACAAGTTTTAGGTCAACTACATATCGGGTGATTTATAAAATTACAAATAAAACCACCTCCGTAGCATCTGGGATATACGAGAGATTCGCCGGAAAAATAACGACGTTTTAATGACGTCACTATATGGACCAATATTGCCCAAGCAGACGACATCCCATAAAGAATGAACATAATTGCATAGCTATTATTTTTTCAAATTATAATGAGTTTAGTGTATATAAATGTGATGGCATAAGGGGATATGAAACCGATTCTGATAACTAAAATCTTTTGTTTGTAAATACACAGGATAGAGGTTAATTAACAATCAAAGAAACCAGACTTTCAAATTGAAAAAACCCGGCGTTTGTTTCCTCTTGAAACGCCGAACATACCCCGGTGTATGCAGCTGGAAATGTACAATGGTGTCTTATTTTGTTTACAAGCGACAGATTTCTTTATTTTTGTATCGCTGCATTTGTCATAAAAATAAAACCATGCGCGGCTTTTAGAGTGAGGCAATAGATTATACATTTAGCCTGACGGGAGTGAAGTAAGAGAAAGAACTCAAGAGAAAATGAAAAACAGGCACTGAAAATGTGTGAGATGTCATGGGACATCGTCTGCTTGTGCAAATCGTGTCCATACTGTGATCTCACACATCTTTGCAGCGTTCGGAGAGCTCTTCAGGTGCTATGCCGGGGCAGTATTTAAGCATTTTGTAATTGATAATAATCATCACTTTGAAAGTTTCCAAACATTGAATTTTGATAACTATGCCGAATCAAAGTTTCAACTTTGCAATAATGAAAATAAAGTTAGTTTAATATCTACAATGTACTTTTAGTGGTAGTATACTATTCCATTTTATACGGCGAAATGATTTGACGTTTACCAGGTGTCACTCATCCTGCTTATTCTATGTGCTAATTTTGTTGGGAAATGCTTCCCGTTGCAGGTAGGGAAATTCAGAAAAGAGTCATCCAAACATTATCTACACGATGATGTGGGATTATTTTATACCGCCAAATTTACTTTTATATCGCCCTCTAAAATGTCTTACGAATACACGCCTTCACGGTGAAGGCCGTCATTTTAATTTGCAAGTAAACATTGCGTCATTAATGTTTTCAGATGCCCATGTATTGCTGCGCGCTCACATTGGGCGCCATTTTGTTGTAACCGTGAAAGTGTGTATTGAACGTTTTAAGGTCAGTGTTAAATTTAGTATCAGCTAATATTAATTACTTGATTGTTTGTTGATTTGCCTGAGCGACAAAAATTGAGACAAAAGATGTGTGCATCAAAATTCATAACTGTAAAATACAACATGACAAATCTAAATTTTCTCGCGGATGACAAGAATTCACAGGCCTAGTCCGACTCGCATGTCTATTTTCTCCAGCTTAGTTTGACGAGTATGTTGCCTTCGACGGGTCTCAAGATGAGCTGCCCCGCAGGTTTGGCTCCCTCTATGGTCTGGACTGACTCAATCGAGAATCTTCGGAAAATGTTTGCCAGAGTGAGTTTGGTTTCCATCATTGCGAACTTCTGACCTGCGTCAAAAAATCATAGAGAAGCATTTCAAGAGACCAGTTTCCAGTTAGACAAGGCTTACATTATATTTATGACCTCTGAAATTCTAAACATACAGGAATATAAATCCATTTTGGGGGTCATTTTATGGATCAATTCGTAAAGAATACAAGTCCACGGTTTAATATTATAACATTCACTTTAAGATGAGTTAATGAACCAATACATATCGGAGTGGAGTTTACTATGCTAATATTGGTAATAGTAAATCGAAAGTCACAAGGATATTTATTTCAACTGCTTTAATTATTATTTCTATAACCGTGATGTAGGAATTTCCAAAGTGCAATGTTTTGTTATATACATTTTATTTGAAAGTTGTTTCGTAGGTTTATATTACTTTGTCTATTTACACTGTCCTACGTTTTTGATAGTAGGTATATCTGAGTCTCTTCTTATAGGTCTTACCGATGCAGTTTCTTGGACCTGCAGAAAACGGTACGAAGGCATACGGATGCCTCTTTTCAGCATTCTCTGGAAGAAACCGATCAGGGTCAAACTGATCTGGGTCAGGGAACTGTTGCGGGTCTTGATGAAGAGCATAGATGTGCAGCATGATCATTGCTTCTTTGGGGACCACCTTGCCATCTATAAAATTGTGAAAGAATGAATCATGAAAGGACAAACTCTTCAAGTTAGCTTGTTAAAATAAAAGAATGCAGATCGATTCTATCAGAAAAGTTGATGTATCACATCGTACATTACGGTTTCAAGAAACGACATACCAAGGATTGTAAGAAGGAAGGCACAAGGATCCCCGGCATTTATTGTGTCTCAAGGGCAGTGCATGCACTTTTGGCCCTACTAGATCTTCTTGTGGATAAGAGTTCTGAAAATGTTACTTTAAAGGCAAGTGCTATATTAAGTGGAGCACTCGACATTAAATTCTATTAAAGGAGACACTGTCCTTGGTTATATAGTGAGGTATTATGGGTGCTGGTGAAACTCGGCAAAGAGAGTTTTGCTTTGACGTTGATTGCTAGCATAATATTCAACCCGAATTTGTATGGGATTTTAAAAAGAGGAGGTCTTTGATCCAACGAACAAAAGAGATCTTGCAGAATATCTTCTTGAAAGTATGGTATTCCATCAGCTCCAATTCATCTTACTCCTAGCTTGCAGCCTTAATGCTTCTAATAAAAAGTTCAATGATTACAGAGATCTTGGAAGGCCACTTTAGCTAGGACATTGTCTGCTAAAGGTATCTGGCGATCATAGGTCGAAGGCGCAAAGCGAAGTGTCTCCTTCACGAAGCTATTGCGTTCAATCGGTCCACTGAATTACCCTTAACCTAACCATGTTACCTCTCAACCCCTGCATCCAAGCAGAGGCGGTTCTCCCGGGGGGGCAGGGGGGGCACAGTGCCCCCCACTTTTTCAGATACCCCAAAAGTGCCCCTTTTTACATAGGAAAAGTGCCCCTTTTACTTTGACAAGTGCCCCTATTACTAAATAAAAGTGCCCCTTCCCCCCTTTTCACCTCTGACGAGTGCCCTTTTATTTTTGACACGTGCCCCTTTTCCTTCGACACGTTCCCATTTTCCTTTGCAATAAGTGTCCATTTTCCATTCTCATAAATCTTGAAATTATCTTTAATAAGTGCCCTTTTTAATCTCTAGTAAGTGCCTCTTTTCAGGTACGAGAAGTGCCCCTTTTCACTTTTGATAAGTGCCCCCTTCACCTCTGATAATTGCCCTATTCAAAACTGAGAGGTGCTCCTTTACTTTGACAACTGCCCCTTTTTTCCTTTGTAAGAAGTGCCCCTTCTCCTTTTAATAACTACCCCTTTTTTAAACTCGGATGAGCACACCTTTAATTTTAACATGTGCCCCTTTTATTTTCTAATAAGTGCCCCTTTTCCTTATGATAAGTGCCACCATTAAAAAGAGAGAGCTCCTTCCCCTTCTCATAACTACCGCTTTCCCTTTCTAATAAGTGCCCCTTTTCCTTATGATAAGTGCCCCCATTAAAAAGAGAGAGCTCCTTCCCCTTCTCATAACTACCGCTTTCCCTTTCTAATAAGTGCCCCTTTTCCTTATGATAAGTGCACCCATTAAAAAGAAAAAGCTCCCTCCCCTTCTCATAACGGCCCTTTTTTTAAATTTGAACGGTGCCCCCTTTTCATTCAACAAATGCACATTTTCCTTTATTATAAGTGCCCCTTTTACATTTTCATAAGTGCCCCTTTTCATATCTGGTCAGTGCCTCTTTTCACCTCTTATAAGTGCCCCTATCAAAATCTGATGGGTGCCCTTTTTCCGTCAACAAATGCCTATTTCCCATTTTCGTAAACGCCTCTTTTTCATCAGGTGAGTGCCTCTTTTCAGGTGAAAAAAATGCCTCATGTTCACCTCTTATAATTATCCTTTGTACTTTGACACGTGCTCCTTTTCTGTTCTAATGAGTGTCTTATCCCTTTCGATAATTGTCCCCTTTTCATGAAATCATTAAACATGCCCCTTATTTAAAGCGACTAAGAGCAATTTCCCCCAAAGTTCGCTCGCTGCGCTGGCTCACATTTAAAGATGATATAATTATGTAAGTTATCAAAGGTCTTTTCAGTCTTCCGTTATGAGAATGTGCTTATAACCCCATCACGATTGGTTTTTTTCCTCTTTATAAGATGTAATTTTTCGCACTGCGACCTCGCAGATCTTTAAACATTTTCTCGCTCGCTTCGCTAGCTCGTAAATGCATATTCAGACATCCCACCCAACTGTAAAGTATGATGCTTAAGCGATATCTTGTATGATGTATGAAGAGAAACAAATATTGAAATCATCCCTGATAATGTAATCACAATGCAGGGGTATGTACCAATGTCAAAAAAATTGTATATTTTCGCTTTGAGATTTCCCACTGTAGGTGCCCTTTTTTCTTCAGAAAGTGCCCTTTTTTGTTGGTGCCCCCCCACTTTGGAAGTCGCTCGACCGCCCCTGCATCCAAGGTACTGTTTCTCCTTATCCCATGCCGATGTAGTGCAAAGGCACATAGGACTTGCCTTCACAGACGCCCTCGGAAATGTTACCCTACCTTTATGACCAAAGACTCAAGACTTTTTTGGATAAGAGTGACGGAAGACTTAATGCGAAGTGTCTCCTTGTTGGAGCTATGGCATTCTTTTGGTCCAAACGCTAACTTCACAATCCCATTGAACACGACCACGTAGCCCTATACTCATCCTTATCCTCAATGGGTCATAGGATTGCCATTGAAAGGAGCTACTTCATCGAGGACAATGCATTCATCAAGACCTCTAGCTACGCATAGGTATATTATACGGAAGTGGATGAGGCAGAGTGTCTCCCTGACGGAGCAATGTCATTCCATTTGTCCAATGTGTCCTATACCTAACCTCTCAACTCTATAGCAGAGTAGCAGACACTAGCTTTGTATTCTATCTAGGCATTCTGCTAATCATAATAGTACGAAGTGCAAAGCGCCCGCTAGGGCTAACCAGAGGCGTCCAGGAAAGGTTTACCTTACCTAGGACAATGTCTTCGTCAAGAGATCTAGCTACCATAGGTACGGCCGGGATGATACGAAGTGACTCCTTGACGATACGAGTAAGGTACGAGAGTCTTGACAGATCGTCTGACGTCACAGGACGGATCGAATCACCTGTTTGCATGGCAAGAAGAATATTTTATTAATTTTTACAAACTTCCCTTTAATAACGACTGTCTATAATTATATGCAGCAACAACGATACACGCTTTTTTTTCCTTGATGACGTTTCTTCTTAAAACATCATCAAATGGAAAATGCAATTGCTTATGACTACCAACTGTAGTGGTCTGTAGAGGTTCTGTGGTCTAGTTGTTTAATCTCTGGACTGTGAACCACGTGGTTCGGGGTTCGAATCCCTGCAACGAAGCAACAATGCCTTTTGACAAGACCTTAATCTACATTTGACACACTCGACCCTGGTGTATTTAAAGTGGGTGTACCCGGTAGGATTTAATCCTTTAATACACCGGGCACTACGGTTGCTTCAGCTAAAACCGGGGTAGTAATAATTATCCAAAGCCTTTTGGAAGCACATAGAGACATATTATAATCACGATAATTTGATTATGCGCTATACAAGGAGGACCTGCGTTCTCGTTTGACAACCTTCATTAAACTCATTTAAATCATTATTAAACTTATTTAGTCTAGACATAGATGACACACGTGTAGATTTGCGTCTCTTTATTTTAAGGAATCAATCACGTTGGATATAGGTTTAAGATCAAATGACCTTGCCCTAAAGGCTTGTTCAGATACAGCGCGGTAAATCGCGGTAAACCACCGCAAAAAATGCTACCGCGATTGGTAAATGAATTGCAACTGCGCGCAACAAACGACATGCACGTATTCACTGAGATAATTAGATACAATTATATTTAAACGTCTTTGGATACAACATGTGAAGCGTATTACACTTAACGTCATCATGAAGAAGAAAAGAAACCGCCGCGGTTTTGCCGCGTCAAATCTGAACGAGCCTGAATGGTTGTTGTTCGACTAGAGATGCAACCATAACAAGAACCGGTACCAGTAGGGTTCTAGACCTACCAAAAACTTCATCTAGTTCCGCGTGTAGTCTTTCCTGTATGTCTGGATGCTGTCCTATCTCCAGGATTGCCCAACTTATCGCAGCAGCAGTGGTATCATGACCCTGCAAACAAAAAGAGAGAAAGAAAAAAAAAAGGGGGGACTCGTGAAAACGAGATTGAATAGCGGGAACTTTCATTATAAAGAGGACCGAGTCTGAAGTTGTTCCGTAAGCGATGTTTTGTTTTCGTTTTGTGTTTATCAACTTCCTTCATATTTCTAACCGTGTAACCCGAAGAATGCCGTGTGTAGGGTGTTGTTGTTGATATTGTTGTTGTTAATTTCACTTGCTCAAACCATAAATTTAATCCCGATGAACTATTTAACTGTCCATGTTCATCCGTAACTGCACAACGCCAAATTCAAGAGTAATCCACTAGCGGACACCGAAGGGCAAATAAGTTTTGTATAACTTTATGCCTACTTACAAGGTATGATATCCAAGGTATGGTAAACAAATTACTATTTGGGGTGTCTGGCAGGCCTGGTGTCTGGTATCTCTTAATGAACTATCATAATTGATTCTACTGGGTTACTTACAGTCTATGAAGTATTCATATAAGACTTTAATACGGGAAGCTATATTTGCCAGGGAAGAGAAGTTTTCAGGCATACGCCTATACCTACAAAACGTCAACTTTCCAGTTTCTAAAATTTGTTGGCAAGCGAGATAAAGTTTACACTCTTCACTCTTATAGTGGAAATATAATTGTTTTCATCAAAATATATTAAATAAGGTATTAAAAAGTAGACCATCACATTGGATAAATTATCGGCGAACTTTTTTAGGTATAGATTTGGTCTGACACCCCCCCCCCCCCCCACCCCCCAATGCAGACACGTACATTGTTAGATATACCTCAAACATGAAAGTGTCTACTTCTTCCCGGATGTCTTTCAGAGTAAAGCTCGCATCTTCTCGATGCATCGCCAGGAGAAGGTCCAAGAATGCAATTCTTTTGCGTCTCCTAGCAACCGTCTCATCCTCATCTTCATGAGTGACACTCGGAGGCTCTTTTAGTCTTTCCTGTATCATCTAGGTAATAAAAAAATGCAACAGATTGCATTTTGATCGAAGGTAAAAGTGTTCAAGTCTCTGCCAGATTTGTCGCGGCAAAACTGTTAATTTTGTTATGATGACGTAAAGCGTGAGACGCCTCACATTTCTGTATCTTAATCACAAACCTCAGTGAATACACGCAAGTTATATTTTGTTGCACGCAGAACTTTAATCTTTCATAATGGTGTAAAAGCAAACGAGACGGCATATTTTTTTTTTTTTTTTTTTTGCGGCGGTTTACCGCGCCATGTATTTAAACGAGCCTTTATTAATCTACTAATACGTCTATTTATTCACCGTTCTATTGTCAGGTAAGAAGAAGAAGAAGAAGAAGAAGAAGAAGAAGAAGAAGAAGAAGAAGAAGAAGAAGAAGGAAAGGAAGGAGGAGGAGGTGAAGAAGGAAAAGGACAAGAAGGAAAAAAGAGAAAAAGATGTAGTAGGGCAAAAAGAAAAAGGAGCAGAAAAGGAAAAAGAACAGAAAGAAGAAAAGAAAAACAGAAGAAGAAGGGAAAAAAAAGGAAAAGAAGAAGAAGAATAAAAAGAAGAGGCATCATTTCCGGAATGGGGAATTAATCGAACTCCCACTCTCCATTGTCCATTGGATAGCCTACACGCTTAATACAATAATAAATGGAAGGAGGGCAACTCTCCCTCTCCAGAATAGACCTCACCTTTATTTCATTACAATTATTTATTTTAAAAAAAAACTTACATTGTCTGTAACATCGTGGAGGATCTTCAACGTTTTGTCGTGCTCTTTTCCGGCGTTTAGTTTGCCAAACAGGTAGTCTGGCCAAGTGAGTGGATTCTTAGCTCGAGCAATCACCAGCTCACCCATTCTATAACGTGAGCAAAGAATAGGTCCAAAGTCGTCAACATAAAGGTGATTATTCTACAAAAACTGGATTTTTGCCGGACCCAGAGAAAGGTTTGTAGTTATCTGGTATTTAATTGTTAACGTGACGCCTTCTCTTTAGTTACATGCTATTATTATAAAACTTCCGATTCTTTAACCGAAACCCTTTATTACATTGTAGTGGCAGTCTATCCTTAAAAATTCTAGAATACCATTCAATTATTTTGTTTTAAAATTGTGCTAAATTTAGCTCTTATAGCAATTAAAATATTTATGATTCGTTATCAAAGATACGTTCATGCCTCTTATATTCATTTATAACTCGAAGTACTTAATCAAACTATCTTTCACCTTCCCACTGCTTGCACATATTCATTATCACCGTCCTCTTGTGCGTTAGTACAACGGCCCATTGCAGTATCTGTAGGTACAGGAAGAGAACAAAAATATATGTCATGATAATAACAACAATAAAAAACAACTATAATAGTGGAAAATAATAATAATGATAAAAACGATATTATAAAAAATCATTATTATAAAGATAATGATAATAATAATACTGATGATAATAATGATATTAATAATACCAATGATGATAATGATAATAGTAATAATAATAATAATAATGATAATGATAATGATGATAATAATAATATTATGAATGATGATAACGATAATGATACTAATATATAAAGATTATCATATTGATGATAATGATCATAATAATGATGATTATAATGATAATAATAATGATCATATTAATAACAATATTAATATTTATGATAATGATAATAATTATAATATCAATTATAAAACAATCACAATAACAATTGAGCATCACTTGCGAGAAAAGCCAGGGCATCGATCAATGTGGGCAGTACTACCCCCTCCTCCCCCCCCCCCCCCCCCCCCCCACACACATCCACCTACCACGCCCAAATGACAAATAATGGACACCTCACTGATATATTTTTTGTTTTTATAAATATCTTTGTAACTTGTCTAATAATGTTTAAATTTCTTTCAAAATCGGTTTGCTGTCACATCGGCAGTATTCTGTTTCCGAATAGATTTTTGTATGTATGTAGGCAAAATGTGTTTGGATGTGGGGTTGGGGAGGGCGGCTTGGTCAGCCGCCATTTTTTATATACCGCATATTATATCCAGCACGCAGTTGGTGACGAGAGGAAAGATATTGATAGTCTCAGACTTATCGGCAAACTTTTCGAGTTTCTTGACCAAGATAGTGCTCTGCTCGTTGAAAACATCCATGAAACATTGAAGGATGGAGAAGTGGAAGGTCGGAGTGAGCATCTTGCGTCGATGAAACCATTTCTGACCAGTACTGCAAGGAAATCACATTCAGAAATATAGATTTTCTTGAGATTTTGTTTTGGGGTGATAACATTATTGTTATTCCTGGAGATGTTCTCCCATTATGATCAATGACGACTTGCAGTTTCTTTTGTATGTGAACTTGACAGTCTGTTATTCATGAACTTCTAACTTTGCAGCCGATAATTAAATGAGTAGGTCTAACGTTCATATTTTCTTATGTTTGTTTGCTCAAGCGTCTCGTCGTTTCAATTTTCGCCCGTATTTTATAGTAGTATCTGTCTTATCGCATACATACATGTGATTATATCATATTGATATTTGATATACCAAGTTCTTATCTCAAAAGTTCTACACGTGTGGGGTTCCTGGCTGCATGATATAAAACAACTGAGCTGGTATTCGTGTTGCCTCGTATTATTTGGCTTAAATCATTACATAAAATCGAAATGTTCGTCGACCCCTCATTTCAGTCCGAAGTCTAACTTTTCTTTTGTTAAAGGTAATGAAAAGTTTCGGGAAATTTTGAAAAATGGATTGATAGTATTTCTTTGAAATGTTAATATATTTGGATGCCCCTTGTGGATGTATTATAAGAAATAGAACATTTAGCCTTTAAAACACTTCTGCTTTCGAGAAATTGAATAATCAAAAATTTACCGGTGCTCCTGGTAAATTTCAAATATTTCAAATAGCGCCTAAGGCCACTCCATGGTAGCTGCGATCATGAAAATCTTAGAATATGCAGTTCTGATATATAATTTCCAAAAGGGAATAGCAAATCGGTCAATTGTAGTCAAGAAACATTTGTTTAGGTCAAAAGTAATATCAGCCTTGAGAGGGCGCTATACAACATAAAGAGTTTATTATTTACAATTTCTTTACTTTAGACTCGATTTCAACCGCGACAACGATCATTGAATATTGTAAAACCGCAAAGGCTTCTTATATGTTCATTTGATCCAAATTCATGACCCCTTACCAAAACTTTGTAATACCTTTAAACATGATCTTAAAAACCACGTCGGGTTTAACTGCCTATATAGTAGATTACGGTCCTGAATTTCTAATACGAAAATAACGCTCAATTTGAATTTGAAGGTAACAAAAAGCCTTTACCTAGTCAATAACCCTAGACCAAGCCAGGGTTCCAGGAGACGATATAGGAACCCTTTCCGGACGTGCTGGCTGCTGCTTAGTATCACCTGAAAGTGGATTACATGAAAGGGACTTGGTAACATTGCCTCAGATTCTGAAACAAAATCCTGGATTTAGCTCTTGCTGCAATCATAATTATAAACCTATAGGTCAGTCAGGAATCCTATGACTTTTACAAGCCATTGCCTGTCTGGTTATCAAGATATTTATGATTGGAAATCGAATTTTCATTCTTCGTTTTCCTAACGGTTTTTATAACACTACGGTCTAGTGGGGCAATTGAGTATGGTACCACCGTTCACTCAAAGATTTTTATTTTTTGAGGCACTTCATGATCATTTTGAAGCGCAATATTTGTTTAGGGTATCAGTATTAATATCACAGACACTTATAACACGTACGTAGGGCCATGCATCTCAGATTTAACATTGTTAAACGATGCCTTTGAGACTGAAATAATGATTTTATATATAACACGTACGATCGCCAAGACTTTAGAAACAAATAAATGTAGGACAATTTTAGTAGCCCATTTCAACACTTCTTAAATTCGTCATCGATATTACAAAAACGTTTTGCAGTAGCTGCGTTAAAGACAGCATCCCTCTTTCCATAGGGGAAATTACCAATCTTGCCACCTTCAAAAGATCCCTCAAAACTTACCTTTCTCCCCAGTGATCTATGTGATCTACTTTATGTGAGACTGTACATTTGTTGTCCTCTTTTCATATATTTGTATTATTTTGTAAGCGCTATGGTACTTATTGTTTTTAGCGCTCCTAAATATTCGATATTATTATTATTATCATGAACCGACAAATCCGTAGACGGTGCAAACGTTACATTGACGCACTATAGTAGCTATGCGATTCGAATGTGATTTGATATACTAGCCGGCTGAATTTACTTTCGAGTTGATTTCTTGAAAGTCTTCTCGATCGTGTTATCTATGTATTACAATGAAAGAGAGGCACAGGGGCTTTACTAGAGAGGAAAGGAAATGTCACACTCCATGCAGTATAAGTGGTTTTGTCACCAAAGTCGAATGTTAGAGCCTTGTCATCAATTTCTACTCCCCCGCTCTCTCTCTCTCTCTCTCTCTCTCTCTCTCTCTCTCTCTCTCTCTCTCCCTCTCCCTCTCTCTCTCTCTCTCTCTCTCTCTCTTGGATGACCTTCAAATTGGCCTTTACGAAAACTAGTTGTTATAAAATTTAGTAACCTCAATCGATATGAGAGGGACAACAGTTGGACAAAGCATATTGTTCAAGGATGTATTAGCACCGAACAAGAATCGAACCCGGGACCTGTCGTATGAGAGCCAAGAGCCTTCATAAATATACCTCATGCTACCTCCTCCTCCCGCCCCCCAAAAACGTTATCATTACCTCCATATACTTAGCGCCATAAAGAACGAGCACTGGAGCTGGACCGAGCCACATCCGAATGATCCCGCCTGTCTTGGCGCGATACTCGTTAAAAATAGATTGAATATCCACGAAGAACTCTGTCAAAGGAGAAAAGGAGCAATGGAAATGAAGAGGTTAATAGAATATTTTACAGAGAAGTGGAAAATATGCACGCGGGTATAATTAATGATGTTGAAATACACAGAACTGTGGATAAAAGCTAACCTCATCTATCGCCACCACCATCATCACCATTATCACCACTATCACATCACGCCAACATCATTATCAACCTCAGTATCAACATCAACATCATCACCACTTAACATCGCCACCACCATATCACACCGACACCACCACCTCTATACGCCACACCACACCATACCACACTGACACAACACCACACCACACCACATCACCACCATCATCACCCATTACCAGAAGCAGCACCAGTACCACCAGGACCACCGTTTACCCATCATAATCCCAAATGGTGCACATTACCTCTTTGGTCGCTCTTGAAGGCATAGGCGTTCCCGACCAGGGGTAATGCTAATGGTCCCTGGAATCTACTGATGAGGACAATGATGCGGATGGCCTTTGCGAGGAGGAAGGTCACGACGAAGGAGATGACCAGGAGAATGACCGGGAGGACGACACCGTATTCCATGGTGAGCAATTGGTAGATCCTAACATCTGAGAGGTTGATATACTACGAGATCCTCAGCTAAACAGTTTCAGATGAAAGAGAGAGAGAGAGAGAGGGAGAGAAAAGTTTTAACATTAGCCGCCTTATCCCCGAAACCCTATGCCTCTTTCTTTTGCTCTGGCTCTCTAGATGGCATCTGGCATCTAACCTATATCAATGACGATCGAGATGTTCTTCATATCTTTAGCTCTGCCTTAGCTATTCCTTTCTTCTCCAGTCATGCATTTCGTTAAAATATCTGCGATTTAACTAATTAAGAATCGAGACGGCATGAAACCCTGCATGAAACAGTTTTAAGAGACATTTTGAACAATGCAATAGGTTTATTTGGAAAGTCAGGAAAATAAGGAATGAAGGTTTCCTACAGGCACGGATCCAAGATTTCTTAAGGGGGGGGGGGCAAATTTGAAATTATGCGAGCCAAATATTGGTACGTAATAGTGAAACCGGCAGTGGCAAAAAACGTTTTTTTTTTTTTTTTTGGGGGGGGGGAGGGGGGGGGGGGTTGACAACAACAAAAATCCCCATCACCCCACTCTTACAGGCCCCTCTGAACGTTTCTCGGCGGGGTCCAGGGGACGGAGCCCCCGGAAGCTCAGGGGTTTTGGGCAATTACTGTCAGATGAGCATATTTCAATACCTTATTTGTGGCACTGGTAGATCACTAATTGGTGTGGGGTCCAGGGGGCGGAGCCCCCAGGAGCTCAGGGGTTTTAGGCATTAACTTACCGTCAGATGAGCATCCAGGTGCCTGACTTTGGGCCCTAGGTGAAATCCAGGGGGCAGAGCCCCCAGAAGCTCAGGGGTTTTAAGGCATTTAATCATCGTCAGATGAGCGATTAAAAAAATAAAAAAATTGGACCCCGGAAATTAGAAAATTATCAGATATTTCGTTAAGTGGCTTAGGAGGGGGGGGGGAACAATTTTGTTGGTTGTTGCTTTCTTGAGCGAACACACACACACACACACACACACACACAATAAAAAAAATCTTTCCACTTTTTCCCCTTTTTTCCACCTTTTTCTTTTCCTTTTTTTCCCTTCTTTTTTTTTGCCAGGGGGGGGGGGGCGGGCCCCCCGGGCCCCCCGGCCCCCCCCCCCCCTGGATCCGCCACTGGTTTCCGAAGGGCGCTTTCAAGTTCAAGTTCAAGTTTTATTTATCTTTCTTTCAGAACACACATAACACACTATATAACAAGTTAACAGAATATGGCGTTACAATAGAAAGTATATATCATTATACACGCACAATTTCTATGATGTTTCAAGATTTCAACTCCTAGCTGTATAGTCATACGGTGGAAGTCATCGTGTTCTTTACGGCAGAACAGAAACATTGTCGCGTTAAATTGAAAATATTTCAACCTGAACCCATGCATATTCCTACCTTAATGCTGAGCTGCATGAAGTTAATATGTACGATTTCTAAAAGCCTCTATCGCAAAATGATATTGCATTCATGCCGTATCATGTCTACATTCTATGCATTATTGTTTATACACAGTCTGCAGTCACGTGAGTATGTTAGACTTTGATATCACTTTGGGTGACGTCATTCTCCAGTATGTATATTTACAATTTAATGTTGAGGATATTGATTTTAAGCTAACACACTTATAGTCCGGCAGCCATCTCGGTATACCTTGTTTTAGGGTCTATAGTTTTTTTTTCTTCGGATTATAGTTTCTTAGACCATCAATTTGAAGAATTCGATTGCTGACACTCTGTCAGCATTGAGCAATTTGAGATATGTGACGTCATACAAAATGGCCGCCAAAATCCCCTTTTTAACCAAAATTAATGATATAAAAAGTTTTAACAGCATTTTACTTCATTAAATGGCAGTCAAATATCTTGATTTTTTTTCTAGAATCATCACTAAATAAAAATTGCGATGCTGTATGATCACAAATAATATGCAAATTTGCATAATTCGGAATGGCGCCCTCTATAGACACATTAACTTGCATAGTTCAAAATGATGGCCAAATACCAATTTCTAACATGTCTAACATGAGATTATCATATGTCATGAGTCAGATGCACTGGATACAGTGAGTAAAAATTGTGCTGCACATTTATTTTATTTTATAATTTGATACTCGAAGAAAACTCGGTTGAATTTTATGCTCTCTGTCCCATAGATATGAGGTGGCATATGGTGATAAATGCCCATTTTCAGTGACAGCGTTAAGAAACTAGAGTTGTATTCTAAGGTACTAGATTCTTTTAAATTAACCTAAAAAATACGAACTAGCAATACGATACAGGACTATATCCGTTTATAAGTTTGCTTAAAATCTTGAAATTTGTTTAAAAGCCCTCTAAAGTGTTGGGAACCCTAAAATATTCTATGCGGAAGAGGGTGTCATTTAACACTTAATTCTGCAAAGTGAGGTCGTGACTGTAATGCGTGCTTTCACACGCATGTTTGCAAATGAGCTCTCTTTACATTTTCTACAAACGCTTCAGTAGTTTGAGGTAGTGAGGCAAGGTTTGGGGGTATTTGGTAAATAAGAGCTTATGGACCCTAATATACATCTTCTCATTAGCATCAATTCAAATCGCTTGCTGCACTTTGATGTTGCCTGCTTCATCATAACTATGTTGTGGACAGACCTTTCCTTGGCATGACATCACTGCCTGGAATCACTTCAACAGGAACCTCATCTTGACGGTAAAGGCCTGCTTGTGCTTTTGCCTATTTCTGAGCACCCAATCATCCTGCAGACTCGCGCATATAATTATGATGTCGATCAACTGTAGTTTGTTGTCATGAAAAGATAGTGAAGTTAGCAACACTAGAGACACGTTTCAACAACCTCTCTCCCTAGCTTTATTGATCATTCCAAAGCTTTTGACTACGTACAACATAAACGCATATGGAAGATTATGAGCTAGATGGGCTTTCCAGCACATATAATTCAACTCATCCAGTCGCTCGATACCAAGAAGCAACAGTAAGAACAGAGAATGGCTACACCGAAAGGTTCACTATTGGTCAAGTTGTCCGTCAAGGCTGCATCCTATCACCATAACTTGTCAACATCTATGCTGAATTCATCATGAGAAAGGCATTTTATGGTCAAGTTTCTGTTGGTGGACGAACGATCACCAACCTAAGATACGCCGACAATACAACACTCTCTGGCGTATTGATGGGGAAGGGTTGGGGGGGGGGGGACAGTTGAACCCCCAAACAAAATTCAAACTGTTTTTTCTATATATTCGATACCAGTGATTTACAAATGTTGCTAAATTAAATAATTTTCCTGGGTTTTTTCTCAATTTTTAGTAAATTATTATTTGTTAAGCCTATGTTGGAAAATGACAAATCCTAAATTCACAGTCAAGCAAATAATATGCTTATTTAAAAGCCTACATGTCAGGTTCCGCAGAACAGCGGGGGTCAGGGGACTCGAGCCCCCCTCACTTTTTGTATAAAGTATGTTAAAGAGAACTAGAAAGAAAGAAAGAAAGTGACCTGAGGTGAAATGAGGTATCAAAATATGTTCATCTTACAGTTAATAAATGCCTGAAACCCTTGAGCTTCCGGGGGCTGTGCCCCTTGAACACCACGCCAATTTACGCTCCTCTCTTCCTGATCGTAAATACTTCACCCCCCCCCCCCCCAACCCCCGCTTTTAAAAAAGTTCCGCGGGGCCTGCATGTAACATGTATGAGTGGTGGTGATGCAGATTGTTTTTCTGCCCCTTTAAGTGTTTTTGCTCAGTATGCCACTGACAACACTTATAACAAGAACTTCAGAAGAACTACTAGAACTCCTTAAAAAAGAGTGAAGGATGCAAGTGAATAATTTGGACCCTACTTCAATGTGAAAAAGACCAAGATCATGATTGGTGGAAATTAACTACATGCAACAGAGCATTGTGGTTGATGGAGAAGAAGTTGATCAAGTGGACAAGTTTATATAATGTTCTTGGGTCAATGATTGTCAAGGAGGGTGGAAGCTCGGCAATATCTGCCTTTGAAATGTGGTGTTGGAGGAAGCTACTTGGGATATCATGAAGAGATTACAACACCAATGGACACAATTAATGTCCATCATCGGAGATCAACTGCCACTTGCTACCAGGATTGACAAGTACAAGCTACAATAGTTTGGTCACGTTAGCAGAAGATCAGGAGACAACCTTGACAAATTATCATTCAAGGTACCTTTGAAGGAACACGTTACAAAGGAAGACTCAAGCTCAGATGGACTGACGACCTTAGGGAAATCACTAGCCACCCTCTAAATACTAAAGACACTCTACCGGATTGCAGGAGACAGATGCCAATCAAAAAGTCTCATCAAACGGGTCACAAGGGTGAGCCATGATCTATATGACGACGACGACGAACAGTAAGAGATAGTTTCTTGGAGGGCAGCAGTGACGCAGGACTCAGTTGGAAGACTCGCGACCCGTTATGACCTCTAGATACTCTCGGATCTGTCAAACACCAAGCAAACATCATCAGATTTTCATCCGCAGCAGAGCACAACTAACAATGACTGTACAAGGTTGTTCCAGTGTCTCATGCCTGGCTGACATCTCAACTTTTGTCAAATTCTATAAGTCCGCCTTTGACATGGGAGTGCTCGTTTCCAGAATCATCAAAGAGTGCTATTGGGAATGGTGAAAGCTCTTATGACAAAATGTCCTTGACATTGACCTCTCTTGAACTTGTCTGCAGTCCTATTACTCTGGAGTAGATCAACTTTTCATAGACTTTCGTACCCCAACATTGACTTCTTCATGGCTGCCATGGTTTGAACTTTCTTGGAAATTGTGTCATAGAATCCACCAGGTAATTTCTTTTGAAAATCATGCATCTGTCTAGTATAGATGTCAACTGCTTTATCCACATTCACTGACGTTGGAGCAATGCTGGTCTAAATCAATTGAATAACAATGTGTGCCGTAAAACCACTTCTCACCGATTTGATGAAAAATGAATTCTTTCATATCCATTTTTTTCTTGACATATGTAGGGTAGGTGTAGGGAATTGGAGACCACCAAGCTTGAACGCATCACTGTCTGTCCGTGTTGGCTCCAATATTGATATAGCGACATGTGGCCTTCAACAACACTACTGCATATATCCAATTCATTTCGAAGACTACAATGCGTTCTCTCTCCGAGAAAATTGGCAAAATTGACCAAGATAAGCAATTTTGATCGTAAATTTTGCTCTGATGTAAAAACACAATTTTCACTGAATGTTGTGGTGTATGCAGATATTTAGGGGTGGCTCTTAAAAATTAGTTTTAAAAGGAAGTTTATGAAATGTGCCAACCATCACAGAAAGCTTATGGCCATTGTGTGTTGTGAATGGGTGTTCCAATTCACATTATGAATGGTGTCTGATCAGAAATGTGTGTAGGTAATGGGGGACACCAGGTCCAAGATGGGGGCCTACTTCTTCCCAGTTGTCAATTTCATGTTGAAAGGCACTATCATGAAACATATTTGGTTGTACGTGTCGCCATTCTAATTTGAATGCATTTAATTTTAAGAAGTTGTTTCTATGCTGTGAGTTTGAGCAATGTAAAAGTCATATTGCCAGAACATTATTCTGAAAGTATTTTAACATAATTGAGAGCACCTTTATTACTGTAAACAAAAAAACTACAGAAATATTTTGGGCCACATTGTTTTAAAGTCGTTTCAAAATTACAGTAAATTCATTGGCTGCATGTATATCATTCAAAAAGTGTTTGAACTAACTATAACAATCCCATTTTCATTCAAATTGTATTTAAAATGTCTTGATTTGTAACTGTCCCTTATTACCTACACATGTAGGTAATGAGAGACCTTTGGTGATGACGTCATTAATCATTGTTATCTTATTAATCAGTTACATCATGACCACAATTTCGTTACCAAATAAAGAGAAAAAATACTGAAGAGAATACAAAAATATCTGTATGTGTAACATTGTTCATGTTTATGTAAATTATGCAAATGTGCTTAAGGGTCTTCCATTCCCCATACCTACCCTATCTAAATGTGTACCAAACACGATGAAAGATTATTGCAGCACAACTGCAATTGTTGCCCCAAAAAAGCATTCAATATGATTTCAACGTGACATAGATTTAAGAAATTGGCATTTGGCTGGCACACATATTTTATTCAAATTAATATGTTTATAGAGGGCGCTATTTCAAAATATGCAAATAAGCAGGTCATCTATGGCCATGCAACATCACGAAACATTTTTTTATTGATGGTTTTAGAGAGATACAGACATTTGGCTGCCAAAAATTGTAGAAAAAAATCCTTATTATATATTTTTAAAGGAAAACCATGTACTTTGGCGGCCATTTTGTATGACGTCATATATCTTAAATTGCTCAAGGCTGACAGAGTGTCAGCAATCGGATTCTTGAAATAGAAGGTCTAGGCAATCAAAATCCATTGAAAAAAAAACTATAGACCCTAAAACAAGGTTAGGCCAATAATCTGGATTTGGCTGCCGGACTATTACAAGGAACAACCATTACTGAAAATATTTATATTTCCATTTGAATTTGAAGCGGTTGCGCTATTATGTTTACCTCTCTGATTTCCCTGCTATATTTTAACTTTCAAAGTTTATGACTGCATGGTCTATTCATTTCTACCCTTTTGAATGGTACCTTGAAACATGTACTGACTGTTTAACTTGAGAGAAGGAGTTTTTTTTTTTTTTTACTGGGTTAGTGGTAAGAAACCACTTTTTCACCGGCTTTCACGAAAGGCTCTTGTCATGCTTGTGATTTTGTTTTCTCTCTACAGATTGCTTTAGTCCCATTTACCTTTTTGTTAGCTCAAATTCAACCCCAAACGACTAGCTTCTATATCCTTCTTCTGCTTGTCAACCAGATTGTGCATTATTTTTTCATCACAAGCGGTTTTACTCCACCCCCCCCCCCCTGGACATCACCCATGTTTGACAGCTTCTCGTTGTCGACTTGTATACCAAACACGGAAGTTGCCTCCCCCCCCCCCCTCCATATGCGTGTTCCCAAAATCTCCGGTAAAGGGGTACTTTTTCGCGCGACAAAGTCCGGCCCGCCATTGACTTTCACACCGGAGATAGGGGGTGGGGGGGGGGGGAGGAGTTACCCTCTGGGGACCTTTTTTTTTTTAACCTACCAGGAATGTTCAGGAAGTTGAAGTATTTCAACTTTTCAATAAAATGCTCTACGATGTCGACAGCTAGAACTAAATTCCCTCAGCGGTTCTCCTCGCAGGACTATCAACGAGTCGAGTTCAACCAGCCTTCTTCCAGTGTCTGCATGAATCAGAGTAGCCAGGGGCGGATCTAGGGGGGGGGGTGGCGGTTTACCCCCCCCCCCCCTTGGGCGACCAAGTGAAGAAAAAAAAGGGGGAGAAGAAGAAAAAAAAAGTAAAACAGTATAACGGCGCGATTTTTGGAAAATCCTGGATCCGCCACTGGGTCAAACCACCCCCTTGGCAAAAAGCTAGATCAGCCCCTGCAAGCTCTAGCTGCCGTAGGTTTGTCGGGAAAGATCTGTTGCTTGAAAGATAGAAAAATTCTTTGAGAGATGAAATACCAAGTAGACTTGTCCATGTCGTTCACAATCATGGTCAAGCCTCTGTACTTCATTATCTCTATCACTGGGATGACCAATGAATCATTCACATTTTAGAGTTTTAAATCCCGTCTGTACTAGCTTGGCCAAGGGGAATTAGACCTCCCTGTAAGGTCACTGACAGGTGGTTATCTCATCAAATCAGCTCTCAATTAACATAAGAAAAAGGGGATCATGGGGGACCAACAGGCACCGATTAGGCATTGTTTGCTATGTAGAGCAGTAGAGGGCGCAAGTATAGCTTTAAGTAGTGCAGTTGGGCTTTAAAATGAAATGGTATTGGAAGTCTTGAACTTCTTCCATTCTCTCGGGAATGGAGGCTACTTCAAAATGGTCGGAGGATATATATATATATATATTTTTTTTTTTTATCCACGGCAATTATTGAGCCCCGGCCTAGTATAGTGTTGATCAATCAGTTTCTCAAAATAAATAAAATTTGCAATCGCTGCTCTTTGAAGCAAGTCTTACGTGAAGTTAATCTCTCTCTCTCTCTCTCTCTCTCTTTCTTTCTCTAATTCGGTCTCTCTTTACCACTGTATCCGTCTGACTCTCTCTTTCTATTTCTTTCTCTCCTCTCTCTTCCGTTTATCTCTCTCTCTCTCTCTCTCTCTCTCTGATCCCTGTAAAATCATGTATTATGATGCATACCTGCCAACCTGAGACAAGAGAAATTAGGAGTAAATTTTTCTGGATGGACTACGAGGTCGCGAACCACCGAAGGATTGGGGTAGTAGCCCGTAGATTGGGGGGGGGGGGGGGGGGGGGGTACACAGGACTTTAGGGTCTATTTTTTTTCTCTCCATTTTAATGGTGCAAATGGGCCTTTTCCTTCAACCTTTTCGCCCCACACATAAACAATTTTTGAAATGTGAACACTCACAAAACTACATGTTTCACTACCCACCTCAGTTAGGAGCCCTATTTTGCAAAGGTATATAGTAGTAGTAATCCAAAATAAATCCGAGGAAGTCCGGTAAATAACAAGCTTCCACGATCGTAGTCATTGCACAAGCATTGAAGAAAACACGCCAATGTATACAGTGTTTATGCACGGCGTATCAACTGCACATGTAATATAAATACACGTGGGATATACGCAGGTATGAATAAACATCCCCAAATTGCTGATGTGAGATGCTTGTAGGATACTTTACAGGACAGAATGGACATTTTGCCATTGAAAATGGCGGACGCACACACAAAATATTAATTTAAAAAAATTATCAAAAAAAAAAAAAAAAAAATTAAAATTAAAAAAAATCGGAGTTTTGAGGCATGCACTCGGAATTCGGAGTTGGTATGAAAAATGAGGAGAAACTCCGCCTAAATCGGGGTGGTTGGCAGGTATGATGATGGTGTCATGATTGCTTACCAGTTTTACCTAACTTAATCCATCTTTAAATGTGCACTTCGTAATACAATTTTTTTTTTTTTTTTTAAATGGTGCATTAAGTCGAATACTAGACATGGGCCTCGTCTTACACAGATCGATTCAAATTGATTGCTGCTTGCTATCAAGCACAACTCTTTACTAAACCTGAAATGAGATTGGAGGACTTGTAATCAATCATATTCAATCACAGCTCCTCATCAGACAGGACCCTGGAGGACACAAATCATACAAACAAAACACAGACAAAATATTTTTTTCAGATATTTTATTGAAAAAATGTAGTCATTATCAACAAAGTAGTAACTGTTTGGGGGATTTTAAAAAAAGAAAAGAAGAAATGACCCAAAGATCTCTTTCACAATCCCCCTTTCCGCTCAGTACAATACCACTATACTAACAAAAAATGCTTATATACATAGTGTTCTCTTCAGTACAGGTTGTCAAGTCTCTACATACCCTACATTTTTTTCTCACCCTCTCAAAACGAAAAGAGAGAGATATTCTGAGCTAATAAAAACATTTCATTGTGTTTTATGAAGAGGTCGAGCAAAAATTGTACAGGTTATTCTTCCCATAAGTGATTAACTATCTGACTTTTTCTCTTCAAGAGAATGTATTCTGATTGAAAATAGTTGCCATCAGATAACTGGACCTGAAGTGAATAAGTAAGGCAGTGCTCTAGCAATTACCATGGCGATGACTCTTTTGGAGTTTATGTCTTAAGAGATATAGGGTTAGGGTTGTGATTGGGTTATGGGTTTGCTTTAGGTTTATGTATAGTATTTTGTGAAAGGCTGAAGTTCCAAAATGCAATTAGTGTATAGGTACTCGGTCATGTAGCAACTGGCACAAAAGCATGTGTTGTAAAACCAAGCTGATAAAGAAATATGTTTATTGTGTATTATTTTCATTGAGTTGGGATTAATCATTTTTTGAATCTGGATGAAAATAGATTAGAGGTGATCTGATGGCGACTATAATATCAAAAATTCCATTTCCATTATCAAAAAAAATGTAGTGGACATCTTACGTCTAAGTGAATACAATATGCATGGAAATTACAAAAAAGTACAACGAACTTCATCCTAAATTTACAAAGTACTTTTCCATTAGTTCAAGTGGCTTATATTTGCTCAACATAACACGTAAAATGGCAGAAATAAGCAGCAGATTTAAGTGAGGTACAGCTTTGCTTATATTTTGTCTGCACATGGTCATAATTCTATCTAAAGAAACCATGAAGACTTGTTAAGATGCGGCCCAGTAAACCATCGCAAGACAGCTGCCGCAGGTTTTTTCAACTTGTTCATGAATAGTAACTGAATGCGACAAAGACTTTGCACATATTCACCAAGCTCTGTGCTATAACATACCCACACGTGAAGCATATTACACTTTACTATTAAAGATAAACTTGAGTTCTGGTAAAAAAAAAAAAAAATGAATTCTTACAGAATCTAACGAAACTTACACTGAATGTTCTAGATTACAAATAAATGTCATGTGCCAAACAATTTTGGAAGAAAATGTATACTGGCTGAGTAATGAGCATAGAAAGATAAGGAAATCAGGGTAGTACTAGCCCCGACACTATGTGTGTTGTCCCATATACATCTATCTGTGTAAGTGATTGTTACTTTACCAAGACTCTGCCAAATTTATGATGATTTTGATGACTCTAGAACCTTGCATTACATACTATTACTTACATGCTATATGATCAACTTTTCTGATCCATTCCACACCTTTTCTTTCACAATGCAATCGCATTACCAGTACTCAAGTTTATCTTTAACATCATCGTTTTTAAAAAAACAGCCACAGTTTTGCCAGGTCATGTCTGAACAAGCCTTAATTCACTCGCAACTTCACCTGTATTAAATACATTACCATAATAACTTTTGTTAGCCCTATTGTTCTAATAAATTGTGAAAGTTTAGAACTATTTCTGTGTATGGATATGTCATCTGGGCCCTGTCTCATACAGAATTGCAATTGATTCAAATCAAACATTATTACTTTGATCGCAAATCGATGCACAATCCACCGATTAAAGGGCATATGATTTGATTCAGATTAATTGCAACTCTTTTTAAAAGTGAGACAGGCCCCTGGTCAGTGAGTGCATGTAACTTAGGGGTGCGTCTTATACACAGGATTTTTAAGGTATGTGAGGTAAATGTGCGATATCATTTTTAAGAAGATTGGGCAGTGGTAACATAACAGTGAAGCAAACTAAATCTTTTGATTCTATTACAGGAGAACTTTAAAAAAAAAGAAAACTTCAAATCAACTCTAATAGACATAAATATATGGAACAATGTGGTAGCACATTATATCAATGAGAATTGAAGTGCAAATGAAATGAATGTAGTTCGGTATTAGATTGACAATTTGGCAGAACCAAGCAGGTGCAGGTTCAATGATGCCATTACATGCTGCTCCCTTGAGTGAGGAAAATAAAGTTCAAAATCAAGTTTGAGAACTACCAGGAGTTAAGCTAGATTACATCAACTTCAATATATCTAGGGCTTAGAGTACTTCTTGCAATATAGGAGACAACAGTAAATAAGAAACAGGACATAAAATGTTTCTCCATGTGGGGAGTAGAAAACTGAACAGAATATGTACATTCATATCACAAGTTAGCAGCAAATTGTTAACGACTCTGGAAGCCACTTAAAACCAAGAGAGGAAAAGAAAAAACACAAAACCAACAAAATTAAATAGATAACAATTACAATTCATATGAAGAGCATATAGTACTTATAATAGCACTTCAAAGGTTGATATGCTAGCTGAAATTTTCTAACAAAAACCAAGGACAATTAAAACAGTCATGTTTGGGGTTCACCATGAGTGAGTTTATAAAGTGTTCTTGAACATCAAATAATTTCTTTGGTGCTGATAACATTGAAGTTTTTATTGATATTGTCAAATTATCAATTTACAAGAAATGGGGCACTAAAGAATAATAGACATGTGAGTCTTCTGCAATCTTTTTTAAAATGCTTGAAAATAATGGATCATTTCATAATAAATTGAAATTAAAAAGGGAGTCTTAATTAAGTTGAATGTAAACGTTCTTTCTTTCTCCTCAGAGAAGAGGTAAAATACAAGTAGAGAGTAAAATAATATAATTTAATGAAACTATAATGTGATTAATCAAATGATATTGATACTGGCTTGAGGCCTGCTGTTTTATATACTGAAGTATAATCATAATACATACATATTTACAACGAAAGTAATATACAACCATAATCTTATCTCATATTGAGAAATAAGTGATAATGATAAGTAGAGAAAATATAAATATCATCAAAGATTTCTTTGTACAGAAAAGAAACATCCTAAATATATTACTTAAGCCCATCGTACACTATACAATCCTCCTGCTGTTCGATATTCAAATAATTCACGATAGCATTTGATATGAACATTCAAATTTCTAAATTCTTAATGATCAATGATTTGAACAGGCATATGATTATTTAAATCAAGATTTAAATTGATTTCAAGCTTTCTTGAAAGAGGAGTAGCCATCAAATAGCCAAAATCAGCTCAGAATCGTGGTGACGTCGGATTGTCTACAATTTGCAACCGATTCGGCTCTTATCTGAGTAGAAAGCGTAAATGCACTAAAATTCCTGTTGTTTGCATTCTTTTCATTATTCAGAACCAAGATCGTTTGTTTAGAATTCTATACCTATTGCCATTTCTTTTAAACAAATTGGACTGTAGGAAGATTGTATATTGTGCGGTGGGCTTTATACATGTATACAAATCATGAGGATATTCTAGTTAAGTACATGACAACAAAAATCTGTTCATTTTTCCACATCAAGAGGCAGTACGTATCCCACGTGCATAATACAGAAAAGGTGACAAAAGCGACCTTTTTAATACCTATTCCTGAACCATTTTTAGTAATTTGCGCAGAATCACATCAAATATTAGTCAAATTTGGTGATTTCTACATTGCTATAGTCAACTTTTTGATAGGGGAATTCTTTTTAAAAAAAATTAAAAAAACACAAAACAACCTCAAAATACATTCTTAAAAACAAAATCAACTCTTCATCATAATGACATAGAAATTAACTGAACATGATCAGCTTCCCATCATTCCAGTACCGTAATTGAATGATCCATTGTAATAATATTTTATGAGAGAATCTACATAATATGTTAGTGATTGAACTGAGTAGGTAGCTATGGTTTATCTATGATACACACAATTTAGATAAGTTAAGGAGTTTACATTGAAGATGAAATCAAATATATAATAAAAGGGGACCTGAAAAATGACCAACATATTCCAGGTTGTGTTTTACGATCAAAGGTCTTCTTTATCCAACAAGATTTGGACCACATTATCTCTTGCGAGAGGAGATCTGACAGAACATCAATGTCGTCATTCCTCTTTCAAGATAACCGTGAGTTCAAATCTAAAACACGCTTGGATCGAGTCCACCTGATCCCCTATGAAGAACGCGACCCAAATACAATTACAGGGTATAATTTTCATATAAAATACTGCTTTATCCTCTCCCTAATTGATTACTACGTGTCCATCTGAAGTCTGAATATATCTACATTACGCCAGTCAAGTAAGATTGAATGTACATCACATATACAATAGTTATCTACAGACATATAGTACTATCAACTAAAACTTCTTCTAACAATACACCGGAAAATAAGAGAGACAGAGAGAGAGAGAGAGTGCTCTGATAAGTAAGTATTCCAGTTCTGTACAAGTTTTAAATAAACCCCAAATTAGACTTCCAATCATACAGCATAAACTCTAACACACATTAGAAATCTGTAGTAAAAACTGTACAATGCATCATCATAACTCTTTGTATTTTTTTAATAATCTTTTTCTTCATCAAACTTGTACATATCATTTATCTTTTAATCTTAATTACTAGTTAATTTGGCAATTGTTTCATTGTAATACAAAATGTATTTTTCACACAATTAATGTATAAATACTGGATGCGAACAAATACAGAATAATTGAGTACATGAAGTCAGGCTTTGAGTGGTGCAGCCTTTCAATTGTAACAGTACAAAATCTACCAGTACAAGATTGAAATCTTGAATTTCAACCTTGGACAACACATGTTTGTTCTTATTAGATATCACCATGTGAAGTGTAGACTGTTTATGAGAGTTTTCTATAATTACTGTTTCACATTACAAAACTATCAAACATTATGGGAATTTAATGTATGAAATGTAAAACGATGCATTTATATCTCTTTTATGACTTGAAGTCTCCCTAAATATGCAATTTCTTTTTGTGTTACTTTTTTTCTAAATTTTCATCTCCTTTCATGAGAAATAAATCGTTTCATTTGAATTTGTAACAGAATTTTCCAAACAAATTAAGGCTACTGCTATGACAATCACAACATGATTGTTTTGATTTGATTATCTAGTTTTTCAGAAATATCCCAATAAACTATTGTTTTAGCATATATATTTTAAAATATAGTACCTGCGTAAAGCCCCCCCCCCCCCCACCCCCCACCCTAACCAAAAGTTAGAGTTCACGGCTAAATTCTTTATCAAAGTGTTCTGTTTCTATGACGACAAGAAAAGGTTATTTCTCTCTTTTTTTCTCATAAAGGCAGTGCTTTCAAGTAGGGGAAAATAAAAACAAGTCAATCGTTCAAAATCTATATATAAATTAGACAACATATATATGTTTTACTAAGTTTTTAAGTTAAGAGTTGGGTGTAAAACGAGAATTGAGGTAAAAGACTAAAGCTGTGTCTACATAAAGGTCTACAACTGGGAACATACAGAGGTCGGGGTTTCAGAGAGTTGTGTGATCCTACATGCTGTACATTTTTAGTTACAATATATATGTACATGCAGCTCATATATATAGATATTTTTATACACGTAATAAAAAATTGGCACTTTTTATATCAAATCATTCAAATAAGTTTTATGACTTTCCTAATTGTTAGCTGTTAAACTATTCTTGATTAAAGAACAGTAATATAATAGTGAGTTTAAGTACTTAAAATTTACTCTACAGTTTTTGGTTTCATTAGTACCTAATTAGAAGCCATAACTATAACCTCGTTAACAATGAACTCATCTAGTTTTCTAATTCTTCCTCACACTTTCATTCACTTAGCACGGTCTTACTTCTCATCAAGATTGTTCATATATCGGCTAGAGCCCAGCCCTAATTGTATGCTTTGAGCATGCAATGGTTACACTTCCAAATGACAAATGCCATGCTTTCAACAGGTAGGTAGGTAGCAACATTGTTTGAAATTTCAAGAATCAGTCGTGTTTTGTACGATTGTGAATTTGCTCATGATATTGATCACTCAGTGCATTCATGTATGCTTTTATCAAGAATAAGTTGATTAATCTGACAAGAAACATAAATTCTTCAAAACATGCAAAAATTGAGAAATCAAGACCTGAAAATGTTCAGAGATTTGTTCAATCATGTTTGTAATGGGATATTTCACTCCCGGATAATTAGCCAGAAAGTAAACACGACAAAGCTGTAATTCACCTGCAGGTATATTTAATACCCTAGAAACTTGTTCTTGTATATTCTGTAATTCCAAACTATGTTACTGCTGACCTGCACCCATATAAGATACAGTAGTATAGAGTACTGATAAGAATAAATAGTCGCTAATGATGCTTACAAAATTGTGTTCTTTCACAGCATAAACCAGTGAACCAGCGAACCCCCCCCCCCCCAAGTTCAACAACCCACATCCAAAATAGTAAAACGACTACGTATAATCCAAGATGTCTGCCAATTTTTTTTATTTTTTAGTATACCAACACCTTCTGAGCCACGGGCAGTGAATCCCCCCTCCCCCCCCCCCCCCAAAAAAAAAGAAGTTAGCATTCTGCTGTAAGTTCGGATTAAAATATGACTATTTGTCTAACCCAAAAGTAAAAGCAAGATACATTCATGTACTTTGTCAAGGTTTGTTTCCAAAGAAGATGTCTCAGCCTGATTCGACAATTAAAACAAAGATTTAAGACCCCTAATTTGACCATTACAGGCTCATTTCCATAATTGTTTGCAATTCTGAAAGCTCAGAAGGGGCTAGCTTGGATGTCATATAAGTGATTTCAATGTGTGCTGCATTCAATGTTTACCTATCTTACATACAAGACCACCTACTTAGCTATAGCTGTGAAAGTACACAATAATTCATCAATGACCACAACAACATTCCCTGGTGCAAGTACTTTTAAGATTTGAGCATTTAAAGAAGTACAAGAGTACTGCATAATCTGCGATGATTTGGTTTGTTTAGTTCATTTGGTAAATATCAATCCGAAGAAAAATTAAATAGGTATTTCTCGTCACTTCTAGGTGCATTTGACCACAGTCGATGAACCGTGAGAAATTAGACATGTGTGACGATACATCAGGAACCACAAATCTTGGCTCAGCTCTGTGTATGTGTCCTTGTTCTGTAAATGCCAGTGCTTCAGCTAATCTCTGTCTTGGACTGCCATTAGCAATCCTACTGGTGTAGTGGCTTTGGTTTGTGTTACCATTTTGACATACTTTTCACACAGTCGTGTCAACACCTCTAATTGTTTTGGACAACAGTTAAAAACCTGCTTGAGTCTGTTGACCACTCTCTGCTTCATCTGATAAGATTTGCACAAAGCTTTCCATCTTTCTCACTACTCTGCTTCAAGACCTTGCTGGCTCCATTGCTGTGCTTCACACCATATGCAAATTGACATCCTTTGAACTCTCAGTTTGCCATAACCTACAACTGCTACAATCCAAAGTTCACATTCACGCTCTGTAGAAACCTATGTGATCCCTGTTGCAAAATAGTCTGTGCAAGTCTATGCAATCCTTCAAGGGCTTGCGTCTATCTAGCTCTAAACTTTAAATTCATTTTCTTGTAGTTTTCCCAGCGTCTTCTTCACTCGGAGGGAGGTGACTCTGGCGGCCGGGTTCTGGTTCCAGCATTCTGACATCACTTTGGAGATGGTTCGTAGAATCTGCCGGAGAAAAAGAGAAGAAAGTTGCATTAAGCTTAAATCAGACACGATTTGAAGGTCAACCAACAATTTTCAGGGGAAAGGATGACTACACCCCTAAAATAATTTGAACAAACATAGAAGGCCAGGTTATACTTCTTCTCAACAATATCTATTTGGTATTTCTTAACCACTACTGTTTTAACTTCCCTTACCTCTTCCCCTCCCTCTCTGCCCTACCTCTCTCATCACCACCAAGACTACATTTCAAGCTAATGCTAATAATGACATCATCCCCCCACTTGATCTATATACTATGTCTCCTCTCTTCTCTAACACTAGCACTGACACTCTCTACTTCCTTCATCCCTCCTCCCCCCCCCCCTCCAATCACAATACAAACCAATGGAGTAGATAAGAGAACAACTCGCATCATCTCCACTCCATCGATTTGGTCTCCTCCTCTCCATCACCACCACTCTCACCTGCTCCCCCCTCTCATATCCGCTCTCCTACCATCATCACCACCACCATCACCATCATCACAGTACAAACTGGTGAAGAAGTGAAGATAACTTATATCATCTCCACTCCATCTATTTGGTATGTCGGGTCTCCTCCTCTCTATCACTACCACTCTCTCCTCCCCTCCATCCCCTCCCCTCCATCCCCTCCCCTCCCCTACCACTACCAGTACCACTCCCAGTGTCACTCTCTCCTCCCCTCCCCAACCACAGTACATACTGATGAAACAGAACAACTTACATCATCTGCACTCCATCTATTTGGTATGTCTGGTCTCCTCCTCTTTATCACCACCACTCTCTCCTCCCCTCCATCCCCTCCCCTACCAGTACCAGTACCACTCCCAGTGTCACTCTCTCCTCCCCTCCCCAACCACAGTCCATACTGATGAAATAGAACAACTTACATCATCTCCACTCCATCTATTTGGTATGTCAGGTCTCCTCCTCTCTATCACCACCACTCTCTCCTCCCCTCCATCCCCTCCCCTACCAGTACCACGCCCTGTGTCACTCCCCCTCTCCTCCCCAACCACAGTACATACTGATGAAATAGACCAACTTACATCATCTCCACTCCATCTATTTGGTATGTCTGGTCTCCTCCTCTCTATCACCACCACTCTCCTCATATCCTCTATGCTGGGATCCATAGGAACAGCATCATAGAACGGCAGCTGACATTCCTCAACGATTCCTGCAAGATGGAGAGATGGAGGAATATGAAATTTAGCAAAGTAGCAACAAGTCACCATAAAAAAGCGTTTATCTTTTAAAGGCATCGTAGATGCACGGCCATACGTGTTATCGATGCTTGTGATACGGTGTAATATTGAAGCCCTAAAATAAATCGCGCTCCAAAACGATCAAGAAGTGCCTCAAAAAAGTATTTTAAAAATTCGAGTGACCGGTTTTACCATACCCATTTTCCCCAATAGACCGTAGTGTTATGAAAACGCAAAACTTGGTTTCAATTTCCAATCATAAATATCTTGAAAATCAGACAGGCGATCGGCTTGTAAAGGTCATGGGGTTCCTGACTGGAGTAAAGGTTTATAATTATCATTGCAGCATGAGCTAAATCCAGGATTTTGTTTCAAAATCTGAGACAAAGTTACCGGATCCCTTTAACAGAATTTCATGTTTTGCCACACTTCATATGACCTTGACTTGATCTTGACTTGCTCTGTTCAGATGTCAAGGTGTAATTCACAGTTTGTCTGATGCCCTAAGTCTAATAATCATTTGATCAAAAATAACAATACTTAGTAAAGGACCAGTAGACTAAATGAGCAGTAGACCAAATGGGAAGTAGACTTATTGAAATTGCATCAAAAGGAAATTAGACCAAACTACTTAGCCTAAATGTTCATTAGACCAAATGATAAGTAGACAAAATTATTATTGGACCGTGCGGAAAGTAGAAGGCTGGGGTAGACTATATGGGAATAGACCAATTGGGTAGTAGATGAACTGGTTGTAGACCAAACGACAATAAACCTTTGATAGCATACCTCTTGTGACACATCTCCTAGCAATCTCCCACAGCACCATGCCGAAGGAATACATATCCGCCATCTTGAAGGCATCAAATGTGTTACTCATCAACACATTGTCCAACACCTCTGGAGGTAGGTACCGAGTGGTTCCTAGCCTCGTGTTCTGGCCTAGGTCTATCTCGTTACCCTCACTGTTTAATAGAAACAATAAGATATTTAGAATGTTATATTTTAAATTTAAACTGGATGTCAGTTGTAAATTGAAGTTTGTACACATGTATATTATGTACTTACATTTCAAAAGACTCATCAACATTCTTATCTGAAAATACATAATACTGCTCATTATAAAATGGAGGCCATGTGTAGAGGAGAGACAGCACCTATAGATGCATGTTAAGAACCCACTGCACTATTCGTATAAGAGTAGGGGGACCCTGGTGTAATGGTCTACCTGCAGAACACCAACCAGTTATACCGGGGAGGAGAGACCCGATCAAGGGTTACAGTGATTCAGTTTTCTTTTTGCCTCCCATGAACAGGTGAAACCCAATACATAATAATAACAAGACATAAGACATACAATTATTTGATTACCTACATGTATGATTACAGGTCATTCAATTGTTGAGATAGACCTGATTTAAAAGGTAAGAAAGATGATGAATACAGATCGGTTCAAGATTTTAAAATCTGATGTTTACAATTTTTGTTCGTTTATACTACCCTCCCCAAGAGCTTTATTCAAGATATCACAATATTTGATGAAATACCCACATAAGGCCTATAAAAAAAAAAGATGTTGTATTGCCCTTTAGGTGCCAAAACATGGGCCGTTCAATCGTTTTTACTCCCTCGTTGGGCTGCTTTTTCTCAGTTCTGAAAGCTTTAAAAGCCGACCATAGATGTTAAGATTTGGGGTTGGTCGCAAAGGGCAATACAACCTCATTTTTTTTTAGGCCTAATGTAAGTCCCCAAGGACTAATGTGCTTTTCACAACCTCATCACACAATCTCATCACACTTACCTGAGGAAGCGGGCAGCTAGTGACATGTCAGCAATCATACACGTTCCATTCTTCCTCACCATGATGTTAGAGGACTTGACGTCCCTATGAGCGATGGCAGGCTTGCCCTGCATGCCGCAGATCTCTGTGTGGAGATGAGCCAGTCCGTTGGCCGCAGAGTACGCCAGACGAAGCATGCTCTGTGAATCAAGGATGTTCACGTTGAGGAAGTCATAGAGGGAGCCCCATTCATGGTACTCTGTGATCAGGAAGAGCTGGGTGTAGGCCCCGCTGCCTCGTATGTCTGCTGCAATAAAACCTGGGGGCAACAAATAATCAAAATATCAATTAACAGCAAAAACAACAACAATGATATTGGTAATAATAATTGGACTTTTGCAATGCATTAGCACGAACTTAGATCAAGATCTATCGTAAAATGTTGGTTTAGCAATTTATTTTCGTATTCATGTCAACAATGCAAGATAAAATTGTCGGTAAGATGTGTTGAAATGTCCTGTACCATAGTGGTATAGTTATTTTAGTGTTCCTAGTCCCATATGTCCAAATTCAGGCTGGTTTTGACTTGATTTTTTTTTTCTCACTCTTTCGCCGTAAAGGCCGCACCCGACTTTTTGATATTTTCTCTTCCAAAAATACTGCGGCCTTTACACCGGCAAATACGGTAGTGCCTTTTCTGAAGGATACAAGGCACTGTAAGTTAGGGAGGAGACACTCCAAGGTTACAGTGATTAGGTTTGCTTTCCCTCTCCCGGGTACAGGTAACATCAAATAAATAATAATCAATAATAAAATATTAAAGGCATCGTTTAACAATGTTAAATCCGAGATGCACAGAAGTGCCTCATAAAAGTAAATTTTTTTGATTGACCGGTTATACCATACTCGTTTTCCCCAATAGACTGTTGTGTTATGAAAACCGTTTGGCAAACAGTTTTTTTTTCATTACAATTCCAATCATAAATATCTTGATAATCAGACAGGCGATCGGCTTGTAAAAGTCACGGGATTCCTGACTGACCTAAAGGTTTAAAATTATCATTGAACATGAGCTAAGTCCAGGATTTTCTTTCAGAATTTTGTTCCAGAACCGGATCCCTTTAAAGGAAACCTCACCCAAAAAAGAATTTTAACTTATTCTGAGAGATATATCATATTCTTGTCCATCACTGTACAAGATTCCTCACTAAGTATGTGAGAGAGAGATATAAAGCAAGAATAATTATTGAATTAAATTCTTTTCAACTAAAACTTGGTGCATAAATTAATGTATAAGTTTGCCTGGTACAATACATTATCAAGAAAATAGCTGGGCCCCTGTTATGCTAAAAGGCATTACATCACGCCAAGAATATCTTCATTTGTATAATGTCTCTTGTACACTTCCGTGAGGAATATTGTACATCAAAGCGGAGAAATACATCTCAGTTTTCAGCATACCAGCACATATTCTTTGGAGCGAGGTTTCCTTTAATCATTTTAAGATGATAGTACCAGTATCTATGAGTGAAAATGATATCAGCTTTGCAAGTGCCAGGTTAATAGCCTATGAACCTACTCACACAAACAAATAAGACTACTCTCGGTGGGAATGTATTTAATGAAAGCTATATCTTTCATGGTGAGGTTTTAAAGATAAGTACATGGAAACATTGCTATGTGTTGAGACTAAGAAAGTGACCAGCAGGGACATTCTTATGGCTCACTCTTAAAGGTAAAGACCAGTATTGGAAACGCCCCAATTTCAAAAAATGAAATGGAAGCTCTCATTACCAATCATGTGAAAGAATATGTTTTGACTAATACATGATGATAAAAAATTTGCCTGGAAACCGCCTACTAATTCATATATTTGGTAAATTTATTTCTCTCATGGTCTGTGAGAGATATAGGGTAGTCCCATATACATCTTTCTGTGTATAGTGCTTGTAACTTTACGAAGAATGGGCCAAATTTCTTATCATTTTGATGATTCCAGAACCTTGCAGATGCTAGATGCTAGATGCTAGATGATCAACCTTTTCTGATCGATTCCACAACGTTTCTTTCACAATGCAATCGCATGACCATAACTGGTCTTTACCTTTAATTCTAAAGTGTGAATGGTGGATCATAGAGGTCAAGCTTTGTATAGATTTCCCACAAAATCAAACACTAGAAGGGTGTAATTTCACCTACCGGTAATAAGTTTGTATGCCACATGAACATTGTTTTGTCAAATAAAACTGACATTAAATTGGTTGTTTCAGTATTCCATACTATATTTTGTATTATTGTTTGTATGTTTTTATGGTTATGGTTAAATATGATATCTTGAATAACTACCTTCCAAATTTTACATTGGCATCAACTTCAAATGAAGCTTGAAAAAAGAGGGGGGCAACTTACTTAGTATGTTTGAATGCCTTATACAAACTCTATCAAAAGATATTTAGGCTGCTCCTAAAAGCTGTACAGTTACTGTTTAGTTCTAATAGCAGGGTGGGGGGGGGGGGGGGGTAACTTACTTACTACATTTATATACCTCAAGAAAATTTTGAATTTTGGAAATAAAGGGGGATAACTTACTTAATATGCTTGTATGCCTCATGAGAACTGTTTGATAGATCTCTGTTTCCCTAAACCAGCTGGCCTCTTCAGCAGTGAAATAGATTTTGACGGCGACATTCTCCCCTCTCCATTTGGCCTTCCAGACCTCACCATAGCGCCCTTTCCCAATCTTACGTATCAGCTGAACTTGCTTGGCAATGGTGCGTTGGACCTACAAGAGAAACGGGGGAAAAATACATGGATTACTTTCTTGCTAAATATATTACTCATTGCAGATGTAGTATCAAAAATAATATTGCTAGTGATATTTGTTTGTAGGCGTACGATTATTGATTGAATTATTTGACCGCCGGTCCACCCGTAAAGTATAAAGCACGCTTGCTTACAATATATTTTATCACCTGACAAAGCGTTGCAGCGGCGCACGAAAAGTCGTGATCTTTTAGATCCCTTGTTGACCATACATTGCGAGACAAACAAATATCACTAGAGATATTATTTCCAATTAATCTCTTGTTTAGAATATCACAATATAACAGCTTCCATTGTAACTTGCAAATTTTAAAGGGACAGTCTATCTCAGATTTGGAGGGTTCAGTTGATATTTATTGGGTCACATCAATTTTGATAGGTGATTCTTATAGTTAAATATATGGCAACAAAATGAGTAAGAAGTTCAGCGACCCGAAACCGACATGCCTTATCTTTCCATTAGATATAAATAGCAAAAGACCACACAAAGCTTAGCGTTATCATCATTCAATCTTGTCGGATGAATTCCTGAACGAACAAAAAGAGAGACAAGAATGTTTGGTCATTTTGCTCAGAAGCGTCTTCAAGTCTACACACGTCGGATGTTGCCCTTTTGATGTTAGATCTAGTGATTAGAACTTACGAGGAGAGGAAGTCCAGAACCGCTTCCAGATGCGCTGGACTTCTCGAGTAGTTCTGATAAGGTCTCCCCCGGTCCAATGAATGAGTCGTCTTGCTGCGCTACCTCAAAGTCATAGCGTCTTCTCACCTCTCTCTTCTTATACCTAAATAGAGAGAAATATGCCATACGGAGATTAGAGAGGCATGGCATACAATATACTTTGTGGTTCTTTGTTTAGTGTTATGATCTAATGTGACCTTTCTCAGATCAAGATCTGTATTAATAAGTTGCTTCCAACTACTAAAATAGAAGAACAGGATGTGCTAAGATGCCTAGACAAAGGATGTACTTTATGAGAGGAAAGTATTCCAAAGTTTCACTGCCCTTTGATAACATATAAGCAACGCAATGAATATTAAAATAGCACTATTTTTGAGATGCCTAGACAACAGATGGACAGCACATTTTAAAAGGGAATGCATTCCAAAGCTATGACTCTTCTTTGATGACATTTACGCAACAAATTTTTATTCCTACATTGTCCAAATTGTTGATAGTGTCAGCAGTGATATTATAAGCAGTATTTCAACGATCGTAACTTTAGTTTACAAATTTGATCAAAACTTTTTGTATTTGCGTAGCACCCTTCTGCAGGGCGCACAATTCAAATACAGTCAAACCTGTCTATAGCGACTGCCCAAGAGAAACACAAATAGTGGCCTTTGTAGACAGGTGGTCACTAAAGCAGGTTTGACTGTACAATCCATTTATCACAATACTTCAACTCCACTTTTATAATTCTTTCTTCCTTTATCCATTTCTAAACCACGTCTGAACAGCGAAAGAACATAATGTTAAAGCCCATAGCAGTGGGCTCTCATTTGGGAATTCAACATCATTCAGGTATTTACCGAATAACATGTGTTTTCAATCACTAGAATTCAGTTTCATGACCAACAGGCCTTATGTAACACTCTGCAATTTTCACCCGTCCCCCATATGGTTAAATCCTTATCTGACATTTGCATCATCCGAAGATTCTCCAAGAGACGAGGGGGTATTTCTTGATGGGACTTCAGGTTTGCTGTGTGTGAGACTTGTAACACTCATTAATGGTATTTCCACCAAGTCTGGTGTCAGTGAGTTTTGACCTTCTGCATAGGGAAACTGTCTACCATCTCCCTTTAAAGCCCCTCTACACTAGTTTATCCAGGCTGGATTGGACCTCCCTGCAAGGTCACTGACAGGTGGTTATCTCATCAAATCAGCTCTCAATTAACATAAGAAAAGGGGATCATGGGGGACCAACGGTCACCGATTAGGCATTGTTTGCTATATAGAGGGCGCAAGTAGCTATAAGTAGTACAGACAGCCTTTAAATACCCTTCTGGTTCTCAGTAGCGGATGAGAGAAGTGGATGAGAGAAGAAGACTAACCTCAAGTAGAAGAATGTAAGAGCAATGATGAATGCTGCGGCACAGAAAGTGACGGAGATGAGAAGAGCTATTTGGTGGACGGTCGTGTTGTAGGTGTCTTCTACACCTGGCAGTTCTGTTTAAAAAAATACAAAACAGGTGTTTATCAGTTTATTACTTCAATGTGACATACATGTAGGCATACATAACATATTGGGTATTGTGGGGATGTGGCGAAGTGATGACCAGAAGGAGGGGGAGGGGGGTGTCTCCATCAGAAGTACACCTTTCTAAACTTTCACAAAATAAAACAATGATTCATCATCAATGCTGTTTGAAATTAACATCTGGGTAGGATTACACAGTACATCTGTGAGAAAATAGTTAACCTTTGGCTTGCCAGTACTACAAGTATGTTCATTTCAATTATCCTAGAAATTGAAATGAAAAGAATAGTTTCCTACAAACAAAACAAAATATATATATATATAAAAGGGAGAGGTGAAAGCTTTAGCTCTGTAAAAACACCATAAAAGTTCGAAAGACTGATGGCAAAACAGAGCATATAACTTTCCAGTAGACAATCACACAAAAAAGTGTTGTTATCAAAACATACAGCACTCTTTTTTCCTTCAAATATCAAATCAGAGTGACAAAAAGAGGACTTTTTGAGAATTGATCTGTTTACCTGTTGTTGTTGAGGTAGTAGTAGGGGGTAGGGTAGGGTTGAGCTTAAGATTACAATTAGGCTCATCATTACAGCAGTAGACTGTACGGGATATTCTGTGATTGCTAAGCTGACCCTTGCACTGCATCAAACCCCCATCTTCCTCCGGTGCTAAACATCCATACGATCTGGAGAAGGAGAATGAAAGAGGAGATATAATAATAATAATCATATTAAGAATTGGATTTATATAGTGCCTTTTCCAAAGGATACAAGGCCCTGTCTCTTGGACTATCAACAATTTGAGAGGAGTTGTACAGGTAAGTTTTCAGTTGTTTTTTTAAGAAATCTAGTGAAGTACTGTTTCTCAAGAACGAGATGGACAGATAGAAAAAGAGTGAGAGAGAGGGAGGGATGGAGGGAGAGATGGAGGGAGGGATGGAAGAAGAGAGAGAGGGAGGGATGGATGGAGGGAGAGATGGAGGGAGGGATGGAAGAAGAGAGAGAGGGAGGGATGGAAGGAGAGAGAGATAGAAAGAGAGAGAAAGAGAAAGAGAGAAGAGAGAGAGAGAGAGAAATAAAGAGAATGACAGGGAGAAGGGAAATAACAAAACAAAATGCAAAAGAGAAATTGGTTATTGCTACATGTACAACTGTATGTGTAGTATGGTTGTATAGTGCATAAAACAATTACATGTACATGGCATAGATTCACTTGTTGAGATATGTGTAAGTGTGTAACTACATGTATACTTCAATGTGAGCACAGCTTATCAGTCCCTGCTGTAAACCCAGAAACTTCAATAAGCATCCAAATTCTGCAAAATTCATGAGTGATTTAGATTCACAAAAAAAACATCATCATTTATCACTAGTGGGGCTTTTAGTTCAATAAAGTTGTAGAATGTCTTCCTAGCTCCAAAAGCACTAGGACAAATATTGGTAAAAGTACAAAATAGTACAATGATGAAGCGAATATGAACACAACTATGAACACAACTATCAAACATGACTGCATCGTTTTCCAAATGTGTGTTGGTGATCTTGATATCTCTACAGAAAATTGAATGCATTCACTATGAACATGACAGACAAAGAAAGCGGACAAAATATACAGTTCCTCAGGTAGACAAAGGAACATCCCTTCACTGCTATTATGTAAAAAGGTGAATATGCATGTGACACCTGTTCTACACATTTTTACATAATAGCAGTGAAGGGATGTCCCTTTGTCTACCTGAGGAACTGTATATTTTGTCCGCTTTCTTTGTCAGTCATATTCATAGTGATATTGCTACTGGTAGATGTGAACAAAGCATGAATCTATTTTTCCAGATCCATGATAGGAATAAGACATAGACACAGAAGGAATACAACATGAACAATAAAAATGAATGCCATGGATATCTACACATATCTTCTCACTGTCTCCTCCCCGCGAGATACGATATATGAAACCTGATGATATTTATGAATCAAGGGATCTTGTTTTTTCTACACGACAGGTCAGTGGATCCCGATCCCTTCTGAATTTCTTTCCATATTTTTTGCGACAAGTGATAAATGAGTTCGCTGTCGGCGTGATACATAGGGGTTCATGACCGCTCCTGGAAGAAAAGAGCCGCGTGAAGTGTTGTCTTTGCAGCTTCCCAGAAAAAAAGGAAACAAATCACGAATGCTGTGATTCTTCTTTCTAACTTTCTCCTTGTATCGAGCGACATAGACTCTCATTAAAACTGTGATACCAGCTGGTCTTACTAAATTAGCTTGAAACAAGTCCCAGACCTGTTGGTGCCCCATACATTCTATACAAAAGAAATCATTCAAAAGTTGGAAACGGAGAATTGACAGGGCCTGAAATTAGACAAGATAAATGCCTAAAAAATGGCATCCTTGATTAAATTCAAGAAGCATGTTCCTATCAATTATCCTAGCATCTGCTTGTGACATCAATTTCAGTTTGATATCTGGCATGTCTGGACAATTCGATGGGAGTAAGGTACGAGTCCTCTTATTCTTTTCAATGAAAAGAAAAAAATCAACGAAAAGAAAAAAAATCAACATAATCTATTTGGTGAAAAGCTCAAACTGAAAAGAATGCAACTTCAAACATGGATAAATTTTCAATGTACCATACTTTTTTTAAATGGACTTGAATAAATCAAATTGAATGCAGAGCATAAAATTAATGATGATAACGACGTAGTTTTAGCAGAAAAGGTGCAGGTACACTGTTAGTCACAAAGACATCAAATACAAAGGAGTATTACATTAATGAGAACTCATTAACTCTTTTTTTAAGTGGAGCATTCCTCTGCGTATAATATATACTTTGAAGACAAATAGAGCGAGATGAAACATTTCTGTCCCTGAGATTATTCTCCTTCTTCAATTACATGTAGTTATTGGTAGTGCATCAATTCTTCACCATCCTCATCTCGTCTTCCAGGCAAGGAGAAGCAGGGGGAAAAACTTGTCAGGCAGATGGATATGTTTGTTATGAATTCAGCATTCATCAAGTCTGTCATTATACATGCACCCTATGTATTGTTATAGGCACTGCGAGACATTGAACCTGAAGCAACGTTCCGTTCGCCTATAGGCATGCATGTCTAGTCTACAGCCAAGCCAAGACAATCTTTCTTTTTTATCTCAGTCAATAAGATATTTATGATATGTTTTCAACAGTACACTGTTTATAAAGCTATCATCTTTCCTGGTAGATCTTTTCAACTGATAGTTTTTGACATCAGCTCCGGGGATCAAAAACAAAAATCACAAGTAAATTTGATACCAACTCTTCTTCTTTTGATTCAACTCCAAGCTCCAACATCTGGATATAAGAACAGACTCATGCACTAATGCAAATCTCAGATGATTTCATTCATGTTCACTTTGTAGTCATTGCTCGACACTGTGATGTTATTCTTTGTATTATGATCGGCCATTGAACCTACAGCTATGCCTCGGCAAACCCACGTACATTTATATCCTCTCTCTTGATGTCATGTTACAGATAAGCTGAGATGAAGTCTGTGAGGGGCTCATATCATATCTACTCAAGTTACAAATTCAATATATTGGTTGATGTATAAATAATGCATAGTGACCACTAAATAAACCTCAGCTTGCATCAAGATCAAAATTCCCACAGACAGGTTCTGAATGAATAATAATCATCTCACAAACGTAATTTCAACATATTTGTGTCCTTTTCTGTTCAGTTTTAGCTTTCGAGTTATAAGATTGAAAATATTTATAAAACCCAAACTTTACAACACGATATATAAAGTTTGTATGATATATAAATAAATAGATAAATAACATTTTAGAAATTTGCAGATAGATGATAAGCATTAAAAAAAAATAAGGCTATAATCTATATATAAATCAGTGATACTGATAGTTATCAACTTCTACAGGTTCATCTTCAAACCTGATTACACATACTGGTACACATAGAAAGTAAATATAAATGAATTTCCATCATTTACAGACCAGATAATTCATTCAAGATGGTTTTCTAACCACACTCGAGCGCTACTAAAGGATGTGAGATTCATTATCCTCCTCGTGTATTATCCCTTTATCATCAATCAAGTTACTCTTTATTCATTGTAATGGTCGGGCAGTGAACCTGAGGGGAAGCAACAGTCAGTCTATGTATTAACATGAGCTTTAACATATTAGCTGCTGGGTTCCACACATCTTAACCCATGAACTAATGAATTCCCTCTTTTCAACAGGTTCCTATAGGCAACAGTTTAAAGACCATGTGCTTTTTTCCCCATCATTTATTCTTCTTTTCTCTGCATATACATGTATATATGTACACAATAAAATCCATAATATAATGAATGATTTGTGTGTCATTATTATTTTTAGGGTGTGTAGGGTAAATCATTCTTTCTGGAACTAGCCATTGATAATAATTTGTATTTAAAGCCTATTGAGAAACCAAAATCATCTCCAATGGATTGAAGATAATATTGATATGAGTTCAGCTCAGTCTGAATAGGAGTTTTAACTTCCTATCTCGCTATATCCCTACCAATATTACCAGTAAGAAGCTTCTACGAATCAGCACCCTGCTTTAAAACAAGATGCAAAACAGCTACATGTATACAACATTTATGTGGTCGATTGTATCTACGCAAAATGTAGCCTGGAAAAAAAGATGACATCTTCCACAGTACCATTATTTTTATCAGTAAGAAATCCCTTGCATCAAAACTGCACTTCCACAGAAGAATTTAATTCAAGTTTTTTCACATTTTGTTACAGAGCAACACAGAGGGCATCATGAACTGAATTCATCTCTACCTCAGATGTCAAAGGTCACTCAGCAGAGTGGGAAACACAAACAAACCCTTGCTCTATAAATAGACTGCAGTCTGCCAGCTGAATGACCTTGAGTAAATCTGCTTGTAAGGTCGCGACCTAGCCCCTGGGAGAAGGGCACAACATGGCCCCTGGGGAAAGGCCCCTGGAGATAAGGGCATTATCACAGCCCCTGGGAAAAGGGCATGATCATGGCCCCTGGAAGAAAAGACAAGGACATAGTCTCAAGACATGCCAGCTTGGACTACAGACTGTTAAAAATTATAGACCAGAAAATCTGGGAAGCTTTTGGTCCATCATTAGACAAGTTCGCCATTTTTTAAATAAAAGGGTATTACATGTTCAAGCTCTTTTCTCTATTCCAACCAAGAGATTATTGGACAAATCAAAGGGTAGTTCCACCCCCCCCCCCTATTTTACAATGCGTTACATTTTCATGAACTTGTCTTTGCATGGAAAGTAAGCCCGGGATAGGAGATCTACATTCTCTTTTCCATTCTCACTTGCTTGATTTTCCTTATACAGAAAATCTCTGTCTTTGATTACATCCCCAAACTCACAATTTGATTTCCACTACTCTGTAAACACGCTATTTGAATTTGGACAGCAGTTCGCATCGCAACGTATGGCGACAGTGGCAGCATCCATGATCTACAATGTATGCGTACATGGAGGCAGACTGATTATGAGATAGAGAACTCGACATGCAATCTCACCCACACATAAATCTATATGAGTGGGACCACATGTAATCAGACGCTACTGGGTCATTGACTGTTTATTTGGGTATTGGCAGACACACTTGCAATCACTATGTAGTGGCGTCTACATTGGGCCAAGTTCACTGTGCGATGGTTCATCAATTCTTTTCATGTAACCATGTCTTCAGGAAAGGCTAGGCTTCAAATACAGCCTCTATTCATTTTAATTTTAAAAATAATTTAATAAGTAATGCAAATAATTAGAAAGGCAGATCTGCACGGAACAAGCTCCCATTTATACACTTTTAATGGGAAAAAATGAAAAGCACTCAACAGAAAATGACCAAAGCAGCAGCATGTATAAGGTGGGCTTTTCCAAGATCCCACAGAAAAGGGAAATGATGCTGTCTCAAATCTAAACACAGACAAATCAATAGATGGGACTACAGCTGTAGAGACTGTACACCATGAAAGTTTAATGTTAAATTAAAGAACTGGCATTTATTATCTTGATAGATTTTCAATGTCTGTATATTAAACCTAGAAGTGTCTAATGCATGCATTTGCTCCATACATTCAACTGTAAAAATAAATTCCTACACTGCAAATTGATGACAGTGAACAGGGCATAAGACACATACTTTTAGGCCTATACGTGTACATACCGTGCACAACCTTAAAGCTGAAGACCAGTTATGGTCATGCGATTGCATTGTGGATGAAATGTTGTGGAATCAATCAAAAAAAGGTTGATCATCTAGCATATAAGTATTGGTGTGTACTGCAAGGTTCTGGAATCATCAAAATGATAAGAGATTTGGCCCAGTCTTGGTAAAGTTACAAGCACTGTACACAGAAAGGTGGGTATGGGACAACGCGACACGTGCGCGATATATCTATCAGGTCCAAATAGATATAATAATTTGCCAAATATATCAATTAGTAGGCGGTTACTCGGCAGAATTTTTATCATCAGGTAGACTATTAGTCTAAACATATTCTTTGACATGATTGGTAATAAGAGCTTCCATTTCATTTTTTGAGAGGGAGCATTTCCAAAACTGGTCTTTACCTTTAAATGTGTATGCCTACATTGACATCTGCGGGCAGCTATGACCTCGAGTACCCCTTAGCCAATAGTCATATGTAATTGGTAAGTACTGCAAAAACAATTTACTGGTAGTGTTAGACCTTCATGCACATGTGACATTAAGAGGCTAAAGATGTGCAGATAATCTGTATCATAAACACCTTGCCATCTTGCATAAAATGTTGAGGCCAAAAAGTGCCAGGGAGCGTCCAGACAGAGATAGAAACTATTACAGCTCCATTCAACGCTTTGCATCCTCTGGAAAAGGTGCTATGTAAATCCAATTATTACATCATTGTTATTGTCATTGTTGGTGTTGTATTTTTGACTATTATTATTATTATGAAAATTATTTCTTTCTTCACAATCACCTGTTTTTGAGATGTAAAGAAAGACTTTTTTTTTTTAAGTTACCAGGACATCACCAATCAGATGAACCTCTTCAATGCCTACAGCTTTTATGTTTGACCTGGAACCCATTTCACAAAGCCTTTATTCAATGACAAATAACAAACATCAGTGACAAATCTGCTGATAACCAATCAGAAGCAAGCATTTCAGTAGCTTATAACAACAACTGTCATTTGTCACTGATGACAAGTTTTGTGAAACGCCTCCCTGAATGCAAGGCAGCAGTGTGCATCTTCAATCACAGAGCTCGCTCGCTCTCAGATTCTATGATATACACTGCTGTCTTGAGCCAAGGCTGCAGTGACCCCTCAACTCTGGTTATCATCACAGACTTTCACCTCAGTGACACCGTGACCTTGGTCTGTAGGTCGACCCAGTCTCAGCACTGTCACTTCTCCTCCCCAGGAGGTCAAAGGCCTTGAAGTAATTAGTCTTGACCTTTACCGATGAGGACATCCCCATGGTCCACTGTCCCAAGCTGTCCATATATCAATGACCAGCAATGGACAGCTTGTTGATAAACAAACGACTCCCTGTTGATAGTGTATCTTGCTATTTATAGGAATACTAATTGAGTATGAAAAATGGAGTAGCTTGGTCATTACAGTGATGCCCAGGTTATGATGGGTAGGCCTGCACTGCAGGGTTCAGGCTACTGTACGTATTGCTCTTTGGAAACTCCTTCAAGGAATACCCAGGTCTGTTTTATGTTTAGGCAATTGTGCAATGTATTTCAATTACTGCATAGGTTAAAATCATTTGTAGAGAGCTTGAAGGGTAATAACTCTGTGTTAAACCTTTTGTGAAAATCTTTCCACATTTTGTGGTTTGGGTCTATAACTATTTATTCAAACCCCTAACAATATGCTAGATGCACGAGTACAAATGGCAAAGATTTCTGCACACACTGGATCCGTTTTTTTTTCTTCTTTATTAGGAAGGAAAAAATCTTTAACATTCTTAAATTGGCAACATGTTGAGAGATTCAAAATCAATGTTTTTCGAAAAAAATTGGCAATTTCTTCCACTTTCCGATAACATTCTCTCCTATGTACGTACATGTATATTGCTTTCAGAGACATTATTTAAACAATGTAATGATAAAAGAAAAACTTTACTGTTGCCAATTTGAAGAACAGTATGTGATCAATTTAGCCCTAAAAAAAAATCCTGAAAGGATTAAAATATATGAGTTGATGCTACCTCAAAGCTTGACAATCAGTTATTATGCTGCTTATTCTTGGCAGATGATATTTCACCCTTGGTCAATATATCTGAAGTAAATTAAGATTTGCATCAAGTTCAAACTCGAAGAAGCAACTATCATACTATACAAGTAATTAGGCTTATACTTTGGGGCACCTATTAAACATTCTGGTTTCCTCATATAGATGAAATCTATCTGATAGATTTCCTAATACAGATATTTTCTATCAAGTAGATTTCCTAGTAATGGAGACACCTTCTATCAGATAGATTCCTAATGCAGATATCATTTATATTACCAGATTACTTTGACGCCATTTCCTCGTTGCTACCATGTTTTTTTAATAACATCATGTAGTCTAGGCAATATTAAAAGCAATAAAAAAGTTACGACTTTGTTAATGACATTAATACTTGAAATCTGAAAACATGACACATGAGAAACGGGGAATCGGGGAAAAGAGAATTAAAGTTCAAAGTGATGAAACAAGAGAAGATAGAGAAGGCATGTATATCCAAGCATGATGGGAGAAGCTAGTACCAGTAGGCTGATAGAATGGGAAAAGGTGAACGAGATAGAAAGGTGTTCAAGGATGAGCCTTTCATTCTCCTTTTGGTCAACCCCGAAAAGCTCCCCCACCGTCTGTCAGATCGAACTTTGGCAATTTTTCCGACTTTTCAAGCGTGAATTTGGTCGATGACTAATTCCAAAGCAGCGCAGCTCGATTTTCATGGTGAGAAAGCAAAGAAGTGCATTGACTGGGCCCGAGCTGGTACATGCATGCGTGCAAATTCCTTAACTTGCTAATACTGCTCTTATTCTCAGGCTTCCACCTCTCTCTCTCTCCCTCTTTCTCTCTCTCCATCTCTCTCTCTCTCTCTCCCTCTCTCTCTCTCCCTCCCTCCCTCTCTCCCTCTCTGTCTATTTGCTATACATTGTACATCCCTTTTACTCTACAATGTACACCTGCCATCTGGTGATTTTCTTCACTTCTTGCTCTTGCACCACCCAGAAAAATGCACAGCCTCATAAATACCAGATCCTTTTCTTCCTATTACTTTTTTTAACATTTAGGCTAACTTTAAGTTAAGTTAAGTTTAAGTTAACTTCTTTTTTTTTTATCCACAAAACTGTAGAGAATATTCACAGCCTTCCGAAAACCAAGATATTTTTTCTACATTATCTCCATTATCCAGTACCATATCCCAATTTCTGAGTTGACAAACGTTTTTTTTTTCTTCATGAGACTTTAATATCTTGTTATGATAATTTTGTTCTCTACCTACATGTACAATGGTAATGGAGCTTAAAATTTTTTTTTTTTTAATGTTTGACAAATGTTAATTGTTCAACATCAATGCCTAATAGATACCAGATACATGTATGTTCACTATAGCATGTTCAAATGAACATTGATCGTATTTTATTTGAAGACCTACTTGCATATATTTGTCATCCTATGGGGAATGTCGCTATTGAAGCTTTTTGGGGGGATGTATTCCAGCTCTCTACCATGGCTGTGCATGAAAGTGACAAGAATCATGAACATGGCATTGTAGCTGGCACATTTTGGTCCTCTGGCGCTTCAATATCATGTTGTGACTGCCGTGAGAAATTCTACCCAAAATATTGGCTATCATATTACAATTGACTAGCAGGGAGAGATGATGGAAAGAGAGAGATGGAGAGACAAAGACTGGTTACAGAATAAAAGAGAACAGGACCAAGATAAAACAGAGGAAAGAAAGAGAAGGGAAAAGGGAAAAGAGAAAAAAAGAAGGGAAAAGAGAAAAAAAGAAGGGAAAAGAAAAAAAAAAGAAGGGAAAAGAGAAAGGAAAAGGGAAAAAAGAAAGGAAAAGGGGAAATGAGAAAGGAGAAATGAAAAGAGAAATGAAGAGAGAAAAGAAAAGAGAAAAGAAAAGAGAAAATAGTAGACAAAAGAGTAAGGAGAAAAGAAAAATATAGAAATTGAAAAGGGACAGAGAGAAATGGAAAAGAGAACAAAAGAGAAGAGAGAGTGTGAGAGACAGATAGAGAGTGAGAGAGAGAGAGAGAGGGGGAGAGAGAGGGAGAGGGAGGGAGAGAGAGAGAGAGGGAGGGAGAGAGAGGGGGAGAGAGTGTGTTTGGTAAAGGCAAATAGGCACACTTTCATACTACAAATCAAGACCAATAATCCTCAGCAACACTGACTGGAATAACTGAAAGAACTTTTTTTCCCTTCATAATTATGTGAGAGAAGGTGGGGGGGGGGGGGGGGGGATAGAGAGAGTAAGTGCGTGTGTATGAGAGAGATGGAGAAAGAAAGAGTGAAAAAGAGAATGCATCCATATTTTAGTCCTTAATTCATCATGACTTGAAGCATGCAACAGAGCATTCCCTGAGGGGAGTGAGGTGAAATTGAGATTTCAAGCTTCATAGACGCCTAGACTAGGCAGCTGAGTTTTTAAAGGAACATTATTTCATTTAATTTAAACGAGACCTTCCAACCTATCAATCCTATCATCACTTCCATAGTCCCCATACCCCAACCTCTTTCCTTTCCTTCAGTTTCAATCTTCATTATTCTCTTCTTTCTCCTAATTAGCATACACCAATTTCAACTCTTCACTGGATATTCTCTTCATCTCTCAATATATTACAGGTTAACGTAAAACCAGAAACTCTCCTAGACTTTACGAGCACTTTAGCTTTCCAGAGAGTTCCATGGCATAAAAAGATAAAAATAAATAAACAAACAAAACTGAAAATGCAATCCCAAAAATTTCATAATGTGAGTTGCTAATATTTAGAAATCTTAAAATTTCTGAACTTTAACTTACAGTGATGTCCTTTACTGTTTGCTCGTAAAGACACATGCTACCGTTAATCGAGCAAGACAGATTATCCCTTGAAGTATCATTATGAATACCATAAAAGGCATATTGATGGTGCTATAACACGTCTACTGCCTTTACATTTTATAGATCCTTCATTCTAAGTCAGAGCCTTTATGAAACACACTTGCATGTGAACAATTTCAAAGGCAATGCTCTTGTAAAAACGTCTTTGATAACTTTCACAGAGCAAGGAAATTGGCACTCAAAACTTGGGAAATGGGACTCAAGTCACAAGTAAAATCACAAAATGACAGCTTATTATGATCAGTTTCAAAATTTAAAGAGGCACAAGGCATAAGAGTATCAGCAATGGAAAACAAGGGAAATGGAAAAGCAAAGTGACCTATGATTCTTGAAGCCGAACTTCAAAGAAACATACATGAAATATTCAATTACTGAATTAAAACTCTTCAAAAGTGAAAACCCTATAAATTTGTATAAACTAGAAACAAAACAACTTCCGAAGGATTTTAAAGGCAGAATCGATCCATCTTACTAATTCTGTTTCCAACTCCACGAGCATGTGTGTATAAGGTATGGTGCATTATTAAAAGTCTATAGTAATTCAGTAATCAACAGGTTAAAATCACAGATTCCAGTCCACTGGCTACACACTGACTGTGTTTCCAAGTTTCAGGTCAGCCATCGAAAAAAGGACATGTTCTGATGCCCTTTAAAGCTGGATTGCGCCTTTAATGGCAGGTCTGATATGAAATATGTACACAGTCTTGAATTACCAGCCCGGTTCCACCGCTGTATTAGCTTTCGTGGGAGCTCACCTGAGCAGGCGATTATTTCTCTCAAGAAAATCCCAGAGTTTTAGGATTGAGGCTTTACCATGCAAGGCAGGATTGAGTACTAACAGAAATCCATCGCTACAAAGGGCAAGATGGCAAACAGAAGGATGGAAACGAAGGAGTTGAGAGGGCTAGAGTGGAGACATTTTATACAATTTCTTCCTCTCTTGCTAGTTCTTTCAACTCATAGAAGTGGATTTGATCGTAGATTGTATTACAGATGAAGCTCATAAAAAAACTAAGCTAGCATTGTGGTTTGGGAAGCATGTAACTCTGCACGCGATGCAAAAGTTACATCGCAAAATTAGTGCTTCAACTAACTTTTATGTTTTCAATATGATTTGTTCATATCATCGATATAGTACTCTATAGATGACAAATACATTTTAAGTTTTTGAATACATGGAAAAACTTGAAACTTAAAGGTTTCAATGCATGAAATCTTTATCATTGTCATGTACCTTGGCACAACAAACATGATTCAAGAATTCATAAACGGAAAGTGACAAAACAGAAGTAAATCAAACACATTATTCCATTTGACAATGAATAGTTATGCTGCCTTTATGGCATCTGTTTCAATATTAATATCCTCTAATGGCAGCTATAATTTTACAATGCACAACATTAGCTGGTAGATGAGTAACTTTGAGATAGAGTGGGGCTACATGTATTGGTATATGGAGGTGGATGTATGCATACTGCATGTTCTCCCGGCTTCTACCGAGTCTCAAGTTTCTCAGTCCATCTGAAATGAAATCTGGAAAGCCAAACACTGCGCTCATTTCACAGGTTTGCCAATTTTGTTCGATCTCCCAATTTTTATTGCCTTTTACTTTTCTTTTCTTTATTTTATGTCAAATGTTACATGAAATTCCTTCATGGTATTGTCTAGTCATGTTACATCATACAGTATGTATCTCAAAATATTCCTCTCCCTGATAATATCCTATCTCATAATCAATTCCTGCAATAAGAGCTTTTTAACTTTTCTCTTCCCACTCCCTAATTCCACTTTCACTTTTAACTTACAGTTACAAATAATAAAAATAGTTTTTACAAACATATACCCAACTAGAACCTTGATTCATTTGCAAAACTCACCACCCCTTCCCTCTGTAGTCTGGACCCCTACTCATTTCTCTATTACTTCATGTAATTCTTTTTCCCTCCTCCCCCCCCCCCCCTCCTCCTTCTCTTCTTTATCTCCATCTCCATCTCCATCTCCATCTCCATCTCCATCTCTCTCTCTCTCTCTCTCTCTCTCTCTCTCTCTCTCTCTCTCTCTCTCTCTATCTATCTATCTATCTCTCTCTTTCTCTCACTCTCTCCTCCTTGTCATCACTTCAAGAGACCATTTTCAGGGTGATGGAAAGTCAACTTGACAGGAGGAAATGGACAGTCTTCAGGATGATAAAGTGATGCAGTTCATCATCTTCTCATGTCAAACTCCATTACAAAGTACTCTCAGGACCGTCCAGAACAAGGGTGAAAAATGTGCACAATTATGCTCTAAGAAACGGTCAGTCATAATGATAAGGCGGATTACTTTTCCTTCATTTCTTTCCCATTTCTTCCCTTTCCAATTCCTTGTGGGCTGTATATAGCAAAGGGTATTTGATTAGCTTTAGTTACAAAATAGGGAACTGATTAGTAAAGTTTTAGTAATTATATTTTTCATTAAATTGTCCAATGTTTTAAACTTGCAAAGATATCAGAACAGATCTAAGATTAGAGGCCTTCCATGAATACTAGAGAGCACCTTTAAGAAAATTTACATCATTACATGTGAACCTTACGAATGCTGCAAATCTCATCACAACTTTATGAACTAAATTGTTTAGTCTGTTCATAACACAGAACACAAACAATGTATCAATTCACAGCATAAATTATACGCATCTCTACACCAGCAAATGAAACGAGGGCCTATAAATCGATGCGAGATGTGGCATTGAAAGCAACAACTACAGTCCATGCTGATCAGAATTATGATTTATGAAGTCAAGTTTATGACAGTAACAACACACTCACAGCCCCAGCTTTCTCATAAATCAAACTTTCGAGAGAAATCAACTGAATTCGGAGGGCAGTTGGATGGATACAGCTGCTTGCTTGAGAATAGTTCTGCTATCGGATTGTTTTTGCTTTCCTTTTAGCTGGTTAAGATGAGGGGAAAATGCAAAAGGTTTTATAAAAGCATTCAGGCTGCCTCAAAGAATTATAGAAACAGAGATACAGCACATTTAAAGTTTCTGAAAATCTCAATGAATGGTTCAGCTTGTATGGAGCCTGTTTGTTTTGTTCTTGTTTTTGTTTTTGCTTTCAATATAATTAACATCCTAAACCATCATTTTTTCCCCAATATTGAGGTATTGAGGTCTGATACAAGCTATATTAAGGTTTATACAGCTATACTAGAGACAGACACGCCCACACCAGAAAGGGAACTATAATGCGTATATATCGACATTTTCACTAGGAGGGTGCAAGAACTAAGTTTGTTTTAAAGTCAGTACCCAATTAGTAAAACATGGACTTCCCTAAAAGTTGTATTCTTATTTTTACTAACTCCTGAATAAATTGTTGTTGAACAGCTTTTGAGTGGGGATACAAGGGTACAGCTTTTCAGGTAGGTACCAGGTAGCTGACGTTACCAGCCAGCCATCCATCCAGCCAGCCATCCATCCAGCCATGCGGGACAGGAAAGAATGCAGAGGGGCTGATGAAGCCTGGGTGATTTACGCTGGTTTACGGAAGTGAGATGACAGAGACCGATAACCTCGATTCGGTCGCTACCTTCTTCACAGATAATGATGACATTCTGGGAATTGATAGATTGGACATTGATCCTCTAGCTCCACGATGGTGTGACATCTCCTTCTAACTGTACTTGAGGAAGGCTGTTTCATAATACATTTGCCTTGAGCGAGTCTAAAGCTGAAAGATAGAATTTACATGTACGCATCTGCAACTGCCTCTTGAAATTCCTGTACTTGCCGGTCTCACACATTCAAGTGGATTTTTATTCACATTCCCAACAAGAGCCAATAAATTCAAACAAGCTGATGTTTTCAAAATGACAAGTATGCTAGCATTATTAATGTCACACTGAAATTTCTCTACTTAGTCAAGACAGAATCATAACATTTTAAAAAGTTTTCAAGGTTCAAAGTAACACCAAAGACAAATCAATCCCTGTCTTTGTCCTACTAATGTACATGTACATCATCAGATTCTTGAGGTCAGTCAGTCTTGCACATAGAAGATGGATCTTCATGCCCCACTCAATTTCAAACTTGGAAATTACGTCCTTGTTCACACGTTAAAGGTATTACAAAGTTTTGGGAAATTTTGAAAAATGGGTGGATAGTGATTCTTTACAATTCTGATATATTTGGATGCACCTGTGGATGTATTAAAAGCACTAAAAATTCTAGCCCCTAAAACGCTTCTGCTTTCGAGAAAAATTGAATATAAAGATTTACCGGTGCTCCCGGTAAATTTGATAAATTTCAAATAGCTCCTACGGCCGTACTATGGTAGCTGCGACCATGAAAATCTCAGAATATGTAGTTGTAGTATATAATTTGCGAACGGGAATAGCTATTCAGTCGATATTAGTCAAGAAACATTGTTTTATAGCTTAATTAATATCTTGACCTTGAGAGGGAGCTATACAACATAAAGTGGTTTATTATTAATGATTTCATAACTTAAGACTCGATTTCGACCGCGACGACGATCACTGAATATTGTAGGATCGCATATGCTTCCAATATGTTCATTTGAACCAAATTCATGACCCCATACCAAAACTTTGTATTACCTTTAAGTGTTAAACCCACCTCTGCAAACTAAAATGACATTTTAAACATAGTGCACTCTGCATTGCTGTACTAATTACTCTTAGGGCCACCTTTGCATGCAGCTACCTCTTTCTCACTTCAACCTATCATTCATTTAAATGTGAATGTTTTAAAAAATAGGTGGTTAACTGCATCGAGTGTGAATGAGGCTTGGGGCCAGGGTTGTTCATCTTACCTGATTGGTGTTTCGTGTTCTACCCCATCCTCTCCTGCTTGTATCTGAGCAAAGCACCATCCTCCTGGGCTGGGGTAGCAGGTATTGTTCCGTGTAATCTCTGGACAGTGTTCATCACAATAGCAGTACAACATTTTGGTTGCTAGTACTGTCAAAGAAAGAAAAAAGGGAGGGGTCATTTAATAGAGGAATGGGATAACAGGTATTGTTTCCTATAGTCTCTGGACAATGTTCTTCACCATAGCAACTCAGTTGCTAGACAAAGAGAAAGAAGAGAGATTGTAATTACATGGTTAAGGTAACAGATAAATATAAGACCTATTGTTTCTGGCAGACTTTGGAAAGTACCCATCATGGTAAAGTAGTCTGCAAATCATTCGTTGATTGAGAACCAGAGCTAGAAAGGCATTAACTCCATGCTGAAGTCCATGTACACCTTTCTGACTCCCAGTAGAAGACACTATGTATCTTGGTTGTTCAGTGGTGCAAAAAAAAAAAAAAAATCTTTTGTCTTACTCGTCCTTTGTTTACAAATATCCTAATAATTTTCCCTTGTTTTTAATTATATATTTTACATTAAAATACAAAATGCATAAAAACTACTGTGTATTTTACTGTTTTAGTTTCATGACAAAAGACTGTCCTGTTAAATGCCTTTTGCATTATATCCATGTACAGGTAGATACCAACTCATATTTTGACCACAATGAGATCAATTACAATTTATTCACAAATGCTGTCACTTATTACATTCCACATATTGAGGCATGTCTGCATGCAGTCCTCCACAAAACCCTGAGACCAAAGTTATCATAATTCTGTCGCATTCTTGTCACACAAAATTCTATTGATCCGACATCCAAGAAATGATTGATTCATCGACCGAACATGCAGGACACATATTGTACATTCTACGCATACAAACATGTGTGGATACAACCATTCAAGAACATTGAAGAACACAATGAAAGATGATGGATGGATCAAGAAGTGTCAATGAAAATGACCTGGAAAAAAGACAGACACACCTTCATAATATCGCATGTACGTGTACGACATTGTGCTGGCTGAGCTCCCGGCCTTCTCAAATCAAATTGTGGAATTCCCCTCCTGCCTCCTCTCTAGGATACTGTCTTGGGATAAGATAGCTTCAGCTAGGATATTGTATCCTTCTCTTCTAAATGCCTTGAAGTGTAAAACACACCAGGACAAAACCAGGATTGACTCCCAACACCAGCGAACAAGTGAGGTTGCAGTGCAGATCTACAACCGAACTCAACAAAGCGGCACAAGTTCTCTCCTCTAATAGCATCCAAACGCACTACTTGTAAGTCAATCCAAAACGATGAGTAATTCATACATAAATTCCATGCTATTAAAAAGCTGCATGCGCACTCAAAATACATGTAGTTGAGAGAAAAAGGCGGCATGCTGCAGCTAGTTCCATCACTGCCTGATGGCTTCTAGCCCCGATGGGAAATTCATTCATAAATTGAGTGGAGGGTTTACTCTGGTAGATGTAAATTCTAAACATGAATGAATGAGACAGGATGAGACAGGAGCGTAGTATCATGAATGAATATTGAAGAGGAGATCATTTTTCAAGTTCCCATTTTAAAGTGATGATTGCTATAAATCTGTCATTACAAGTATATTTTAACAAGATCTTATGAGGAAACATCATACCAATGAACATGTACATGAACATTATTTGAGGGGAATAATAGTTACCCATTATCTCTGGGAACCGGGTAGTGCATGCACAAGCCTAGTAGGAAATTGAGAGTATTCTGAGTCAAAAGAATAGTGTACTGCTGAATCTCAAACACCAACCATATTAGACCGACTATATATGCACATGTACATGTACACGTAGGCAAAGCTATACACTAAAAAGAAAAGAAAATTGAATGGTAATATAGGTAGTCTCCTTCAACATAAAACATCAACTAAAGAGTAGAATGTACATCAGCAATTGTACACGTATGTACACTGTATAGGCCTAGAAACACTATACATTAAACATGTCCACTAGAGTGAATGTATGGGACAACAGTCTCCATGATATTTCAACTTTTGCCTTATTCTGATTTTCTCTTTCCCTGCTGGTGCATTACCAATGAACCCCATGGTCCCCGTTTACCACCCTCCCTCTCTCTCTGTTTATATCCCATCATGCCTTGCTAATCGACACAAAATGAATTTACAACAGGAAGTATTCTTAGCATGGCGATATTTATGTTCACTCCAGGGAAACAAAAACATGGCATTCAAACTCTGGCTCCGGCCATAAAACTGCATTTACGCTGAGCCAGTCAGCTTGAAAATTGGGAGGATTGTGGAGCATTATTGGAGGGTGCTTTGAGCGAGTCACTGGAGCCCCTATGAATAGGAGAGGATACAGCATGTCAACCTTTCAGACAATGGACGGGCCACCAGAACTAGCCAACCGCAACCAGAGATTGATGACGAGGAAGATGAATGTCAAAACTCATACAAATGGGTGGGTGAAACGATCAAAAAAGAATTAAGAAGAAAACAATAACAATTTCCAAAGTGCACCCCTATAAAATGTAGCTGTGTTGACACAGATGTACACATTTAGAAAATGTCACACCAGTACCCTCATGTACATCGTAGTCTACAGAACGACGTACATGTACCATGAAAAAGCCCTGGAAGTATTCATACATGTGCATGGTATATTTCATGTAAGAAATTACTGATAAACCAAACAGACATCAATTGAGCTGGATCGACTTGATCAAATATAACTTGAGATCAGATTGAATGCTTCGTCTTCTCAAAATCTTCATGAAATGTACAAAGGACTCTAGATGAACTGATGGAGATCCTATAATTTCATTATTAGCGTTTATACCTTCGTTACGTGTCTACTTCTGAATGATTTTCATAAATGCATATTATCTCATGCAGGTTTACACACACTGCACCATGCAGCATCATTTTAACCCCAACATTGATGGCCGTTTCAGGACTCTTCAAGGAGCTGGGTCACTCTGGTGTAAAGGGTGCAAGAAAGGACCTGGTTTTCACTCCCATGTAAATGCTGTATTAGTCATACCCTTCAACCTCAGAAACCTAATCTGTTCCTCATGAAAAAAGATGGAGAAATCACCAATAATGTCAGCCAATAAAACATGGGGTCGCTCTCACAAAATGTGTCACTCTGATGGGAGAGCGAGGGCACTTGTCATTCGACCAATGGTCGGTGTGGCTACTTCCTAGTTCAAGTGCCCTGCTGACGAACCTTGCAGAATTTTGAAAGGTTTAGCAGAGAATAAGTGACATCCCGATCTCTGTACATTATTACATCTTCAACACTTTGTTGGTTTCTTGAAGATTTCTTTTTAAAGAAGGAGAGGGAAAATAGGGTGGCATCACAAATCTTAAATCTGAAGAACCAAACTCATTTTCTCTTCCTCTGTACTTAAGTGTGCCTGTCCAATTTCAGAATGTGTTAAATCAACCTACCGGTACTGTATGCTGCTTTACAAAACAATGAAATCATTCAAAAAACATTCATCCTTAAACTTTTCTTTTCTGATTTATTCCCTTAAATAAAGTTACAATAATCATGAAGTGCTTGCAGTAATATCTTTTACCGGTACTGATGATGATCTTTGCCTTTCAGTTTCCCCCTCGTTTTCTCTCTCTGCCACTTTTGCTCACTCTCACTCTCCCTCTCTGTCTCTTTGTGTCCCAGTTGTTCAATCATCCTCACCCTCATGTTTCTTTCAGGGAGAGAATTCCAGTTATGACATTCTCACATTGAATGTACTACTATGATGAAGCACTTGACAGCGAGATTTGACAGGCCTGGCTTATGAATCACTTGACTTGTGTTTAAGCACTGGGATTAAAGCCGTCAACAATCGTCCATCAGATTGATCAGAATTACAATGATAAATGCCCCCAACCTGCCCTCTCGGAGAGCCAACCCCTCACTCTTATCCACCTCATGTTTTCATGTTTTCTTTCTTTCCTGTATTCTTTCCAATATCAATAATTCAAAATTAAGTCATCTTCTGAGAGGTATAAAGACGGAAAGATATCAACTCTGTATGTACATAAAAATGGCTTTTCAGACCTTCTGACTCAAAGCAGATTTGTATTCTTTTATGGTAGACCACATTTGAAACAACTATATAGTAGTCTCTGAATAAATTTTCTGTCTGCTTCTATTGATTTGAAACTTGTACTAAGTTCAACATAACTCAATCAAAGCTACAAAATAGCAATAATGAATATAGCTGTTGAAGAAATCACAGGCTTCTAAAATACTGTGGCCCGAATTCACAAAGGAGGTTTGTCGACAAACCTAGGTTTATCGACAAACCTAGGTTTATGTGCATCATATGACGCGTTTCGACGATATGACGCACATAAACTTAGGTTTGTTGACAAACCTCCTTTGTGAATTCGGGCCTTTGTCTTTGGGTATAAAAAACCCCACAAAAAACCTGTGAATTGGATTGAAGAATGATCAACATTTAGAAAAATATAGGCTAAAGGCTAGCTACAATCTGATCAAATGTGATTTACACAACGCAATACTCGATAGATATGGGCAGCAGAGATTGTCAATACGCAGAATTCCTTGGATTCTGGATGTCTTGATCCATCGACTATTTCCAAGCTCGACCTTTCTCCTACATGTACATCACATTTTCCACAATTCATTGCAATGTGGCTTTAATATAAGAGAAGCCTTTAGAAATATAAAAAATCAAAGTAGTTTCATCAAATTCCATAAAGCATTGGAATTGTAAACATACATCTGTAGAGCTCATATATTTTGAAACGCCAGAAGAAACTCCACCAGTTTTTGCAGTGTAAATGCTCACGTATAAAACATCAGTGAACTATTTTTTTAAAATAAGATATATCTCTCCATGCCATCGCATGCAGAGCATTGTAAAGTGGCGCATGCTAGAAGTTCACCAAACAAAAGGGTTAGACTGATGGGTCTTTTTATGGGTTTTTCCAGAAGTGTAAGTGGTAATTTAAAAAAGCGATGGTTTTTCAGATTGGTCTTTCTGCATTGTAAATGGGCCTCATGATGGTGCCAACCAAACCAATGTAGTGCTGTAAATCTGCAATAACATGACAATGGACTTAACAGCATCCATTGACTGACACGTACGATTATCAACAAATGGAATTGCCATTAAGAACTCCAATTGATGTTGTCATTGATCAACCTACATCAAATTCAAAAGCCAGTCACCCCAACACCTCTCACAAAGCGAATCCTTATTCCCTCAACTCACTCATTGCACCTATCTCCATTCCATTATCACATTTTCTATTGTGTCTTGTTTAGTGCTGTAACATCACGGATATCTCCAATTCCGTTTAACCGCCAGTCAAAACCGGACGGTTTTCGGTTAAACGATTTTAAAAAAAAAAATTAAAAAAAAAAAAAAAAAAAAATAGTTTTTTTTTTTTTTTTACCGACTCTGTCGGCAACTTTCATTTAACTGCGAGGTGCATTTAAAGGGGGCCGATTTGTGCTTGTGAACTTGTCACAAATAATAGTAACAATGTTATTTTTAGAAGAATGTGTAAGATCATTAATGTAAATTAAAAACAGTAGAGGACCTAGGACAGAACCTTGTGTAAAAGTTGGATGAATTATTATTATAAACTACATATTGAGATGAGATCTATTACATAGATTACTTTCAAACCAAGATGACAGACAAATTGGAGTGTTGTTCTAGTTTTGGAGTGGTGAGTCAACACACAAATTACTGAGCTGGGAGACATTGCCAGGCATAGTGCCAGGTGGAGGGGCATAAATCGAAACTTTAAAAAAAAAAAAAAAAAAAATTATTAAAAAAAAAAAAAAAAAAAAAAAATATTAAAAAAAAAAAAAAATCGGGAAAACGAAACCGTCCAATTGAAAACGGAATCCGCCATGGGCGGTCGGATACCGGACGGTTAAACGTTTGACTACAGCACTAGTCTTGTTGATAAAGCACTTCACAACATTTTTTGACAACTTGGATTATGGATGGGTGGAACTGCGATTGAGAGCTGGGATTTAACTTGTCAAGATTCCAGATATTAATTCTGTTCAAACTGCAAGCTAATACACAACTGTAATTGGTCCGAGCCTCAGAAATTATTGAAATGTGTCCACCATTTCTTTTTCTTCTTCTTCTTACTCCTCCTTTTCCTCCCTCTTCTTCTCATGGGCCCTCTTTCCTCCATATATGTTCTCCATTATATCTAAAACTGTTGGAAACATTTAATTTGCCTATTAAATATTCAGGGAAATATGGTGACATGGTCACTCATACAACAAAGTAACTCTTATGGGGAAGATAAGAATGGTCATACTTTGCTTATAATAAGGTCAATTTAAAATCAAATAATAGATCAAACTTGATGCTCTATTAAAGTACTATTCCTCAAATCTTTTTTCCAATATGCAGGGCACACATGTACAGTGTATCCTACGTAAGTAAAATAATTTGATTGGGTTATTCAAGTGCAGTGATATAATCTCCAGAGGCCTAAATTGCTTAAATGTTGATGAAGAGATAAATCTTTCAAAATTTCCCCACATCTCAGTCATCAGCAAAATGTACAATGAGAAATCAAAGACGTAGACAAAATGAACATATATATTCACGATAACAACCAAGTATTCAAGCATTTTAGATAAAGAATTTGGGAGCACTCAAGATTTGTGACTCATCTCTCATAATCTCTTTCATTACTGCAATTTCTCATAAAGACTCCCTTAGAAGGGAGATGTTTTTCATGGAAACAAAGAAAAACATAGATCCATCAAATCGCTCGAAAAGTGAAGGAGCTACAAAGAAATTACAAGGCAAATACTCAGCTCCCTAGGCATCGGTCGCACATTAATGTGTTATTTCTAAATGCACATGCACACTCCGGTTGGGGAATCGGGAGTAGGAGAACTTGTGAAATTATTGACTAGGCTCTTCGTCCTAGCTACACGTTCTGGAGCTATGTTGACTATTGACACAACGGCGGAGGGGTAAGATGCCTGTTTCAGCCAAAGTATTTACTTTGAGCACAGATCGCCTGATGACATCTCCTTGCAAAGTATAGTCTCAATCCTTGCACTTGGTAATTAATTTTGTCTGCATCTGCTTTTAAATATCTGCTTTACTGAAATCTATGCAATGATTTCAGACACACTCATAAACTCAACAGTTTAAGATGGATTATTTTGAATTGTCATGTAGTACATGTACACTCTACACATATTTGACACGTTGAGATTTTTTTAAATACTTCTTATTCTTTGAAAGCAGACTACTTGAAGTCTGTCATCTCAGCTCAAAATGGTTTCTTGCTTGCTTAGACAGAGTACCTCATCAGCACGGAACTTTCACAGAGTTTTTAGAAAATGGAATGCTCTGACCATATAAAAACAAAGATGAAGCAAAACTGGTCTTTCTTTCTTTAAGCATAATATTCTCGATCTCCCTTCTTGCACATGGTGAAGAGAACTAATATCTTCATCACATGTGTATTGATTTTAGGAGGGCTATATGGTTCATAGCTACAGCCCTAGGTATCACATACTGATCATTACTCTAGAACATGAGAATATTGTCTTTCTTTCTCCCTTCTCACGTTGCCTCCATCACCGTGACATCATCTTCATCCTCATCATCTTCATCTCTGAATTGCTATGTGAGAGGATGAGAGCGAAAGAAAAAGAGAGAGAGAGAGAGGATGAGAGCGAAAGAAAAAGAGAGAGAGAGAGAGAGAGAGAGAGAGAGAAATGGTTGAACTCTAGAATCAGTACCCCGGAGCTCTCGGCCATATTACTAAAACAGTTGTGTCATGAGGCACCTGCCAATCAAACTAGACATACATGTAGGAGTTCATCAATTTCTCTCCTTCTTTCTCCCCCCCCCCCTCCGACCTCTCTCTCTCCCTCCTCCCCTCTCTATCTCTCCCTTCCCTCCCCATCTTTCTGTCTATCCTTCATAGAACTTTCTTATCATGTTGAACCTTGCAAATGATTTTTCTCTTCATCCCTTCAATATTTAAATGGAAGAAATCTCGAACCAAACGTCAGGATTTTGAAAAAAATCTAGCCATCATCTTATTTTCTCTCATCTCTCCATTCTCTTGATCTCTCTTATCCTAAATTTTTTCTACTCTTTACATTAACGTCTTCCTCTCTTTTCTCTCTCTCTCGCTCATTGCTACATTGAAATTTCCAGGCAGGTTCTTCTTTCTTTAAAAAGAAATGAAAGTATTCTTACCATTCTGTTTTGAAGAAACAACTAACACAGGCTCATGTACATGTATACAAGAAAAGAGAATTATTCTCCAGTAAATCAGCTTACTCTACTCATGCTCCAATACAAACTCAAATCAAAGTTTGCTCTGTAAAACATGGAATTTGCTTTTGCACACTCCTAAAAATATTTGTATTATTCTCAACTGCAAACTTATAGGTTTGGCTAACAAATAAGTACTAATTCATTACACACGATATACCTCTTTATTACAAAAGAAAGCACATTGACCTTGAACTGCTATTAGTTTCTTTTCAAACTAAAGTTAATCCTCCTCACATCCCCATTAATCCCATTCAAACAAGACAGGGAAAAGAAAACTAAGGAGGAAAACAAACACTTATAAACAGAGGGAAACATAGAGAATGATCATAGACATAAAATCTGTTTATGAATCCAGTGATCTGATTGAAAAGGAAAACATAATAATACCCAGAGGTGCATGTACTATTTGAGTGGATTGACCTCTTATGAAAGAGCGAGGGCAGTCACAGTAGCTTCAACTTCCTCCAGGCTAATAAATATTGTTTACAATAAAAAGATTGGTTTGCCTAAAGCCAAAAGGGTGTTAACTACCACATTAAATAGCTTGAGTTAATGGTAGAAATATCATCATCAATACCCCTTTTTGTCTCTTAACAGACAGTTTTGCCTTTTGATTTCCTGGTACCAATAAGATGAAAAATCAATTATTCAGTGGATAATTAAAACATGGAAAAATATCATCATCATCAATATTGTTTGTTTTGGTGAATAGTGTCCGTTAGGCGTAAAAAGGACATTCATAAAGAAATGGTATTTATTTTAAAAATCCACATGGCAGCCCAAAGGATGAATTGCATGGAGTTTACGAAGTAAAATCACAACAATAAAATGTCTTACAAATTCAATACATACTGTATATTATCATATTATCATAGTCCTAATATGAATGAGAGAGAAAGAGAAACAACAATATAGAGGCTAATTGAGTGTGACAGTCTAAAGGAAGAAGAGATTGTAAATTACATAAAAATGAGTTGATTCATTAACTAAATAATTATCTTTTATATCTTTTTGATACATTCTAAATTCCGAAATAATAAAAATAGTAATTTCACACCCAGTTAATGCCCTTCTGTCATGGCAGCAGAGGATACACATTAAAGTTTCTATGAAATGAAAACAACGGTATGACCTATAGACAAGTCCTTGGAAAACAAAATATACCAATCTGGTAATAACAAAACCAGAAATTGTACACTGAACATTGCATTGTACATAATTGTCCAAGGACTGGTTCGGAAGAATGCCTCCTAGTATTCCATGAAAATTCACAGACAAGTCATGGTCTTAGCACTTTTCTTGTGCAGCAGCATGCAATAATCCCTTTATGCCAGAGCCAGGAATCTTTCAAGATTAGGCCAGATTAACGCTCAAGAAAACAGAAAGACGAGATAGCCGTGGAATGCTTCACACAAGCACACAACAGGAGAAAAACCGGAGTTATCCTCTACCTGAGAATGTATACAGCACATTACACCTGCAGCTCTAGAGCAAGAAGGACATTAAACTCCAGTTATTACCATCTGACTCTAAGCAGACTATTATACACAGAAATCATAACTTTAGAAAGAAATATTGACTATATACTTTAAATGAATCATGCGACACAACCCTTGATTCCTGTAAATGTGTTATTTCTAAGAAATACAAGGTATTCAGGATGGGTGAGATGTGATTGAGATCAAAGCAACATCTTAATTTAAAATATCAAGCCCTTTTCCCTCCTACCGTATACATGTCTGTGTGACATTTCCTCATGATGTGAAATATCTTCTGTTACATCTAGCCTATCTACATGTATACCGGTAATGATAACAAATAAGGAAAACTATGAAATTCATCGTCAAGTCTACAGGTTATTGAGACAGATTAATTACTTCCGTTTGGGCTTCATAGCATCAGTCTTTAGTTTCCTTCCTCTCTCTTTCCATAAAAGCTTCTTCTTGTTTGTAGATGAATAAAACGAGTGAGTGGATCATTAAGCCATCTCAAGGAACTGAATACCAAATCCTCTTCCTCCTAACACTTTCAATAAAAACATCCTGCAGTGTAACATTTCCTTCTTCACAAACAGCATGAAAAAGTCCATTCTTTATTTTCTACTTATACTGATCAACTCAAAATAATATACTTTTTGTCCATGTAGTTTAATCATCGTCTTAAATTATATTATGAATGGACCTAATTTTAAATAAAAAAATTAAATGTCCATCCATAGAGTCCAGACTACATGTAGCTAGACTCGGCAACCCTGGGTATCTTGGGCCAACACCTGAAGATGATTTCCGAATAAAAGCAAAGAGGTCAAGTCACCCACTGCTACATGTACGTACTATCGATTAAGTTTTTCTTACAAAGAGCACAACACTAAATGGATGTGGGCACCCAAAATAAAATTACCAGTATGTTTGTGCCTCCTAACAAATATCAAAATTGTAACATGGTGATCAAGCATTGATAAACCTTCAATATTTAAGTCTGGACCCTCAACGAAAATAAGTTAGTGAGGACCTCTGGCCTACATGTATGTGTAGCACTCTGGTCACATATCATAAGTTCAGGTAGAGTTGACACGTCCTCAGCTGACACATAATCAAAGAGCAAAAAAGAGCTTACAAACTTTGCTACAACACAATTGAACTCTGCCCTTACTTGAGTCTCAACATACAAAAATATTTCTTTTTCTTTCTCGCTAGCTTTGAAAAGTCTTTTCCTGTTGTCAGATCGCCTATTGTTGAGTCCAATCCACTCTGATAAGTTGTCAGAAGCGCTAATAAACTCATTCCAATTGCATGAGTGGTGGGCAAATACAGGCTCTATACGGGATGTCACAAGGTTATGAATGCACAAATTTGTTCATGAGGGAACATTGATGAAGCACAAACAAACCAAACGCAAATAAATTGCAGTCCCTGCCTCGAAAATGAGCTCTCAACTTTGGCCATATATTTTTGTAATGCCCTTGTCATGTGTGAGTCAACGAGATTCACATGTTCATTTCCTTGCAAGCTCATGGCGTTGTTATTCATTAATTGCAATATCAACTCATATCTCTATAGATAGAGTGTTCTTCCTTTCATTCTTATCATATCATTATCTGTTTCATCTATTTCTCTATGATTTAAGTGTCATAGTCACTTCCAAGTACGTACTATAAATTTGTAAATGATATACATGAATCAATCCTTAGGATTATACTTTTCATCCACCTTTATTTCCCTCCATCCCCCTCTACCCCCCCCCCCCCCCCCCCCAAAAAAAAAATCCCTTATTCCATATCATTCTACCCTTTACTTACAATTCCAATATACAATATTGGATTACATCTTTTTAATTTTACATATAAATGCTGTTATCCATTGATATGTGCTGTTATTCCTTTGCTTGAATAGTTGTGATTTCAATCCAATAATGGTAAGTCCTTTTCTCACTACCCATCACATACAGTGTATCAAATAAATTTTGTTTAATACAGTTACAACTTTTATGGTTGAATTCATCCTTCCCACCTTACCCTATCTCCTCTCACTGATTTACCCTTATCAACATTTGAAAGCTACACCAAGGCAACCCCACCTGACACAAGGGTGTTAGGTGCTAGTATTCTTGAGGTGCTATCATAGGGGGGCAATGATTACATAATCATGTCTTCTGTCTAGACTCCTTATCACGCTGCTTTGAAGGGATCATTGCAAACAGTACCCACAGACAAATATAAATAAGGAAAAGGGATTTTCTCCAGTTAGCAGGTATTTAAACAGGTGCATTGGAGTATTCAGGTTTTCCTACTCGCACAGGTATGTTACACTTTCCTGTTTGCAAGACCTCTCTGTTTGAATAAAGCCTGAATAAGTGTGAAAATAGCACATAATACCTCAATTTTATACCTCATTCAAACTGATTACAATGAAAACAGAGTAGATCTACATGCATAAATACAAAGTGATGTAGAGGAGTGAAGAGACTGTAGTGAGAATTTGAAACAGAGGCTGTATAACCAATGTAAACTTCCAAAGTGATCATTTGGATGGAGATAATACACAATGAACATCTTGTGATCGGGGCTATCTTCCCATGAAAATCTCCCCCTCCCCTCTTTCGTACATTTCAATAAAGCCTGAATGACAAATTAATCGTGCAATTAGCCAGTGACTGCATGTTCCTCAAATGAGGCACCACAGCTGAAATTGCCCCTCTTACCACTCAACCATGTAGTTCTCCACGTCAGAACATTTTTTGTTTAAACATTGCTTTCTCTATAGTTTAGCTAAGTAACATCCCCAAACCCTAAAAACATATTTGGGCAGGTACAGTATATTCCTATACAGGCAGCGTAGATAAAACACCATACATGCTGTTTATTGTATGTTCATATAAGAAGATGCGGGCTTGTCACAGGAGCCCTGTATCAACATCTTCTAACTGTGTAAGGCGCCACGGATTTATTCAACTGGCATTCGGAATGCATTCGGAATGCACTTGTTAATCTTTCTGGAATGTATCCAGAATGCGCACATTCTAGCCACATTCTCAAAAAATCGATGCGACCTGCGCCTATTGTCTAGAGAACAAAGGGGCATTCCAGAATGCGCACATTCTGTACGAATTCTGGAATGCATTCTGGAATGCCCCTTTGTTCTCTAGACAAAAGGCGCAAAACGCATGGACTTTTGAGAATTGGGCGATGAAAAAGCATGCCGGAGACGCTGGCGATTATAATCAGAGATGCGTGATTTCAAATGCGACTATACCTCATAAGGTTCGACAGCGCGGCTCACTTTTAGAAGGAGTAAGAACTATTTCTAATTATCTTTTTAAACAGGGTATAACATTCGTTTTCTCAACTTCTGATTTTCTGAAGTTGATAACAGCGAAAACACGTTGTCTCCTAATTGAAGGGGAAAATATCTAGGAATTACGTTTCCATTTCCCAATAAAAAAAAAGTTACGATCGCTTTATTTCTCAACCGTTAAAATGAATTTTGACGCTACGAGCTGGTTTTAATACAAGTATTTTCCTGCTCGAAAAAGATTGCATTTATATAAAATAAATTGTTTGCCTTTTCAAATTTCTGCCGACATAGTGTTGGAATATGAATAAGTATCATTTTATATAAACAGCGCGGGAGTAAGTAGGAGTAAGAGCTATTTTTTCCCCATCTTTTAAACAAGGTATAACTTTCGTTCTCTCAACTTCTGATTTTCTGAAGTTGATAACAGCGAAAACACGTTGTCTCCTAATTGAAGAAACAAAATATCTTGGTATTACGTTTCTATTTTCCCATAAAAAAGTTGCGGCCGCTTTATTTCTTCCCCGGTAAAATTAATTTTGACGCTACAAGCTGGTTTTAAAACAAGTATTTTCCCGCTCGAAAAACATTACATTTATATAAAATAAATTGTTTGTCATTTCAATTTTCTGCCGACATAGTGTTGGAATATGAATAAGTATCATTTTATATTGACAGCGCGGAGCACTTTTAGAAGGAGTAAGAGCTATTTTTATTTATCTTTTTAAACAAGATATAACATTCGTTCTCTCAACTTCCGATTTTCTGAAGTTGATAACAGCGAAAACACGTTGTCTCCTAATTGAAGGGAAAAATATCTAGGAATTACGTTTCCATTTCCCAATAAAAAAAAAAGTTACGATCGCTTTATTTCTTCCCCGGTAAAATTAATTTTGACGCTACAAGCTGGTTTTAAAACAAGTATTTTCCTGCTCGAAAAAAGATTGCATTTATATAAAATAAATTGTTTGTCTTTTCAAATTTCTGTCGACATAGTGTTGGAAAATGAATAAGTATCATTTTTTAAAGCGCGGAGCACCTTTTGAAGGAAAAAGAGCTATTTTTATTTATCTTTTTAAACAAGATATAACATTCGTTCTCTCAATTTCTGATTTTCTGAAGTTGATAACAGCGGAAACACGTTGTCTCCTAATTGAAGAAACAAAATATCTTGGTATTACGTTTCTATTTTCCCATACAAAAGTTGCGGCCGCTTTATTTCTTCCCCGGTAAAATGAATTTTGACGCTACGAACGAGTTCTAATACAAGTATTTTCCCGCTCGAAAAACATTACATTTATATAAAATAAATTGTTTGTCTTTTCAATTTTCTGCCGACATAGTGTTGGAATATGAATAAGTATCATTTTATATTGACAGCGCGGAGCACTTTTAGAAGGAGTAAGAGCTATTTTTATTTATCTTTTTAAACAAGATATAGGTAGTACGTTTCCATTTTCCCATAAAAAAAGTTGCGGCCGCTTTATTTCAAATTCTTCAAACTCGGTCAAACTATCATCAATCTCTTTCTCTCTCTTTTGTTGTTGTTGTTGTTGTTGTTGCCTTTTTTTGCTTTCGTTCAAATCAACTGGGTGTCAAGTAAATTACACTACACGTTCAATAAATGCAAGGGAAAGATTTAACGGTGGAGGCAAAGGACGTATTTTACTCAGTGGGAACATCATAATTGTTCAGTATTAACATCGACATCCATTACGACTGTTCCCTAGGAAACCAACAAATATCGATGGACGATGCTCCCCCCCCCCCCCTTCCCCCAAAAGATTGATGGGAATATGAAACATCTGAGACTTGGCATTCATAAATTATACTTAATTTAAAAAAATGGGCAATCCAACCCTGTGGTGGAAATTCGCTTTGTTAAGGAAAGCAAAAAAATCATGGGAAACATTCATAAAAGTTTGAAAAACGATCCGATAAACAAAAACAGAAGCCTTTGCGGGGTGTGAAAATAGCCATTAAATAAACCACCCCTGACTTGGTAATTCTTCTCCCCTGTAATTACCAGTGTCGGAACTCTGACAATACGCTTTTCATGTTATTAACTTGATCAATTTAGCGAATCATTCATGTATGGACCTCCTCTATTATGAAACGCTTATCTCAGCTGCCTGGACCGGATCCCACAATAAGAGGAACAAACGAATGTAAAGAAGTAACTACTCTGGAAGATTACCGTTTTGAAAGAAGAGGATGTAGGCCTAAACGTAGGTCAAACTACATGACAATACAAACAAACACTCTTAACTTATTTACCTTTACGAGGGCATGTAGCCATTTAAGAGCAGGTTTGAGTAATAGGTATAGCCACGAATATGAGATTTTTCCTGGGCAAAGATGCTACCATTGTTAAAGGGAACAAAAGCAAGGCAACATAAAAAAAAACAAGTTTTCTGGCAATAAAGACAAGCGATTGCAAGATGAAGAAATTAATTTCTATTATCATTACTATTCTATTACAATATTGTAAGCATCATCATCGCCATCATCATCACTTCATGTATACATGTACATGCCATCTACAGAACTGATCATGAAACGAGGATTAACAAAGTTTTATTGACAAGATAGGTTGAACGAGAACACAGATGAAGACGAAGACAAATAAATTGAATTCTCACGAGGGGATAACCCAAACAAGTCTAGCTGTTCAATGGTTATCCTGATAAATGTGATTTGTGTGTCATTTTATTTTATAAAATATATTTAGGCAATAGTGGTAAGATGGTAATATGGTAAGGCACACGACGGCCTTTTTTAGATGGCAAAATTAATATTTCAAATTATGAGAAACGAAGTCAAAAGTATTCAAAGTAAATATTATTTTTGTTTTTTATCTCAAAATTCATTTCCCAAATAGTCCTATATTTGATTTGCACATTTAAAAGAAAGGGCATTTCGTGTAGATCATGGCATAATGTTGGTCAGAATATCGTTACAATTTTTTTTTTTATAAAACCCATGTAAAACGAAGGCTTAGGCCTATTATTTATGGCTCGGTTGATAATCGGCCGAGCTTCAGCAGACGACAATCATTGACAATGGGGGAATGAATCAATTGAACAATGGAGGTATCAACCGATCTTACGCAATTTGTAATTGTGAGTGTATTGAGAAGGAAAGACGAGAAGCTTCAGCAAAATAAGACGGCAATTTCCCTAAAAAAATAATGGACCTTATTTTTCGTATTGATGAACAAAACTTATATTTTTAGAAATAAAAAAGTCCGAACTTTCATTTGTATATTTACAAACATATCACGAAATTGACTGAATGATGCGCAATGAGCAATGAAAGTAGAAATTTTTTCCATTACTGGCGATGTAACCGAAATCGCTCCGTCACATGGGAAACTAGTCTTTTACCATATTAAAATGTTTTATAGACTTTGTTTGTTTAAATGCCTGACTTCCCAATTATTTTACTTTTTTATGGATTTTTTTTTTTTAATGCCCCTACTCCAGAAAAGCAATCGAGGACAACTAAATGATTTTTTGGGGCCTTACAACTGTCAATTAAAGTTCACTAGGAAACCAACAAATATCGATGGACGATGCTCGTAATTACCCCCCCCCCCCCCCTTTCCCCGACCCCGAAATATTGATGGGAATATGAAAATTGTAGTTTCACGGATATTAAACCTAGTGTTATCCATTACGACTGTTCCCTAGGAAACCAAAAATATCGATGGACGATGCTCCCCCCCCCCCCCCTTCCCCCCGAAAGATTGATGGGAATATATGAAACATCTGAGACTTGGCATTTATAAATTGTACTTGATTAAAATAAATGTGCAATCCATTTGCTTTAAAGGAAAGCAAACAAAATCAGGGGAACGTATTCATGAAAGTTTGAAAAACGATCCGATAAACAAGAACAGATAACAAAACAAAGGCCTTAATTGCGGGGTGCGAAAACAGCCATTCAATAACCCACCCCTGATGCAAAACCGGTTTAGTTTGGCTATTCACCGGAGCCAACGCGTAGGCTGAACAGGTCTGTTGTTTCCCGATTCGGGCATAAATAGTGCGCCTTATAATTGAATAGACTGGGTTTAATACGTTATAACTTTGTTGTAGAAAGAAAGACACGCAACCGATATTATTGAAAGTTTACAACAAAACAAATTGGCCCGAATTCACAAAGCAAGGTTTGAGCTCAAACCTTGCTTTGTGAATTCGGGCCATTGTGTCTCACTCAGGCCTACGATACACGTATATCTCTCTCTATCTTGTCTACTCTACCTCGATCAAAATTAGCTCGCAGACAAAAGCCCTTGTCAGTCGTAATACATAACATAGAGTCTGATTTAAGAGACTGCAATACGTCATGTACTGTACCTCTCGAAACAACCATCTATACCAGGGGAATCTCACATCTCCCTGCATAGAAAAAAACTTTCAAGATATAGTGTATGTGCCCGCAGACTTATCAAATGTCCCTGCTCGAGAACCCCGTATTTCTTTATAGGGGCACATTACGGTGCGGGATCAGTCCAATAACTCCAAAGGCCGATATTATGTTATGCTATCTGTGCCATATATATAGATACACTTGTATTCATATTACCGGACGTCTCGTAGTTTCACGGTTCAGTCCTAGTGTTATCCAACACGACTGTCAATTTAAGTTCACTAGATAGGAACCAACAAAATATCAATGGATGATGCTCCCCCCCCCTCCCCCCCCCCTCCCCCCTCCCCCTCCCCCTCCCCCTCCCCCTCCCCCTCCCCCTCCTTCCCCCGACCACGAAAGATTGGTGGGGATGAAAGTTGGATTGATGACTGTATCTTGGAAATGTTGTAATCAACACCCAAGTTCGAACAGACCGCGATATTTACGATTGTTTTGAGGTCGCCGACATGTGGCGGGAATGTCATAATAAATCTGTCATTATTTGAATGTCCTTGTTGCGACTGGTCAAATGCCATGGTGAGGAGCAATTATTTCCGATGACAAAAACATTTGTGTATTACAAAAAATTCCAACATTTTAGGATTGTTATAGGCATACGGCCAATTTACACCTGTAATCTCTCTCTCTCGATAATAATAAATCCATCTCAATCTCGAATAAACACTGTCTCCTTCTTATCTAAAATGAGGCGTCATGTCAATCAACACCAAAGTTTAAAACACGCGTATATTTGACATTGTTACGCGCCTTTGTTCTGAGAGCGCCGACATATTTGTGGCGGGAATGCCATAATAAATCTGTCATTATTTGTATGTCGTTGTTGCGCACATGTCATGTTGTTGTCCACATGCCATGTGGCGTGAGATAACACTGTTCAATTATTAGAGCATGCGGACCATTTAGATTGGAAATAAGAAATAAGAAATCTTGTTTTTCTAATATATATAAAAAAGACTACAATTAGTCTCTTGCATTCTCTTTCTTTCCCTCGTTCTCTGCAATTCCCCTCCGGCTCACTTAATTTTCATCTCCCCCCCCCCCCCCCCACTATCTACTGATGACCTTCTCTTTATTTGTTTTGGAATAAATAATCACACCCTCTACAATCTTTATGAAATTCCGTAAAGAAATATGATATAAGTCCAACAAAAAAAAAAATCATTATTTGTAAGAGATGGAATTAAAAAATTAGAGAGGGTTGATGAAGTAGGTGATGTAAAAAAAAAAAGGGGGTTTGGGGGGTAAGGTAGGATAGTGTGCGCTTAACAAACAAATTATACACAACATACACAGACCACAAACAAAATAATGTCCGTCTCGGTTTGGAAATAAGATTATTCGAAACGACATATGTGCTTTCCTTCAGGCGCAGACGCATGGAGGGGGGGGGGGGGCAACGGGGCCAGGCCGCTTCCTCCCTGGCCAAAAAAAAAAAAAAAAAAAAAAAAAAAAAAAAAAAAAACGGACATTATATCCCTGCCAATAAAAAAAAGTTTAAAAATAAGATGGTAACCACAAATATCCACTCTCGCTTTTTATCTAAATGTATCATTTCATTAGTCCTCAGATCTTTCAACACCCACCATCTCTTGCATCCTCTTTCTTCCTCTCATTTTGATCATTCAGATTCATCCGCATTTTCATGCAAAATATTTTCTTCATTCTTTCTCAATCTTTCTTCTACTCTTTTTACCATCTTTAATGAGGCATCATTGTCAATCAACACCAACGTTTCAAAACACCGCGTATATTTGACACTGTAACGCGCCTTTGTTCTGAGAGCGCCGACTCAGAACATATTTGTGGCGGTCTGGCGGGAATGTCATAATAAATCTGTCTTCATTCTTTCTCAATCTTTCTTCTACTCTTTTCACCATCTTTAATAAGCTGAAGAAAAGAAAGAAAATCAATTACAATATCACCGATGCTTGAGAAATAAATAGTGAGAGAAAGAGAGCTACAAGCGAAAACAATTAAATGTCGCTGATGTTACCGGTTAGCCGTCGGAAAGAAATAAAAGTAAGTCCATTATCACCTGCGCTCGAGAAATGCAAAGAGCGACCGATCGCGGGAGAGACAGAAGCGAAACCAATTAAATATCTGTTGATTTCTATCAATTCTTATGGTTCATTCTATATCGAAACTATTCCGGCACGCAATATCAAGAAGGTAGTCGCTGCCGATCGATATCGCCTTTGTTCGGATGGCCTATTCATGGAGCAATCCGGAATGCACCCAGAATGCGCCAATTAAGTCGTTAATTACCGCATTCTAGGTACATTCTAGGTACATTCTGGAATGTGGATTAACGGAACAATAGATTCTGAATAGGGCATTCTACATGCATTCTACATGCATTCCGAATGCCAGTTGAATAAATCCGTGGCGCCTAAGTGTGAAAGAGATGGTCAACTTGAAACGTGATCTGACAAAGGGATGACATCATCATCCAGAGCTATGGCTACCTACGTACATGTACATTGTACATGCAGGCCTGTTCACAATGAACACGGTTGCAAAAGCTTCTGATAAATCAATTCAACGGCTATTTGGTCTGTTTGGAGCCAGAGGGGCGTTAACTCTGTGATAAAGTATAAACAGGCTATTTGTATATTCCACTGAAATCATGTTTGCATGATATACATCATTGTAATTGCATACATGAGCAACATGAACAACGATATAGTCTATAGCCCCTGTTCTTTCCCCTCTCCCCAATCTCTCTCTCTCTCTCTGCTCTACATCTCTCCATTATCGCTGTTTAACTGGTTATCTCTTTCTTTTCTCTCTCAATCTCTCTCTTCCTTCCACCCCCCCCCCCTTCCTTTTCATTTTTACAATAGCTTCTTCCAACCGACATCAGTGATTTGCTTTTGTAATAGTTTGATAACATTGCTGAAGTTGCCTACACATACTTTTAAGTTTTAAACCATCCTGTATGCACCCACAGTCCCACACACATCCACTTTAATATACCTCCACACACCTGTCCTCTCATCAATGTCATGCTTAAGAAAGAAATACAAATTAAATCCAACTCCTAGAAATTCTTGACGATCTTTTGAAATGTCACTGCATCTTGGCGGCTGGCCACGGAACCCTAGCCAGGGCCTATTAAAGCCTTCCCCACACCTCACCCCAGACCCCTCGCTGGTTCCTAGCCCCATGAACATGGCACGTTCTATAAAGTGCCCCATGCATCTCAAATTAACCCATTCACTCCTGAGGTCCTGCTGAAAGAAAACAACAACTACACCTGTCAGCTACCGTCACATTCTTTGATCCGTCTCCTCACCGAAATAGATCCTAATGAAGTAATTTGTACTCTCTCGATCGCCCTACGAAAGTAGTGCTGAGGAGTGAAAGTGATGTGTACATGGTGTTCCATAGCACCTAGCTTAGATACACAATGTACCTGTACAGGTCGGCCAGCCTGAATCATCCGTCATGACTATTAAGAGTATGAATTTCACTTTTAAATATATTAAAATGAATGGTTTTCTTAAATCATTATTTTTTCACGAGGTGACAGTTATCCTTTGTTTCAAATTTTCCAGCATAAAGAGTCTTCCTTTCAGCTTCTGTAACAATTTCGCTTTCCCCTTTTACATTTCCTAAATCAATACGAAACATTGATCATGTACACTGTACCCCTTCTGTGGATATATCTCCAGTGTAATGCAGACTTCTGACCCCCCCCCCCTATATTTCCATATTTCTACTCTCTTATTACCGGTGCCTGCTTCAATTTTTCATATTCATAGTCTGCAGAATGATTAAGTCATGACTTGGAATCTCGCTTGTGCCTATTGTATCCATCCAATTTAATACAATACACCCTAATCTGCTCTTTCAAACATTTAGCCATTTCACATTCAATCCGTGCCCGCACTCATACAAATCATAATTCAATGGAGCTAAAATGTTATGTGACTCATGCCCCCTTCCCCTATTCATTGTATTTGATAAATGTATTCCTACTTGACATTGGAGTATTAACTGATCAGACAAGAAGAATACATGAATGTCAATGCATTTGAACTCCTAGCTCAAGCCCATCAAAAGCCATTCTTCCACGCGCGAGAAAGGATGCAGTAAGCCCCGCTCGTAAATCAGCGTAATTTGTCAACCCCTTACGCAGCTGGCTATGAATGAGGAGGGGGTGGGGGTGGGGGAATTGAATGTGTTAAACATGATTTGGGGGGCAATCACTGGCACATGTTTAACAAAGAGCATGTCATATCACGGCAGGAGGATGGGCACATTTTACAAGAAGTCAGTAACACTTCCCGTCCTTGACAAAAAAAAATCAGGACAAAAATAGGATGCACGAAATTCATCGCTACAAATATCACTAGGAATCTACTAAAACTGTTTGAAAGTTAATAATATGAAGTCTGTACATAAAAAAAATTGTATATTATTGGTTCTCCATCCATTCTTCAACACACATCAATGCCTACATACAATCTCTAATTTCAATAGCAGTTTGCTTGAAACTCCTTTCTTTAGACATTTTGAAAAAACTTAATAACAAGAGGACTTCAAAGTTGGTAGTCTGAAGTCCAGACTCAGGCTTCACTCCATACAAGTTCTGCAAAATACATGATTAGTTTTTACGAAATTTTCAGGAACTCTGATTTTACCTGTGTTCTGCAGGTAGACCACTGAAGATCCTTCAAGGAAACTATCAGTCCACACAATTTACATCACTTGTATCTGAGTAGAGTCCATACATACATACATGCACAGGAACACAATATACCTCCTAGCTGGCTAGCTCCTCCCAAGATTGAAATCAAATATGATGACTCTCTTCCCCCAGACCTCACAATTTTCTTGCGAAGAAGTAAATGAGATTCCAGGGTAAATAACGGAGCAGTGTGTAGCCTTCCTTGGAGAGGGATTATTCAGTCGTATTTACCCAAACTAGGTGGTGATCTCAGGAGAGTGTTGCCCAAATCCTTATTAAACAAGGGCACCAGCTCTATGACAACATCGTTGGATGCAAACGTTTCACACCTCCACGCCTGCCCTTACTGTCTGTCTGCCTGTCTACAGGCACGTCTGTCTCCCTCTCTCTCCCATTCTTCATCAAGCTTTCTTTGCATAACTTCTCTACTCCTAGCTCTGTCCCTCATTTTAGTCTCTATTTCTCTCTCTCTCTCTCTCTCTTCCTATCCCCATTTTTTCTTTCTTCCTTTCCATCTATAAAACAAGTTTAAATTCTCATACATACATACATGTACATGCAGTCTGTTCACAGCCAGAAGGGCATTAACTCTCTCTTTTATATGACTTAACTCCCTTCTGGCTCCAAAAAGATGACACTTTTTTCTCTCTCTACTCCTACTGCACTAAAATCACAATCCGTCAACTTGTCATCATATCTTCAGTGGTAAATGACAAAATTTAATTTATCTTATAAATGGTAATACTAAATTTACACCACTTATTCATTACAATTTTAATGTCAGCTTTAAAAAAGGTGATCTTTATAATCTCATAATAGAAAACTATCAATCTCACAATCATCACCTTACATCTAATATTCATACTTTTGGGGGGCATTGTCTTTTTAAAGGATCACTCGATCTCACACCGTGTTAATTCCAAGTATCGCCTTTTTGCCATGCTGCTAGAAAGGGAAAGCAATGGAATCCACAACTGACTACAGTATATTTTCTGGAAGGGTAAGTGTTTTCAAAATGACTCTGTTACTCCTGAGAACAATACAGGGGGTAGAGAGCTTTACCTATCTGTCTACACCTCCACTGTCCATAGCTGAGCATGCCAGTATACCAGGAACACATGTGGCTTTAGCGATGCAGCTCAATGCCATGACAACGTAGTCTCAAGTTCAAACCATACCTGTAATATGACTGAACAATGATGTCATCATATTCAAGACTGCCTCAGTGGAAATCTTGAATCTGTATTATTGTACAGAATTATTAAACATGGTAATAGCCTGTGAATGATGAACGTTAAACAAATCATATTCCACACAACAGATTAGTTGCCTTTTAATAAAAGTTCTACATTGTGTCAATCATTCTTTCATTGGCAGTCCGTCAAATCGGCAAGTCGGTCACTTGATAGTGATGTGTTCACTGACAACAATTATGAGGGTAGTTTACCATTAAGGTTGGTTTTCTCTGTAAATTAAAAGTTATTCATGATCAAGGATACTCTGATAATAAAGTGGAAGCCCCAGAATAAAGATATGTAATGGTGTAGGAAAGCATAAATAGAATGATTGGTACTGGGAATGTACATGTAAGCACTTATCCGCTAGATTGGATAACAGATCCATACAAAGTTGAAGTGTGTTATGTGTCGCATCAAAGTTTATCAAGAAGTTGAAGTTCATGAAGAAGTCTCGAAGGTCTTCAAGGTTAGACTAGGTTAGACTAGGGGAGACGGCCAGGGAAGGTGTTCCAGTAAGCACCATCCCAAATCCAGATGGGGCATTTGGATTTGACGCTGCAGATCGAGCCCAGGCATTACAGAGAGGTCAGGATACGGGGCAATGGCAGACATAGAGCAGGGGTCAATGCCACCTAGATTCTGTTTCAAATTGGGAGGATTGAGTTGCCGGGGACGAGAGCTTTCAGCTAAATCCCGTCGAGAACCTAGAACAACAGGAGGCTGGGGCAAACATGGCCGCCAAACTTTCCACACCTCCCAACAAATTCTTCTTCCATGAGAAATGAGAACTTTGGAGGGAAAATAATCTGAAAGAAAATAAGATCCCGCATACACAGAAGGCCTGAGCCGGCTTTGAACTGTGAATGGATTTCTAAAACCTGAAATATGGACGTGACGGAATTTCAAAGTAGGGTTCTTCATACATGTATGGCTGGCTATTGGCAATCATGAACTTAATTCATCCTTTCTCTATATTAGAACCCCTACAGTACACACATGAACTGTACAAGCAGAAGCAAGATACTTTGGCCAATCGTGAAAGCTGTGATTTAATCATTTCTTATTAAGATACTTTATGGTTTACTTGCATAACTACAGATCTCCTAACACACTGAAGTTTTCTTGGTTTCCAATATATACAGCAAACTGCTGATTTAAGATTTCCTTTTCTTATGCAAGTCTTTAAAATAATAGAGGCGCCACAATGAAAGTTTGATTTCCAATGTTTGAAACAAAAACTGATCATGATCAGTTACGATATGGGCACACTAGTAGCAAGCTTAATCAGTCAGACGTTTTACGACTCCTGTTCTTTTGTGGTAATAACACCAGGGCTGGTATTCTTTCAAAAGTCTGCCTTCTACTTCTGCCAACTATTACTCAAGTTTCCAGCTAACTTACATGTGCACCAAATCACAAAATCCCATTGGCTGGGTTGCATGATACTATACATGTAGATCTACTGAGCCTAATACGCCATGTACGAGAGCAAAGGGAGAAAGCCGAGAGGTCGAGGGCTACATATCGGATACAACCCAGCTATCATCACCTCTTCGTGCTGCCACACGCATATGGCAGATTTATTAGGAACGACAAAAGGCACGGTATTTTGTTCACCCTTGCGTATCCAAACACCACCAGACTCCACTACAATCCCCTCCGTAGACATGACAGAATGTGAACCATTCCTTCAGTGGTCATACTAAAACTCCTCTGGGCCGTTTCCATTTAATGCAGAACTTTTCATTTCTATAGACTCCTGACGGGAGGACACATAATCAAAGAGAAAAACAGCAACAATGAAGCCGACAATCTTAATGCAATGTTCCTTACTTATTATTCTTGTATCTTACTGGGGAAACCTTTTAATATTTCAATTGAGTTCTAGCCTACAATATCATGTATACCTGATAACTAGGTAGCTATACTTATAGTATGGAGGACATCTGATCTGTACAGCCTTTATGGTAGACAATTTGCAATGTAAAATAATGACAATCGAGCAGAAATCCTACACAAAACTCTTGTCGGACGATATTTGATATTGAGATAATAAGTTGGGATATTCTACTAGCTTGGATGGGAGAAAATATATCAGAATAAATGAGAACAGAAGATGACAGAGTTATAAAACTGAATTCTAAAAGGCAAGAATTATTTTTTTTTTGTGGAGATGCTGCATGCATGTAGTTGAAAAGTTCATGATTTCTGCTTTCTACTCCAACTTCTTCGAAGAATCATCTTTCATCTTTACAGCATTACTTTTAACACCAAAAAATGAGATTACAAACTAATAATCTCAAACTTCTCACACAATCATTGTCACCCAGGTGAAAGCGAACATGAGAGAAATCAAGAGAAAATGCACACCTTCCTTCATCTTCCCTCTGCACCCTCTCGTCTACTGTAAGCCTTGCCAAGTTCACCAGACCGTGAACAAAAGACGTAGAGATAATGTGAAGGCCGAGTCTCTGCCAATACCACTCCTCAGCTCAGATCCCCTCCTGTCTGTCTAAGCCGGAGGGGCCTCATGACAACCGAACCCCTATGATTGGGTAATTGCATTTTGTTCATCCGAATTAAGCCAGGTTGGCGCCTACCACAGCCACGGCGTGAAAAACCAGGCTAATTCGCGTTCTTTTCCACTCTCTCCCCCTCCTTCCTTTCCCCTTTCGATCTGCCCCTTGTGTAGATCTTCTGCTTTTTCCTCGCCCCCTCGTGTTGTCCCCTCACTTCTACAAGTTAGGCCCCCATCACCTATATTCTTGATGTTTGTAAGGTCAGCCTTCATCTAATTTGTATTTCTCTGTGTAAATGTTTGTGAGAGTATGTACAACAGAAATACTAAACAGAATTATAATTTCTAGAACCAGGTTTCACTGGACCAATACTAGAAAAGGTTAGTCTGAAAACAAAATAATATTGTTCATCACTCCGTGTGCACCATTTCCCAAATCATTTGTTATCACAAATCATATAGTTAGGCTTTTGATCATAAACTTCTTATTCAAGTATTGGTCTTTAATCACTTTCATTTGTCAAATAGGGAAATTGTGCCATAACAACATCTGCCTTGTGTAGTACATGTACTGTACATGTAGCATGGAAGACTTGTTCAACAGATACAGTGTATCTAATTTAGCACAAGGCTATGCCATGCCTTCAAGTAGACCTACAAGTTATTAAAAAAATTACATCTCTCATAATTAAGTGCTTGGCGATCAATTTCAATTATTCAATATGCCAGATCTACACATCTACATGTAGGTTGCCATGGCAGCCATAAATATGATCCAGATACCCTAACAAAAAACCCAGCACATCTTCATGCACATGTACACATGTACAAGCAAGATACACAGATGTATTCCTTGTTAAACACATGGATCTATCTCATCACACTTGGCAACAAGCAGCGGCAGTGATGACATCGCCACCACCTCAATGTCCAGACAGATATCTGGAGTGAGGAGTGACGGAGAGATAGACCGACAAGGAAATCCCTCAATGACAATGCATCATGATAATCAACTTGTCGTCCGTCCATGCAGTCTCCTGGAGAACTGTCTAGTTTGAAGGCTGAAGTGATTTCTGTCAAGAGGTGACACCAACATTGTATATATATGTATCTTACAAAGTTCCTGCAAGACCATTGCCCCCCCCCCCTTGACTTTTTCTTGTCTTTGTGTATGTGTGCAAGTTCTCATGACATTACAAAGGCCTATTTTACTACACGTTTCATTGCAGATTGAAAAACTTGCTCAACTATTTTACATGTAGATGGTTTTATTCATTTAACTTTCAATCAAGATGGTGAAAGGCTTACTATGATACAAAGCATTTCATCTCCATCTGTCTCTCTTGACACAGGACAAGAGTACTCCTCAGAATGATCTCTTCACAGCAAGAAAGGAGAGAAGCTGTAAAAAGACCTACACAAGGGGATTGATGGTACTACATACATGTACATGTACCTGCCGACCTTTCACAACCAACATTAGGAATCGCTCAAGTCAAAATTAGGAATACAGTCTTCATGTATTTTGTAAACTTTTCACACAAAATATTTCAGAACAAAGAGAGGAATCTAGGGTTTTAAAAAATTAACTTGAAGACCAAAAAATAGGAATCATTCCTCCAAAAAAAGAATTGGTTGCCAGCCATGTGTTAGAACTGTAGTTTGGCAAGCAAACTTTTAGCCTGGGTATTCATGGCATGTACTCTAGATGAAGGCAATATCGAGCACCAGGAGAGGGTTTGCTACCCATGGGTTCTTACATTCAATACACCCTGACATTGCATGGTGCAGCAAAGGTCATCACTCTGAAAATAGTTCCCACTGTGAACACACAGTGCCACATCCATGCATTCTACATACTTGAGCACATTTCCTTTCAAACATAGCCCCTGTTCACGTGTACATCAAACAATGGTTTTATTGATGCGCCTTCAGAGCAATACAGGTACTAGAGCTGCTCCTGAGCTGGGGAGAGGGCATTGTGGTATTGCCCAAACGGACAGGTGGGATTAAAATTTGTTGTGTGAACAGTGCAAAGTACACTGCAGACAAAAAATCAATCCGTTCAATGTGTATAAGGTCTTTGCCATGATGTAAAACGACGTGTAGGCCTACTAGCTGCATGTGGTTCCGATGTTATATTTTGTGTGAACAGAGCAGACACTCTGATGTGCAACCAATAGGACAACCAAGATAAAAGGAATCAATTGTGAACAGGGCTTATGCCCAGTATACACTCCAGTGTATGAAAGTAAAGAGTGTCCCGATTGAACCTGTACAGTGTCAGAATGCATTTGAATGCATCTGAACCGAAATCTATGGCTGTGTATGTAGCCTACGTGCATGTGTAAACAATGTTCATAAAGAGCCTCTACAAACTTAGAATGCTTTCAAAGGTACATGACTATAATAGAGTCTTAGAGAATGGGCTAAGAGTGTAAACACTGTCTGCACTCAGCATGTATAAAAGTTTGAATACATTTGAAGGCATCTCCAAACAAGATGAGCCAAGAGTGTCATAAAAGGTCATGACCTCTTCGCACGACTAAAGATGGCTGTCTCCAAATATAGAAAACCATATCTTCTTTACAATCCTCCCACCATACATGAAGTGTACATGCATGAGATTTTTTTTTTTTTCTTCCTTGATGTGCAGTTTAGTGTACGCCAACACAAATTACTAAATTGATAATTTGTTTGTGACATGCCACAAAGGGTCATATTATACATGTACCGGTATGCTAACTACTGTACTTAGCCAAATCTTCAAACCCAATTGGATTGCTATACTATAATTAGTATACTATCATATTGGCTATTCAATTTAAAGAGACAATTCTAATCTCTCAAAATGATTGTTAGGAAGGAATTTCTGAAATTCCAGAGTTTTTGGTGTTAAAACAACGATCATTTATTTTTTAGAGTCATTGAATACATGCTTATTATCATGAAACAAATGAAAATATTTTCTTTTGTGATCTCTGTTTGTATGTTTTGTTCAAATAAATAATAGGCCTTTACTATTGTTGAACAATAAACATTTATGGTTGTTTACAGTACATATACATGTATATGTCCATGAGTTCCAAGTATGTCTCTATGCATCATAAACAAATAAATAAACCTCATTTAATTTGTCAGTTCTAGTCACTAAAGCTCTAGAGAGAGGGAATGGTCAACCCATCCGAAGACTCCAGAGATACGATTAGCATCGACAGACCAGTGTATAACAGCCAGTTCAGACTACAGGAAATTTATACAAAATAAACGTTGTATAAACGTGAAAGGAGCGTACAGACTAGATAACAAAATCTGATAAAGAAACGTTGTACATAGAAACTAGTTTTAACAAGGTCAGTTAACATTGTAGGTGCCCAATCTCAGTGCGCGCTCACGTTCAGCTCCGCCCCATTATACGATTTTCATAACATACGTTGTTCAGACTAGAACAAGATGCTGATTCTCTATTGAGTTTTTGTTCGCAAGAGATGCCCAAACAGACGTTTCACCAAACCACTTTTTGTTTTACGATGGTTTTTAAGCACGTTCAGACTATGTCAATTTAAAATGACTTATAAACAATGTACATGTAGCTACCGGTATACGTTTCTAGTATTGCTATACAATGAATTTCGCTAGTCTGAACACCAAGTAACTCCTTTGATGATGATGCTACCAGCCAAAGGCAATCATTGAGGACAATTGTCTACTGAGAGAGATCAAGGCTCCGGGTGAGGGATGCTGGGATACTTGTTGAGGACGAGACGTCTGTCCACTGGCTAACAACATGTCTAGAGTGATTTCAAGAGAATTCTTCCCCCATCTCAATGAATTAAATGAGTCCGAGTATCATAGACTACATGTAGTGTCATTATTACTGTCATAAAATAAATGTACATGTACACATGTACATGAATGATGATGGCAATGAAATGATAGTCTACTTGCTCCAGACTCAATGTGGGGGTTAATTGGCTGGCTCAATGCATACTGTTAGCACATCAGATAACAATAATTGCATAATACTTCGCATCTAATAACTACCGTGTTTAATCTGCTGGTACAATGTAATCCTGTTTAAATGATTTTCTTAAAATTTCAATTCAATTCAAGTCAATAGGCGAATTATGATTCCACAATTTTATCTGATGAATAAAAACGGCCATGCAAATCTGGAAAAAAAGTGCAATGCTGTGACATCAAAATCAAGTCATGTGTTCATGCAGTTCATGAACAAGCTGTCTGTGTTTAATTTTAAAGACTTCAACAATGCGGAAAGTCCCTTTTGTAGGCTGCTTGCATGTTTTCATTTATTGTATGCCTTCATGTTCCCTGACCTTTTCGATAAGGGTTGAAATGTCGTGCACAGCTCTTGCACAACCCAACAGAGTTTGACGGAAATCGGTGTCGTCTCTCGACAACCCTTCAATTCATTATTCCATTTCCTTCATCTGCTCAGCTCCTAGCTAACTTCCAACCATTATTGGGGGAGCCTAACTTTTCAGGTTTGATTACGGGCACAGAAGGAGAGAAGGATGTCCACTCGGGGAGCACTGTTAGGAGTTTTGTTCTCATCACAGTGCAGTAGAGTATATTTATATAGTAGCTGCGCTATATTAAAGTTAATTTAATCATTACCATTTTTAAGAATGCATGGAATACTCCCGCAGTATCAGGTATAGGGCCTCGTGTTTTAAATGATGCCCAGGTCATTAGCCTGCATGGGCCTTCCACAAGATAATTTGGAAATGTTTTATTGTTGCATCATAAAAATGTTTGGGTCTATGGGAGACCCCCCCCCCCCCCCCCCACCTCCCTACCACCCTCTGCCTCTTATGGACAAGTTACTAGATAAAGGGTCATTTTAGCTGTTTATAAAATGCATGTTGGGTCAAAACAATTTCCTAATGAAAGACTCAATAAAATCAAAACTTGAAGAGTTCATCAAAGATTTCCAAAAATTGAAATAATAAATGAACCAAAATGAAAATAAAGCAACTCAAACGGCTTACCGGTAGCTGTTCATCATCGAACTCATGGAAGAAAACAAATTGGCCAACAATGCATGTAAAAAAAATTGCACAATTACATACTATTATTTTAGTACACATTCACAGATATGCAAAGGTCAAAGCCTTCCGTTCATAAACTCAACAGCAGTTTTATATGCCTTGCAGGAGGAATTCTGAATAATAATAAGATTTTCTTCATTAATTGCATGTTTGGACATATGCAAATGCCAACGGCCTTCAAACTCATCTCCTTACAAAATTGTGCCAGGGTAATAACTCGATAGAAATTTCATTAATCGCTTTCTCTCTTTCTCTCTCTCTCTCTCTCTCTCTATGTCTCTAGCTCTTAAATCATCACTGTCTTGCCTTCCTCTAATCTCTTTCTTTCTTTCTTTCTTTCTTTCTTTCTTTCTTTCGTTCTCTCTCTCTCTCTCTCTCTCTCTACAGGGGTGATAGTGAGCACTAAAAAAAATAGGTTTTTTGTTTTCCCCTCAAACACGCCCCCTTGAGTAAAAAAAAAAAGAAAAAAAAAAGAGGATTCGCGGGGACAAAATGGCATCTAACAACATTCCCCCCTTTTGAGTAAGAAAATTTGGAAAAAATAGGGAAAATTTGAAAAAAATAGGGCAAAATAGGGAAGAATAGAGAAAATAAGAGGGAAATCTGGAAAATCAGGATAAAATATGGAGGAAGAAAAAAATATTGGTAAAAATCTGGATTTTTTTTTTTTTTTTTTTATAAATCGGGAAGAAAAGAAAAAATCGGGGAAAAATAAAGAAAATCGGGAAACCGATTTAAATTGGGTTTTTATCAGGCCTGCTCTCTAGCTCTATAGCTCTCTCATTCATCACTGTCTTGCCTTCCTCTAATCTCTCTCTCTATCTCTCTCTTTCTATCTCTCTTTCTATCTCTCTCTCTCTTTCTCCCTCTATCTCTTTCTCTCTCATTCATCCCATCTGTTTCGCTCATTTCATCTCCGTCTTGCCTTCCTCTCTCTCTCTCTCTCTTGTTCCCGATACTTTCTCCATGTATCCTTAATACCATTCATGAATGTGAATATCTAGGCCACATACACATGGTACAGAGCAATAACATTTTCTAAAGCCCGGGTTAGCTACCCAGAAAACTGGGCCAATGGCACTTTGAAAAGGTCACGCAAACATGAAAGCCTCAGTCAAAGTGAGCCAATTTGGGGGCGTCACGGCCTCAAATGACTGAAATAACAATTTGCGGGTTAAAATACATGAGAAACAGTCTAGATTCTTTGGCTACAGATTAGATGAGCTGCTCCCCTATGAGAGGTTTATAATCTCTCAATGCGATGGGGGCAAGAATGCTTTGACATGACCGAAACTTGGACCCTTTGATCTAGATGGACAGCTTACATGAAGCATGTAGGCCTGCATATAAATCTTGAAAATCAATATAAAAATGCATCAAATATTATAGTGATTTTTTAAAAAAGAACCCCAAAAAATGTGCCAATTAATGCAATTGAAAATCTGCAATATAAATGGATCCACATGAAGAATTTAATTAAAATTTAATGATCTGATAACAACATTATATAAATACTTCCTATTCTTAATTCAACACCAGTTTCCTACGCCTTGCCGTGCTGTGATGCAAGCAAACAGTAACATGGAAATGGAAAAAAAAGAGTTGTGACCATACATGATGTACAGGTACATGTACAGTACCTGTACATGTACATGTCATGGAATTATAGTACTTACTCAATGCCATATTTTCAAGGTATACAAAGAGAAATTAGAGAATCCAGAAATTTTTCACCACCACACAAAGAGAATGAAAAAGTTTAAACATCAAGACTTCCACAGCACAATCCAAGACAATAACTTTTACATAAATATGTTGGCCTTCATGTAAATCCTTCACTGCCTTTATGCTATTAATCTTCAAGAACACTGTTTTAATATCACTATCAATCCAAGCCCGAGTTAACCAAGACTCAGAAACAGGCCCAATGGGTGCTTAACCAATTGTTGACTGGTTTTGAGTGGACCCTGTATTAATAAGTCTCTGGGAATGGGAGATTTCGATAGTTAACAGGTTGACAGGTTGACTTACAAACAGACCTGTGATTAGAATCGTCAGACAAACCTTAATCTGAACCTAATCAAAGCAGAGACAATTCTTCTCCCTTGATGACTAAAAAATCTACCACATTTAGACAGATAATTCCATACACTTCCATGTTGAACTTTAATATTTGACAATGCTTTGTAATTTACAAGGAAGATGACACATTAGTTGGCAAACACACATGTAAAGGTTATGACAGAGGAAATCAGGTTAGGAGTCAGGACCTGTAGGTGCAAGACCAAACGTCTTCCAAAGGTCTTCCCTAGGACAAAAAAGAGCAACGTAACAACTGTCTACGTGTACATGTACATGTTGTAAGTAGTCCAAGCTCGAGAGTAAAATAGTTATTTATCATTGTAAACTTGCAGGAATCTGCACAATTTGGGAAAATGTCTTGGGCTGGATTTTTTCATTAATTGTGATTGGAAATGGAGGTCCTCGAGTCTTCAGCAAATTCCATAAAAATTCTTCTGAAAATTCCATACAAGCATTCTACTCTTAAAATGTAAGAACCAAAACATGTGGGGTAAGACTTCAATTAAAAGTTCTAAAACAACAACACAGTTTCCTTTTCCAGAGTTGGGAAATAGATTGTACATCAAGGCCACTTCTGAGTACTAAAATAGGCACAAAAACTTGGTCCTTATCATTTCAGTACAGATAAATGCCCGATTGCTCATATACATGTATGCAGCAAATATTTGGCCTTGCATGAACTGAACCAAATCTGAACCTACATGTACGCTCGTTTAGCAAGTGCATCATTCATCGCTCATCAACGGAACATGCACTATAAATTAACACTTGGCTCAGAGTCAATTAGGGCTTGTTCGTTCATCAATCCTTCTTCCTGTCTGACCTACTAATTGGTGATAATTAATAATGATCCAATCTCTGCTACAGGTGGAAATGGATTAGCTAAAGATGAATGGTGTCTCCCTGCCAGTGAGGGGGGGGGGGATCACCCAGAACAGGATGTGGCTTACCAGAATGTGATAACTGGATTAATTAAGCCTATAGGGATTAACAATGGATGTGTGGCTTCTTGAAACAGTAGGATGATTCATGTACAGTGTAACATGTACAGGTATATATAAAGGCAGCTCAAAGAAGACAAGTGGTCTTTATGAGGAGTTGGTCTTTGTGTACAGGTTCACTTTATAGTACATCAATGAGAAACAGAAAATGTGTTTTTTATAAACAAGGGGTCTTTCTATACAGATGGTCGCTAAGGCAGCTTTCATTGTACTAGCACTGAAATTTTGCTCATGACAACAGTTTTCAAGACTTTTAGAAAGACAAAATTAAAAGAATGTTTTTTCATCTGCAATGTGCATACAGGAGACTTCTACTGATTTATGAATTGCTTTACAGTCAAAATTACATGCTGAAATTGATTTATGAATTGCTTTACAGTCAAAATTACATGCTGAAATTGTTGCCAAATTTAAAGCTAAGTGCTTATATAGAGAGAGACATATTATTTGTATTTATTAATTGATGCAGATTTTAATAATCATTAATAGAGGAAAGTACTTATAGAGCGAATAATTCGTAGAATTGTCCATGCACTTTTGTGTAACAAAATTAACAGAAATTGTATCAGAACATAGAATACATGTAAGAGCAATTTAACCAGAACAAAATATCATGATGAAATCAATAATTACTTACACATGGAATTAGCATAATTTAATAATATATGCATGCATGCTCCTTATGAAATGTCACATGGATATTAGTCAACATCAATTAGAAAAGACTTACCTGCAAATCGTCAGCAGAAGAAAGACAGGCACATGTAAGAAAGAGAAGAAAAGAAATGGGAAATGTTTAAATAAAGGTAAATATATACATAAAATACATACACATGTAAATGTATACTTGTTAAGACATTCATATTTAAAGTTGCAAACTTGTTTAAAATACTCTTTTGTTACTCAAACAAGTTTTAAGAATACATAATTTGCAATATGTTTTATAGGGAAAGCGCTAATATCTCACTATTCTGGAGCACTTTTTATGCTTAATATTCCATTGATCAATATCACTGTTTTACTGCTCAGTGCTCAGCATTAGTGGAATATAATAGATTGAAATCATCAAAACGTACATGCATTTAGGCATATGGGACTACATGTAGCAAATGTTCTTTTATACACGGACTGTTACAAAGTCAAGCAATGTACATATTAGAAACATTTAAGACAAGCTACATGTATGCATTGAGTCCAGGGAAGAATGACCATTGACTGCACCTATACAATGTATGTAAACAAGAGTGTACAGAGATTGATGTACATGTACACTCTAACAATCAGGCCACTAGACCAACACATACATGTACATGTAGGCCTACAATGTATGTGGGACTAATCGATGTACATGTACACTCAAGAGCTCCACTGTTCCCTATTATTAAAACGTACACACACACATACATGTAGCCCTACATGTATAACACTTGGGTGAGTATAAAGGGCTAGCTATTCATAAGATCTATCAATGGGCAAAGTATGTGTTTCTGGTTACTCAACAATGCCAGGGACAACAGACCACTTCTGGACAATGCCATGGTCAGTGGAAAGGGTCAGTCCTGGAAGGTCAAACTGACCAGGTCTAGGGTTCGAAAAATATTGGATCAATTACATGAACATGTACATGTGCATCAAATGTAACATTGCCACACACTGTGCACACATACATGTACAGTACATGTATGTACATGTACATCTAAATGTATGTGTACTCTGCATGGACCATGGTAGGCCTATACTAGAAATGACAGGGCCTATACACATCACATGTATTCTCCATGTTCACTTCGGCATGGAACATGATGTATATGTAGGCCTACCCCACCATGCACTTTGTAACATGAACATGTACATTGTACATGTATGTGAAAACTCAATAAAATTGAACTCAAATGTACTCTGGGAGCGATAGTTCAGTGTAGCAGTAAAGAAAAAAAATGTAAACATAAGAACTAAAAGTACATGTACATCTGAACAACATGTACAAATCATTCTGTTTTCAAGTCTTCAGCAAATAAAATTGTAAAATACATACATTTACAAGATAGTTCAGGTAGAAAAAAATAAAACAAAATCCTCTGTACAGTATGTCAATATCTCTGTAACTGTAAGTAAATGTAGGTCTCGATCTACGTACCATTAACATACAAAGAGACAACAAATGCCACTAGCACATTTAATTTCTGAAACTCATCAAATTCAACACCCCCAGCATTTTGTCTAGCTCTTGATGACTTGGACCTAAATGTATAGTAAACAGTGATGTATGCCTACAATATGAGTTACAATGAGTTTTCCCAGTTTAGCTGTATGATAGCTGCCATAGGGATTATCTCTACAAGTAACAAGTAACAACAGACAAGATTTTGCATATCAATATGAGTTACAACAGACAAGATTTTGAATTTCAATATGAGTTACAACAGACAAGATTTTGCATTTCAATATGAGTTACAACAGACAAGATTTTGCATTTCAATATGAGTTACAACAGACAAGATTTTGCATTTCAATATGAGTTACAAACAGACAAGATTTTGCATTTCAATATGAGTTACAAACAGACAAGATTTTGCATTTCAATAGAATTAAAACAGACAAGTTTTTGCATCTCAATAGAATTAAAACAGACAAGTTTTTGCATTTCAATATGAGTTTAATACAACAGACAAGTTTTGCATCTCAATAGTTTTTACATTTTTTCCAGAAGCAATACTACATGTATACTGACAACTTTTATAAGATCGACCCTTTGCCAGAGAATCCTAGAATTCTTGATAGCTCATTTTAATTGAATAAAGAAAGCGCATTCCTGTTATATAAATTTACACATTAGTTAATTATAATGAGAAAGAGATTTTGACAGGAGGGCATCTGAGTGTCCAAAAGACATCCATTCTCGAGAAAGATACTTTTTCATTTTCAAAGCACATTTTAATAAATGACCCTTATTTGTGACCATGGACCTAACCCTAGTTTTTCAATTAGGAAACCAGTTTTCATATTACTTGGCTAAAAGCCTGTCCACAACTAAACCTCTTGATTGTTTTTCTGTAATTCTTAAAACTAGTCCTGCACCGTCTTTGCTTCAAACTTTGGAAGAAAAAAAACATGAAGAAAGAAAAAAAAATTGCTTCTGAGCTCTCAATTCCAGACTCAATATGCCAGACATACATGTATAAGTACGTCAACATACATTAGGGTAAACCATTTTGCAAACCGATGAATAATCAATCAACTTGATGAGATGAGTTAATTTTCTGTGTTATTTTACAAATATTGCAACCTTGCCACTTTGATTTGTACAGTGCAGCACTAATAATTCATACATTACCGTGTATGAATGAAAGTAATCAAGTTCGATGGTAGATAAACGTGTGTAAACCAGTGCTATAATGCATGTACATGTATAGGCTACATAATGTAACATTGTACACCCTACATAATAGTTCAGGGTAAATTCATGTATTCTTTCAAGGTGGTGTATTAGGTTTTTTGAGAATTTTTCATTTACTGTAACTTTGAAAACAAAATTCGCAAATGAAAGAAGTAAAACTCAGTATACACACTCGCACACTTTACTGACTTGCGAACCTGTATTCTACATTTTGTACATCATACATGTACTACAATGTATGTGTACATGTATGCATATTATTTATTGTGTGAATGTTAAAGTCGTAGCACACAATATGTGTGAATTAGCTTCCTAAATAACCTGCCGTCTCTATCATCACTCGTTATTGCACCCCCAAATCAGATTCACGACCCAGAAATTTTTCTAATGAAAATACAGCGATTATCACTCCTAACTTTGATCATGAAACTAGGTCAAATGAAATAGCACCCTTTGGCAGTTTGGTGTTGAATTAGTTTGAAATCTCACCATCTTTGCCTCGATCGCACCCCTGAAAGCTCATCAATATTATCAGATCTGACAAGTTTGATTTGCTTTACAGGACGGCCTCCATTTGGGCTAAACAAATCCACTCTGATGCCCTAGATTGCATGCAAGCATTGTGCATAGCAAACTAACTTGTATATGTATACTGTACAATTGTACATGTAGAAAATACAGGCAATACACAGTATTTTCTTATTGCATCATTTACATGTACTGTACATTCTATAGTGTACAATAGGAAATTCCATGGTTACAAATGCTACATGAACATGTACTCTGCACAACATGAGATATGATATGTATTATACTGTAGACTATTTATCGGCATAAAGAATTTTTAATTGCTAAAAGAGTATAAAAAAGACTAACAACAATCTCACTGTGAGTGCTTTTGTACAAGATCTTTATTTCACAAAAGACCTGAAGGAAACAGCCTCTTTTGACTATTGTTATTAAAAGGCAAAGCCCAAAGAAAAGCAACTCTTGTATTGAATGCACATTGCATTCTACATGTTTTATTGCAAAGGCAAGACGGCAGACTCCAGATAAAAGAAACCCAGACACTACCATAAAACACTTTCATTGAGGTATGATAATGCAATATTAACAATTTATTATCTAATAATGAATATACTATGATGTAGCAGACAATTCTGGAAGCAATTAAAACCTGTAAGAAGTGATAATTACATTCTTGTTATGATTAAACACAGACACACGTACTGTGAAAAGTACTTGACTTCATATAATTTTTAGGTTGACATTTAGGTTACCGGTAAAGATAAATTTGAGTTCTGGTCATGCGATTGCTTTGTGAAAAAAGCGATGTACAGTGTACAGGTATACAAGATAATTGATCAGAAAAGTTGATCATGTAGCATACATGTAAGTATTGGTGTGTACTGCAAGGTTCTGAAATCATCAAAATGATAAGAAATTTGGCCCAGTCTTGGTAAAAGTAACAAGCACTGTACACAGAACGATGTATATATGGGACTACACAAACATGTGGCATAAAAATGTGGTCCTCATTTTTAAGCTGTAACATAACATGTCATATTTAGAATATTAAGGCATTTTTGAAGAGCCATGCTTTTCAGGGAACATTTTTTTCTGATTATCTTCCACACTTGCATTTAATAACAATGAAAACGCTCACAAATTATTTTTCACCTCTTTCTAGAACTCAACCTTCTCTTTAAGGTGCTTTATTACAGGCCCTGAATGGGTAAATCATTCTCCCATGACATCACAGTTGCCATTATCATTACGTTATCATAGCCATTAGTTGTGACAATTTTAATGAGGATAACATCACAGAGAGGTGACAGAGCAGAAAGATTCAGCATCAATCTGTCCTCCAATGAAATTTAATGCTATCTGCGTTCTTCAGTTGAAATTAAAGAATCACATTGTAGCCTACACTTATACGTACAGGTATACATGGAGGCCCAAATACTTTAATGTTCTTTAAACATTAATCATAATTCATAACTGAGATGTACAGTATACAATTTAGCAATGTTAATGCAATAATGAAATATATCTGCAACATTAATAACAAATAATAAGCAATTTAAAATGGCCATGGAAATCTCTGGGCAGAGTATCCATTTTTAATGCATTTTCATGAACTTATTGTATTTCAAAATTGATAAAAAGTGATAGAACTTGATGTATGATTCACATGCGCTGGATTTAAATCTCTAGATTAAAAGGTTTTGTATAAGTTGTTGAAATTGTGCATCACATACTTGTATATCTATAGAAGGCTAGGAAAATAATACACAGTACTCCCAGAATGAAATTCAATTTGATTCAATCATCTGACTTTCAACAGTGTACGAGAACATGTATGTGGTGCGCCGAGGGTCAATGGCAAAAATGAAAAATGGTCGGATATTAATCATGACCTACATGTACATTTACAATACATGTGTAGACATGCATTGTACAAATGCACAATATACGTACATGTACTGTAGCGCACCCTGTACAGGGAATGCAACAGAAAATTGGTTGTCTTTATGCGCCAGGGTATTGATTCTTGGTTGTGCTAGATTGAGATTGTCAGAAATATGAGTTTTCATCAAATCTAATCAAGAAAACAATAATCAGTGCAGCTCATACCAGTTGACAGTGAGCCTCGAAATTTCTTCGATCTCAACCTGACAGATCATCATTTATTAAAGACTTGTACAGTGTACATGTACAGTACATGATGTACAGAAAGTCAGATATCCGTGAAACTTCCACTATTACATGTACCGGTACGTTATTCAGTTTATATTACCTCTGCTGGTAAATAGAACCTGTATTTTCCAGCAAAATAGAACATGTTATATGTGAAGAATTACAGTACATCTAAACAAAATGTCAATATTGTATTCTTTTGACAATAACAGAGATCCAACATTCTTGAGACTTGCTACTTTTGTTTCATCACAGGAGCTCATTATACAATGTAGATTTTTTTTTTTTTTTAATGTTGTTGTAATTTTCTACAGTGCTTTTTGAGCTTTCCAGAGCCACATATACTACAGTACATGTAATTTGCTCAACTCCTCCAAGCATCTATTATCTGACAGGGCCACAGCTCCAAAGATTAATTACCATGGTTCTTGGGTGATATCAAAATATCTTTCCAAACTACTTTGCCAAAACTGTTGAACGCCACTTTTCCTATACATGTAACAACCAAAACTAAAAATGACCAAAATGTGATAAGGATGTTCTTGGAACACTGATCCTTAGTATGTTAATTCCTGGTTCAAAGAAAGTACAATCTGATCATGACGTTTATTCCCGAAGATCACGGTTTCCGACACATCACATCTAATTTTCCAGCAGGGTTACTATGAATGGGGCACCTCTTTGAATTCATAATGAGACGGTGGACCCAAGGGCTGGGCTGTCTTTGCAATCACGTTCACGCAAGGTTTGAAATAATCCTCACGAGGCCTGTTTTCACCAGACCAAAGTTACAAAATAACCCGCTATTTTAACTACTGGTAGCCCGATCTCAATTCTCAAATTAGCCAACTAGTTTGCGTCTTCATTAGCACGCAGTGAAAATAACCCAAGAAATATTTGTCTTGTTTCCAAATTAGTCCGCTATTTGGGAAATAGCAGGCTAATTTGCGCCCCTCCAAGCTCTAGCATGTGATGAGGTGAAGACACAAATTCGAGCTTTGGGAAAATATCCAGAGTCTGAAAAGAGCGTGTTATTTTTCAACTTCGGTCTGATGAGGATAGGCCTATTTTCTTCCTGGAACGTGCACCATTCACATATGAGAGATTCATCATAATAATAATAATGATAGTCATGATAATCTAGATTTAAATCACGCTTTATACGAAATACCGTCTCCAAGTGCTTTACAGATATTATTAACCCGGTCATCAGGATTCATTCATGCACAATGTGCACCATCTCCACTCCCTGGGGAGTATTCCTACCATATATGGTCACCATGAAGGCGTATGGCAGTTACTAACACAAAGGCTTTCGACATCCTATACAGTATGTACCAGGTCCCCATTTCTCTCCTGGGTATGGAGTGGCAACTTTGGTTTTTTAAAAGCATTACATTTTTTGAAATAGTGAAAAAACCAACCCTGCTGCGGTTTTTTAAAAATCTTGTAGGCATGCATAATGTACATGTACTGTACAATGTACATGAGGATAGAAACTCTATGAAAATGCATCTGTTTACAAAGAGACCCCCCCCCCCCCCCCCACCCCAAAAAAAAAAAAAAAATGGCAGTATACATTTTGAGATAAAGCAATGTGGACACATGCTTTGAAAACAGGTCTCTTTGGGTACCACTGACAAGGAGAAAACCCTGGCTCCAGTTCAATTTATGTCACATGATCACCCAAGTAACACTCATTTATTTTTCATATGAGCAATGAAATCTTAATCAATTAGAAAAAGCAATGGCTAGCTTAGGAAGTTTTCTCCCAGACTTGCATAACTGCGCTATCACTATGAAGACTTTATTTACTACGTGTCGGTCTGTTTATTTTTCATATTAGAGGAACATTTTGTTGTCGTCATTTTGATCTTGCAGACAGTGTCTACTATGTACTTGTACAGTATATTGAACAAAGTATGGGAAAGTGGATGAAATAGATGCAGGTGTACATGTAGCACTTTTACAAAGAGGGGGAGAATCTCTTAGTATTACCTGTTTAGTTGTATTGTATTTGTATTTTATAATTGTATTCAAGATTCACCCATCAACCATGATTTTTACCAACATACAAAATTCTCCACTTCAGGCCTGTTCCATCATGACCAAGAAAATCCATTTCATGTCAACTTCAAATTAACTTTGTACCTTTTCTACATGTACGTTCTGGTTTTACAGATTACATAACAGGATTCTGTCTTACAAGGAACAAAGGCATAGGGAGATGTAGTGAGAGACACAGCTAATTATCCTGTGGTGCCAACATTACCAGCGTCTCCTCTTTGTATTGGAACTTCCTACAACATAACATGAATTATAACATGTACATGCATGCATCATTTTTCTTATCTGTTTTGCGGGAGCTCTTTGAGGATTTGGTGTTGAATAAGTACATGTAGGCCTGTTTTCATCAGACCAAAGTTGCAAAATAACCCGCTATTTTCAGACTCGGGATATTTCCCGAAGCTCAAAATTGCGTCTTAACCAGACCGATACGCTTCTCACAAACTACATGTACTGGTATGTAGCTCGGACGGGCGCAAATCAAGTAGCGAGCGGGCTATTTGGGAAACAAGACCAAGATTTTCTCCGACACCAAATTGACCGCTAATTGCAACTGCGGGGTGATGAAGACACAAATGAGCTGGCTAATGTGTCTAATTTGAGATCCGGCTAGTTAAAATAGCAGGTTATTTTGCAACTTCGGACTGATGAAAACAGGCCTACATGTAATGTGACTTTCTCACAGTGACATTTAAGTATTTTATTGCTGTTGTTTTTTACCAGAGCTCCTTTTCAATATACCAGTTTTTGGAGCTTTTTTTCTCTGGTATGCATGCATTGCCACTAATCTGCACAGGTTCGCACTTTGCAGAGTACATTTAATACTGGTTTGCCCACACCATCCCCCCCCCCCCCTCCCCCCAATACCACATGTTATCCATAGTCTTAATGTACCTGCAGAATATATTTCTTTTGTGCAGATGAACATGTGCATGTAACATGTAATAGTAAACCAACATTTTTAGAAATCAGGGCTCTAAACAAACTTGTTTGAAAGGGGTCTTGATTTGAGTTTTTTATAGTCTGTACACATACATGTGTGTACATGTACATGTAAGCCCTATATAAAAATGATGACATTTTGGGGGTCAGGACTTGGATTTTAGGTGCCCGATTGTCCTAGGCAGCTGTGTCGAACCCTGTTATATACAGTACATTTATCTTCATTGTAAAGCAATATGATGAGGGCAATACTAGCGCCAGGAAGAGTATAAGTCAAATTAAATCATTCTCAGAGAGAGTTTTATTCACATCAATTCCAATTTTAGAGAAAAGTTAGTTATGAATGAACACTGGACATAAATCTTGCAAACCATTCTCTACGGACTCGATCAATCATTCTCAAAATGTCAATTTTATTAGGCTGAAAAATGCACACATTTGCATACACGTACTTGCGCATATATATATCATGCAAGTCTACATACATGTGGTTACTTCGTTTGATATTAAAATGTTAGCATGGATCCATAATGTATCCTTCAAAATGCGAACACACAATTTGGCGGATCGCTTAGCACAATTTGGCCAATTTGGCCCCATTCACTGCCCTCATTATAGATGACAATTGCAGCTTGAGAGAGGATTCTATCCTCCCTTTTTTTTAGTATCGTTTTCTTCGATGGTAGGATCCCCTCTTATTTCCAACCATCAAGCTATCCCGATTTCCGCCACAGAAAGGTCATGATATATATTGCAGTTGAGTCGGGAGTCAAGGCTGTTATGAATTGGGCCACATTGATCAGGCAACGATTGGTAAAAGAGCACCGCCATCAGTGCCCTAATGTGCACTTCATCTCTAGAATTCATCAATAGACGCCGTCTCTCTAAATATTTCTTGATAGTTCTCATTTTCGGGGGTAGATTCTGCTCCTCAACCGTTATCATGTTTGATAACATTAGCAGTCACGTTTTGCTACTGAGAATAGTCCTATTGCGGAAGTCTCTATAAACAAAAAGCTTTCCGGTCTGCATCAACTTTCTCAAATTGTTTTGTCTCCTGCTTGATTCCTTTCTCTGATGTACATGTAGGGCCTAGCCCTAAACAATTATCATGATTTTCTTTCTATATTGATTATTCAATATTATTATTATACATGAAGCAAAATATGTTTACTAGTTACTTACTGTTTTGTTTTTTGTTTTTTCCTTAAAAGAATTCAGTGTAAATGACTTGTTTACCTGGTTTTATCTATTTTCCCTATTTCTTTGTACTGCAAAATCGAACAACAGACTACACCTGTAGGGTAAATCAATACTTTATCTAGGATCAATTAATAACTGAAAAAGTCTAAAATAAATGGTAGAAACGTCCAACAGTCTTTGGAAAGGAGATGTGCTAGGCCGAGCGCACATGGTTTAATAATTTCTCTCTGCGAAAGATGTGCATAATTCCTCATCTCAAACATAAACATTACTTGGTAACCCAATACCAGAACCTGTTACACACCAGGCAATTGAGCCGCGTTTGGTTACCTCTGAGAAAAACAGTCTTGATAGGTTTGCTATTGGCAAGCACTTTGAATTTCTTTTTACTGATTGAATGCATCAAGTACATGTACATAAAAACCTGAATTATGTGTTTGAAAGCTTAATTGATTTTTTTTTTTTTTTGTTATCAGACTTTAGATATACATGTAATGTATACAGGTGTACATGTACTATTCATGGCTCAAATGAAGTTACTTTCAAATTGCATATTCATCACCTACATGTACATGTATTTTTCTTTTTCTCTTTTTGTGTGAACCAGATGTAAATTCTTGGAATAGTTCCATAGTTTAAATACATGTAGATGTAGACATACATGTATCTAACCATAAATACTGTTACGATAAAACTGCATTTCAAAAGAAGCTGGCTCAACAAAAATCTGTAATAATTGTCATGCAGGATATTGGTGGTCTTGGTTATCAAGGTGTAACAAATGTTTCTAAATAACGTGTCTGACACTTTTTCCGGAAGACTAAACGGAAATGCAGATTGATTTTCTTATCTCTTTCTTTGCTCCTTACCCAGCTTCACAGCTCCTACCAAGTTTATGTGGCTGACATCATTTACTTATGACATCAGCATGCACAGTATCGACTGTCTAGCCAATGCATTCTCAATTGTTATAAATATTTGAGTTTAGTGCTAATACATGTAGCATGCTTGGAAGGACAACAGATCCAATTCCAGACCATTCTCACATTGAATTATCTTAAAAATAAGATAGTGATGCTAAATTTAAGGTGTTCGTAATATTCTTCCATAAAAATTGGCTTCAAATTGGCTCTTTTCAAAGGAAGAATTTATCTTCCATGTACAAATAAAGTAGGGGCTACTCAGAGGGGCTACTCAGATGGGCTACTCAGAGGGGCTTTTCAAGTAAAGCTTTAAAATGTTGATTTACGAAGGGTCTCAGTGCTTTCAAACTATCATCAATATATTTTATAAAGCATTGTACCCTATACCTCCGATATTCTGAACAGGAGTGGCTGTTTTCTTTTTAAAACTAAAATGGACAAAACATTTGTAATGCATATTTTACATAATGCAAAATCTGCTTCAAGTACATGTACATGTACATGTACATGTACAAGTTGATGGGGGGGGGGGGGGGGGGGGCGGGGGTTGCGTGACTGGAAACTTAACAAACAAAGGACTTCTCTTTGGCATTCAGATTTCACAGAAAATATTAATCAAATACTAGCACTAAACATCATGAATATTTGTCTTTTATAATATTTTCCTGAATAAGTCTTTAAACTAGAATGATGAAATATTGCTTGTGAACTTCTTCAAATCACTGTTAGTTTTAAATCAACTGTCCAGACACACAACACCTGGGTATACATGGTCATACATCTACCTGTACATGTAGATCCAAAAGCTATGCACCCCATGTGATGCATAAAAAGCACCAAACTTCTGAGGTGAATGAGTAACGATAGTATTTTATAAAATGGCTCTAGTATTTTAAGCATCGTGATTGGTCAATACGCGTCACATGACATTGAAAAAATTTTGATGCAAGCACGATTTTGCAGAAATGAGTGCAGAAAAAGCGCAGTAAAAAGTTATATTGCACGGTGCGTACGCGTGACCATGGAGATCCAGTGCGCGCGCGTACATGTAGTACGCGCTCCCTCGAGTTGCATTGCAATTATTGTAGGCTACGCGTAGCTAATATTGTACGCTCCACCATGATCCCCAGCGCAACGTACGCGTAGCTAGCTCTAGCTAGCTAGCTAGAGCGGCCAGCGGGGTATTATTAAAAAGCAAATTTTTCATTTTACTTTTGCCTTGGATTTAGGCCTGTTTTGACTTTTGGATTTTATAATGAAGCCAGGAATTTCAGCTGTCTGATGTAGACTCGTCTCTAGACCCACTGTACGGATTTTATTTTTAATCAAGGCAATGAATCCCATTGACTTTTTGGTAAGCCTGCAAGGTCTTCTTACTAAAATCTTAGTCTAATTAGAAGTAGGCCTAGAACCAACATAACTCTAGATCTAGATCTAGATCGAACTCTCGTAGACTCTAACTTATTAGATCTAAAGTTTCGTTTTTGCTATTTGTGTCGCTATTTTATAAAACAAATAACGCACTTGACCCTGTTGTGCAAAACGTAAATGCAGTAAACGCTCGGTTTCTTCAGATGGTTCGCACTGTCAACTCGCCGCAAGCGGCTCGTTGCACAGAGCGGCACCAATCTAAAGAAACCTCGCGCGTAC
>NW_022145595.1:28719540-28762040 GCF_000002235.5 Strongylocentrotus purpuratus
TATACCACACTGGATTTAAGAAAGGAGCATTGGTTTCATAAAAAAGAGCACGTCCCCATTTATAGCTAAGCCTTTGCCGTTCCCCTGTAAAGCAAACGGTGAAAAGGGAAAGTGTAAGAAAGGTAGCTAAGAAAGAGAGAGAGAGAGAGAGAGAGAGAGAGAGAGAGAGATGATATAAGAAATTAGAAAGGCAACGTGAAATGTTTATCCTTGACAAAGTGAAGCCCTTCCCATGTATTGGTAGGGGGATACATGCCAGGAAAATCATGAAAAAATTGAAATTATATATTTTTCTTTGATCATTCATCTCTGTCTGTCTTAAATGTCATGATTTATAACTTTGGACTAATTTAACGAACGTATAGTGGACTCCGCTCGGTCAATTAAGGGTTTTTTTCTCAATAAAAAAAAAGAAAGACATTCTAGTGGGGGAAGGTGAGGGCGTACGCATTTCAGTTTGGTGACGTGATGGAACAGCATAGTGTCCCTTTATATAGCGCCATCTCGTGATAAGCTTAATTACATTACAAGCATCAAAATGAAAGGAAGAGGCGTTTGAAAATTTGAGCAAATTCTGATAAAAAAATAAGAAAGTTAGGAATTTTGTTTAACTCAAGGTCAATCAAACAAAAATTGGCAACTCTGTGATGTATTTTGAGAGCCCCCCCCCCCCCGCACATTTTTCCCGTGCTGAAAACAAATCATACATTTTAATTTTCTGTCAATTTTTTTAAAAATCACACATGCACCCTATTATATTTATTCCAAGTATATTTCTATATAACTGTATTGGAGAAAAAAATATATTCCATCGATAATGAAGAAAATGAAAGTTTATTGAATTGTATGTACCAAGCAAATCGGAGAGGGGCTAGCAAGATACGTCACCGTGTTGCAGATTCATGTTTGATTGACCACAACTTTAAAATCTATCTCCATATCTATCTCTCTCTCTCTCTCTCTCTCTCTCTCTCTCTCTCACACATACTAAATTACACTTTACACTTCTTTGGTATGTATAGTTCTGTATATTGTGCTGTGACACAATCTTTGTATTGTTAAACCAATTGAAAAGGAATTTATGTTGTATGGAAGATGATTTAATGTAATTCATTTCAATTCAATTCATTTCTTACTTTACTTTACTTTATCAGCCGTTGTCAATCCACTGCAGGATGAAGGCCTCAGCATGATGTTTCCAAATGCCTCTGTTCAACGCCTGTTGGTGCCAATTTGTCTGTCCCCAGAACTGTTGCAGCTCGTCTCGCCATCTTTTTCTTTGACGTCCCCTGTTTCGTTTTCCCTCGTATGGTGTCCAATGAGTGATTGCTGAGCTCCATCGATTGTCTTTCCTGCGGCTGATGTGGCCTGCCCAATTCCATTTCCTTCTTTTCACTGTTTTAAGGATGTCCTGGACTTTTGTTTGTTCCCTGATCCATTTGTTTGTTTTTCTGTCTTTGTATGTGATGCTTAGAATACTTCTTTCCATGTTGTGTTGCGAGGCTGCTAGCTTTCTTTCCATTTTTGAAGTTAGCGTCCATGTTTCTGCAGCGTATGAGATTGCTGGGATGATGCACTGGTTATATACCTTCTTTTTCAGGCATAATGGAAGTTTGCCTTTCATGATGGTGCTGTATCTGCCAAAGGCTCGCCATCCAGCTTTGATTCTTCTTCTTATTTCGTTGTCTTGATTTTTGTCTTGGAGGGAGAAACGTTGTCCTAGGTAAATATACTCCTCTACTTGCTCCATTTTGGTACCGTTCACTTGGATTTGTTTTGGATCTTTGGCTGATCCTGCCATGACTTTAGTCTTCTTCATGTTCATTTTGAGGCCTGAAAGTCGGCTTGCATCGTCCAGTTCTTGTAGCATTATTTCGAGGTCGTTTAAGTTGTGAGATATGATGACAATATCGTCTGCAAATCTTAAGTGACTCATGTTTTCCCCGTTTATGTTGATTCCCTTTGATGACCAGTCTAATGTTTTGAAGATGCTCTCTAGGCAAGCAGTGAAGAATTTTGGTGAGCCGGTGTCTCCCTGTCGAACTCCCTTTCTTATCATGATTTTGTTGCTGGCCTTGTGCATTCTGACAGTATTGTAGCAGTCTGAATAAATGTCTTTAAGGATTTTGATGTATGTATTGTTGATTCCTTGGTCTTGAAGTGCCTTCAGTACTGCGTAGGTTTCTACGGAATCAAATGCCTTTTCATAGTCTACGAATGCTACGCATAGGGGGATGTTGAACTCTTGGCATTTTTCTTTCAATTGATTAATGGTGTGGATGTGGTCCATAGTTGAGAAACCCCTTCTGAAGCCTGCCTGCTCCCTAGGTTGGTTGTTATCAAGGATTTTCTCTAGCCGGTTGGTGATGATTTTTGTGTACAGCTTATACAGGTTTGAGAGGAGGCTGATGGGTCTGTAGTTCTTTAGATCTCGCTTGTCCCCCTTTTTGTGCAGAATTATCATTGTGGCTTCTTTCCATTGATGTGGTATTCTCCTCGTTTGCATACATACATTGTAAAGTTTGGCTAGTTCCTCAGTTATTGTGTCTCCTCCTTCTTTGATTGTGTCTATAAGTATGCTGTCTGGGCCTGGTGACTTCCCTCTCTTCATTTGATTTATTGCATGTTGAACCTCCCAATCAGTTACAACTGGGATCTTTTCTTGTGGTTCTCCTGGATCTTCTGTCTCTTTATTGCTATTGTATAGTTGTTCATAAAACTCTTCAATTCTTTGAAGTATCTGGTCCTGATCTGTGATTTCTTGTCCATTGCTGTCGAGGAGGCTTGTGATTTTCTGTTTTCCATGTGCTAGTTTCTTGAAAGTTTTCTTCAGGCTTCTGTTTTCCTCAATTGTGGATTTTATCATTGTTGTGTTGTAACTACGGATGTCTTCACGTAGCTTTTTCCTTACTGTTTTGCAGGTTTCTACATATTCAACATTTTGGATGCCTATGCCTTCTGCTTTCATGTTCCTTCTTTTTTCCATGAGTTTTCTGGTAGATTCTGATATCTTGTTTTCACGGGTTTTTGGTTTTTTCCCTGCGATCTTTATGGCGGTTTCTTGGGTTTTTTCCACTAGCAGATCAGTCCATGTTTCAAGGGATCTGTTTCCTTCTTCGTCTGTGCATTTGTCCGTCAAAAGTTGAAATTGGTTTTTCAACTCCAGTTGAAATTCTGTTCTCTTCGCTTTTAGTTTCTCTAGGTTGATGCTACTTTGTTTTGGTTTTAGGAGTTTTTGCCTCTCTAGTCGGGTGTTGATTTTCATCTTGCCCATTACCATCCTGTGGTCACTTCCCACGTTCACCTTGCTGATTGTTTTCACGTCTTGGATGATGTGAGGGTTATCAGTTAGTATGAAGTCAATTTCATTCTTTGTGTTTCCGCCTGGGCTTTTCCATGTCCATTTCCTGGATGCTCCTTTCTTGAAGAAAGTGTTCATTATTTTCATTTTGTTGCTAATGGCAAATTCAAGAAGTCGGTCCCCCCTGTCGTTTCTTTGCCCACTTCCGAAGGGGCCGATTGTGCTTTCTTCTCCTTCCTCTCTTTTCCCGACCTTGGCGTTAAAGTCACCCATGACTATTGTAAACTGTGTTTTACTGCCTTTCATCACGTCCGTTATTTCCTCGTAAAGTTTCTCTACCTCTTCATCGTCGTGTGTTGAAGTTGGAGCATAGACTTGGATAATCTTGATTTTGTATCTCTTATTGATTTTTATTGTTATTTGTGCCAGACGTTCATTTATTCCTTTTATTTCAGAAATGTTACCGGCGATGCTTTTGTGAACTAGGAATCCTACTCCTCATTTCATTGTAAATCAATTCAGTAATTGAACAAGAAAAAACCCTGCTTAACCACTCTTTTTCCCCCCTCCATCCATCTCTCTCTCTCTTATTTTTCTCTTCTCTCCCTTCCCCTTCCCCTTCCTCCCTCCCAAGCAGTATTCAAAAGCATCATTATCCCCCAATATCCATCAGCATTGTGATTTCTTTAACAACACATATATCCCATCCTTTGCAAACATATATTTTACACATATTTTCAAACAAGGTATGAAGGTATTATTAATACTTTTTGTTTAAGATTTACAATTTATATATTTGTTTCTATGAGAAAGAAATAATCAGCTATTTCTGAAATTCTGAAATATATGAATATGGAGAATGATATTGCAAATTTTTAATATATTTATAAAGCAAAAAATAGATTTACAGGAAAAACAATAAACTCCATGAATCATAAGTAGTAAGGTAACACATCTTTAGTATTCTTATAAGTCTGGAACATATCAATGCTTTTTACATTAGATCACAAAGCAAGAGAGATTTCATAACCAATGACATAAAACTATTGTTTTGCTTTTACTATCTACAGACATTTACATTCCAAATCGAAATTTTATAAAATCTATTTTCGTATCATCATATCGACATTTGGCCATAAAACATTTACAAAAATAACAAATACATGTACATAGTGATATCTGCTAGAACGAAGATATAATTTATGGAATAAGGCAATGGTACGAAGCAAATACATCTTATACATCAACATTCTTTCTTGTCCTTCACCAAGACATTAATCTACATTTGCCACTCTCCACCCTGGTGAAGTAAATGAGTACACAGCAGGAATTAATTCCTTAATAGTTTGAGTGCTGTAATGGCAGCGGCATACCTGCTTAAGTCCGGCGGGTAATAATAATGGAGCGCCAGGGGTAGCAATGTGCCAGACATGAGCGCTATACAAGACTATCACTAGGGACTTTTAGATTCGCACAAAGACAATGGGGATTGCTACGATCGATGTCCTTTTAATGTACTGCCTTAAATGGACGTCACACGTATCAGTCCACGCAAATCTAAAAGTCCCTATCATCATTATTATACAAACATGCATGGATTGGTGAAACAAAATACTTTTTTAAAGTAATAGATACAGAACTTAAATGTAAAGCTGTGATGTCAAATACTTTATGTAAGGCAAGATACATTCAATTCCTAGTTGCTTTTCCCCTCAACCTTCCTTTCTTCATTCCTTTTTTTTTTTGGGGGGGGGGGGAGGGGGGGGGGGTACTGCCTCAACATTTATGTTCTCTATTATTGTTGCTCTAAAATGAAAATGAACAACAATCTTGAGACATCTAGACAATGTGGTAACAAAATTATTAATATGATGCACTTCTACTTTCTTATGAGCTCCAAAAGTTCATGTACACATGTAATTGCAGAAAAAGCTTTGAGTTAAATTTGTGGCAAATGCATTTTTATGTACAAGAAAAATACCAAATAACATGAAAACCCTCCTCCTTAATTAACAGGAAAAATTGGGACAAGAAACTAGAAATTAATTTTAATTCATGTTTATTTTTGGAAGACTCCTCCCTCCTCATTCAATACAAAACAGGAGTTTGCTACTGAGGATATATTCTCATCAGTCACAGTGAAGGAGATGGGAGAACGAGGAGAGGAAGATGACAAGAAGCTGAAGAAAAGAAGAAAAAACAAACACTTAGAAGTAATTATAGCAAAATACAAACTTTTAACTAAAGCGGGTAGTCTGCATACCACCTTGGCACATATCTTAATAACACAGGTACAGTATATTTAAAGTGGCATAAGCTGAATTAGGTGTCATTTTCATTTTTTAACTCTAGACTGTATCTACACCTAAACAAACATAAACATAAACAGATTAGTGCACTGTAAGCATCTATCTATATAGTATATAGAATAAAATAGAGGCAATATTTCTTAATTCAGAGTCAAGTATAAACACTATACTGTATTCTCAAATACTTTGCATAGAATTACGAAGCTATACTGCTACATAGAACAAAATCTCCTTTAGACATATTATATATTGCTATCTATGATATAATTCCATTCGAATAAGGACAAATTAATAAATAGCAGTTGATCTAATGTACATACACAGCTGAAATAAATAAAAACTTTTCAAAAAAATAAACATTAAGAATATATACATGGAGGAATACATGGCCTATGTGAAAAATAGTGAGTTGTATCAGCATCCTTTACAAGCATTTCAAATGTCTAAAATCATATCACAAAATATAAAATCTAATGCAAACTGAATTCAAACTGAATTCAAAGATAGCATCTCTCTAGAAACACAAAGAGGAATAACATGTGATTTTGATTTGATTTGATTTGATTTGTCACAATGTCAAAGTCTATGTCAAGGGACCTTATTTAATGCTGTGGATTTAATATTAATCCTAGTAATACCAGTAGTGTAATGAATAGATACTGCTGCCACAAACTTTTAAAAAAAAAAGGTCATTTCAAATAACCCTTTCAAGACAATCATTCAACATGTTGTGGTTTAGCTCAATTAAGTTTTGATTCAGAGCCTTAAAAATTATACCTAATGAGAGAAAGTATTATTGTGCAAATTTGAAGAACAATATGTGATCAATTTATCCCCAAAGATAAATCCTGTCCAGGAAGGATTAAACTAGGAATGACAAGGATCTTATCTCTTTCATTGTCTTGATAATGGTATGGTCCTACTTTCATGTAGGGCTTAGCCATATGGCCCACTGGCCATACATGTATTTGCGATTTGGAAATGCAGCCATTGATCTCTGGCAACTAAAGGGTCTTTGTGGGGCTTACTGTAAGTGAAAGCAGGAAGTTTAATTTTTTGTTCATCTCCAAAACGATACCAATCAGCCCTGTCCACTGCAGTTGGGTCTTAAAGACGTAGTATTTATGGCTAGGCTATATGTGAAAGTGAGACTGCTGCAAATTATGCATTTCAATTGTATGTGGTCGAACTCAAGAAATCTTGTTCAGTCTGGTATATACAAATTAAGCCATCATATGCTGTCATCAAGCTTACTGAAACATCTAGTTCAACTGGACTTTTAGATCTAACATGTTTATAAGTGGCCCAAACATTGTGGAGCAGTGTGTGCAGCGCTTCGTAACCGCAAGGAAAAGGCGCTATATCAAATATCTTTTGATTGATTGATTGATATTTGTTAGTGCAGCCTGGATTTTTCTTGAAGCATTTCATTTGTTCTTCTATACAAATCAATCCCAGCCTTCCTTCACCGTAGATCTTCTATCTTTATTGGTGGGATTTGACTCGTGACCTTGCAGTGGCCCCCTTCCTCATAGATAGGGGGTTGTGAGGGGTGCGGATGGAACCCCTTCTCCTTGCAGTTGGCAATAAAGGTGATACCGTAGTCAGGTGTCAGGGAAAAGAAACAAATTCTGTAGAGGATAAAAGCATATGTATAATGATTACATTTAGGATGAAAGTTTAAATGAACATATTCTTGGGAGAAAATGGGAGTTGATGATTACTTTCTCCTATAGCGAAAATTGGAGAAATCCTTTAAAGGAATGTCACAGAGTTGTCGATGAGCGTCTAATCTTTACAAATTAGAAAATTAAAGTCATAATAATTTTATTTTTCATCTGATTTTCCTTACGACATTCACAGGTCTGTTACTCTCACTTTTCTGCTTGCAATAAAACCAACTTAAAGAGAAGGTTGAGTTCTGGGAAGAGGTGAAAAATAATTTGTAAGTGGTATCATTGTTATTATGCAAGTGTGGAAGAAAATCAGATAAAAGATGTTCCCTGGAAAGCATGGCTCTTCAAGTATGGCATGTAACAGCTTAAAAATCGGGACAGATTTTTATGACACATGTTCGTGTAGTCCCATATACATATTTCTGTGTACAGTGCTTGTAACTTTACCAAGACTGGGCTAAATTTCTTATCATTTTGATGATTCCAAAACCTTGCAGTACACACCAATACTTATATGCTAGATGATCAACCTTTTCTGATCGATTCCACATTGTTTCTTTCACAATGCAATCGCATGACCAGAACTCTACTTTATCTTTAATACTGAGCAGGGGGGATTTCCCCTTGAACAGACTTACTGCTGATGTTTGGGTGCACAGACGATAGCTATGGCTTCAGGCATCATAATCTGATACGGGCAATGGGTATGAAGATCTATACTGGACATGAAAGCCGTCTGAGAGGGATGTGTCTGCAAAAAGAAAAAAAAGCACAGGACATTAAATAGCAGCCAGCCTTTTGAACCGTACATTATACAATAAATCTCTGTGCTTTAGACAGTACTGTATAAAATAAGCAACTTTCGCTATAAGGAAAGTTTTTTGACTTGCATACCTGCCAACATTTGAAAATAAGATATAGGAATTTTTTGGACGGTATGCCTTCAAAAATAAGAAATCGCACTTGAGGCGGCAGTGTAACTGGTAATACGCTCTAAATCTGTACCAAAAAGCGAATAAAAATTCACTGCAACAAAAAACAAAAAAAGAAAAAAAGAATATCAGAATATTCCGGATATTTAGGTCCTAGAAATCCAGAAAATTGGAATATTCTTGATTATTTGTAAGGGTTGGCACTATGGACTTGTCATCAAGGGTGATTTTCACAGCAGGAAAATTTAACAAATTGCACATATTCGGATGAGTGTCAGTTGTGTCTCATTCCTTTTGAGGTATGAACATTTTGCAACAATGAACCACTTATAAAATTGGCAAACATTACATCCACCGGTAAGTTTCTCACTGTATAGTGTTATAGCGGCTTCACTGGGTAGGAAACAAGTAATGCTCTTAAATTAGGATGTTTTTCCCTCCAGGATTCTATCAAAAGAAAAAAAAGGGAACATATTACTCTATTCATCCTAGATGTTCATGTGCCTTTTTTTGCAAGCTGCATCTAATTTCATGTAATATACACAAACAATTGCACAATAATAATAATAGAATTAGGTCCATTAATATAACACAGCTACTATATAAATATACCCTATTGTGCCTAATACAAAGTATCATATTATAACCCCGGCTGTAGCGCCTCCATATTAAGGTGCTAAAGCATTCAAGGAATTCTTTCCTACCAGGTACCCATTTACTTCACCTGGGTGGAGAGTGGCAAATGTTAATTAAATGTCTTGCCCTAGGACACTGAAACTGGTTCCATTGTGGTTATTCGGTGAAAAACAAACGTCATAAAAATAAGATGTTGAACTTACATGAATCCAACCCAGAGTGATCAGATCATTGTTGTCCACGGCGTCAAAGATTTCTTCCTCGTTGAGGGCAGTACAGGAGTCAGAGGTCGACGTCTGCTTTGGAACGATGATGTGAGTGATTGTGAAGGCATCGTGAGCCTGAAACAAGAAAGGCAAAGGAAAACATTGAAGTCTTGTCTAGTCTTTCCATTGATGCCCACATTCAAAGGAGTTGAATTTATAATATTTCATCAGGGGTTAGGACTGAGTCGGTAAAGTCTCTCACACAGAGTCCTGACCTTCGCCATCAAGTCATGTACTTAAAAATCATTTGATAGTACTGGAAACTACTTTTCATGAAAAAAAGTGAGATTCTCAGGAAATGAATCACTTGTGACCGCATTTGGCCAATCATTTGATTAGGATCTAGGAGTGAGTTTAATTACAATTTGATAGTAATCACGGTAGAGGTTTACGGTACACCATGTGTAAAGTCCTAGAAGGACTAAGGAAAGTGGATAGAAATTAGAAGTGAAAACTTTACACATGGCGTACCGTAAACCTCTACCGTGATTATTCATACCACCATGCAAACCTTCAAACATCATCCAATTTGATAGTACTCATCCTATGCTTTATATTGCAAAGGACAAATATTTTCAAAAAAGAGCGAATGCAGAGAACCACAGAAAAAAAAAAATCAACTTTCTTGGAGAGACTCAACGATCACAGAGATTCAGTTCGTTTTTCCCCTACCAGGCAAATACTATATAAAGATGATGATGATGATGATGATGATGATGATGACGATGATAATAACTATAATACTACCCGTACTTCCAATAATATTAATAACAATAATGATTAATAATAACAATACAAATAAAACTACCTGGGGGGTGTTTCATAAAGCTGTTTGTAAAGTTACGCATGACTTTACGAACGACTTGTATATGAAAAGCCAAATGGGATGCTCAATCATTATTGCTCAATCATTGATTATTATTTATTAAGTTGAACTATGCAGATGTAGATTAACATTCTTATTATAACAACCATTCTTTATGCAAAGTATATTTTTTGCCACTATTCAATTGAGGTTATTGGAAATTTCAGAAAAAATTTGGGCATCCTATCTGGCACTTCATATACAAGTCGTTCGTAAAGTCATGTGTAACTTTACAAACTCTTTGGCCCGAATTCACAAAGGAGGTTTGTCGACAAACCTTGGTTTTCGTACTTCATATGACGCGTTTTACGCGTTTTTTACAAACCTGGTTTGTAAAGAACAAAAGGAGGTTTGGCGAAACAAAAGGAGGTTTGAGCTCAAACCTTAGTCTGAGCTCAAACCTTGCTTTGTGAATTCGGGCCTATATGAAACACCCCCAGGTATTATTAATAACAACACCAGTAATAATATCAATAACTCACCAATTTCCCTGCTAGAATACCGCATGTTTCTAGGTTTCTCTGGGTATTATGACTGGCCAGAACTAGAAACCTCTCCATGGTATCAGCTGGAATGAACAGGTCTCTCAAGCCATGCAGGTTGGATGTGGAGGAGGCAATGCCTAACATCTGAGCTGGTTTATTGGTACGGTCAATCTTGAGTGACCGGTCCACTGTGGGGGCTGGCCTAGATTGGGAAAGGAAATATACATGTAGGTGGGGATTACACGATTGATACACTCAAACCTTGCTATGACAAACTCCCTATCTTGGGGCTCATGAAATTTGCCTTTTATAAGGAAATCTTTTTATTTTAGAGCTTAAAATTAAAGAACTGTTGTGATAGAATACAGAATCATTCCATTTCCCTGCCCCTCTTTGCTCTCCACTGCACCCTTCCCCTTTCTTTCCTTACTCTCTTTACTTCTTGATCCCCCCCCCCCCCACCACCCCACCTAAAATTTCTTAGGAAGCACGAATAAGGGTAATCAGATACTGTATCCTTCTGCCTGCTACTCCCCCCCCCCCCCCCCCTGAATTGAACCAAACTACTACTTGGATGGTAGAGGCAATGAGACTGAAAAAGAAAAGAGTAATAGTTACCCCCCACCTCTTCACTCCATAATCTCAAATCAGATTCCTACCTTGGGGCTGTAGGCTGTGTGGGTGAGGAAGGCAAGACTTGAGGTGATCGGATACCATATCCTTGTGAGACAGCGTCGTAACTAGGAGGAGGGGGTAGATTCCCCCCTGCCCCCATCCCTGCGACCAAGCCTGCTGCACCACCAGCTGCAATGGGTGTAGCTATGCTCCCTGCATGAATGAATGAATGAATGAATGAAGAATGATAAGAGAATCATGGTAAGGGTTCAGTCATCATAGGATGAACAATACATGTGATGACTTTAATGTAAATATGTAAAATATTAATGCTGCCCATACTGTAAAATGAAAGAATAGCAACAACAACAAAAAATGTCTATAATGAATATGTGGTTACTAAATAGACAAATGTTCATGATGATTCCTTTTTGTGGTGAGGGTGGAATTGGGGGTGGGGGGGGGGGTGTGGGGGTAAATGTAATAATGAACTGAGAACTTCAGCAAATATGACTTTTGACAGCTACATGTATAGCTTTCACCAACACTGAACAGGCTTATTACTTTTCATCTGCAAACAAGTATATTTTTTGAGGTGGTTGAAGATGTTTCGCTCAATCACTTAAAATGTTCTTACACGAGGGAAAAAGCAGTTATTCTTGGGCATTTGTGCAGTGGTTAACCCCCTCAAGTGAGAATGAAACCTCTTAGAGTCTCCTTATTTTTCTGTTTGAAGATACGAATGTGAACACTGTCAAACATGAACAACAACAAACACAAATATCAAGAAATAAACTTACCTGCTAATCTCCTGTTTCCTTCTGCTTGCCATTCTTGTTCATTCAATGCATCTGCTTTCTACAAAGAACAAGGAAAAACTAGTCAATTCCCTTAGGTAAAAACAGCAATTCAGACGTTCAGATTTTGATTATTAAAAAAGAACTAAATTTTTAAACAAAATAGTTCTTAACCAAAGAAAACAAGGGTCTACTCCTGCTTCAGTGATCCAAGAGGATATAGATCTCCATTAAAGTTTTATTTTCATGTTTTGAAAATGAACTCTCTAAAAAGGATGTTTTTTTTCCAATCTATTACAAAATCTTCATTAAAACAAACACAGAAAGAACCTAAAATCAGAATCAGATACCAAAAGAGTAATTATGAACACCTGATGATGTTTACCCATTCAGCGTGTTTCCACAGAAAAAAAGTGGAACACGGATTATCTTTTCCGGGATCGAAATACCGTGTCGCGGCGACACGGTATTAAACCAATCTGTTTCCACAGAGCGCAGCATTCCGATTAGCCCCAATTCCTTGTTCCAAGTCAGGCAAATACTGTGTCAATTGGAAGTCAAGATTCAACCTTTGACTTCGATCGTGGATCCAGATCTACACAGGATTCCACAGGATCATATGTGGTTCGAACGAGTTGTTCTCCCTCCCGCCAGACACGGTTTGTCGCTGTGTGTTTCCACAGCGATTTCACACAGATCAACACGGCAATAACCACCTCCCAGAGGTGGTTATGATAATCCGTATCTCGGTCAACACAGGTCGCCAATAAACCGTGTTGCTTGTGTTTCCACAGGAAAGTTACACTGTATTACACGGTAATACACCGGTAATACCATGTAACTTTTTTCTGTGGAAACACGCTGATTGATTCCAGGAACCGGGTGGGCCCTACATCAAACCTTTGTGGAGCCAAGGAGCATATTCTTTCTATGCTATCAGTAATGTTTCTCATGGAAACCTGTATGTAATGGGAACCTGTCCACTTTTCTTCTTTCTTTGAGTTGTCTTTGAAAATGAAGATAGAACAACCAAGGTGATGTAAATGGGTACCTGGCAGGAATTAATTCTTTGAAATGCTAGAGCGTCGTAATGGCAGACCAGCTAAAGCTCGAGGTAATAATCTAATAAAGTATGGAAGCGTTTAGTGATTGTAATAAGCCTATACAAAAACTGAGTATCATTATCTAGGTGACCATTTACCTTCCTCTCTTGATCTAGAGCTTCCTGCTTTGCCTTGGCCTGCATGAGGCTAGCCTTCTGACCATCTAGCTCCCTCTGTTGTTGATCGATTGAATGTCTCTCGAGCTCCTCCAGCTGCCTCCTCTGTTCATCAAACCTTGCAGTATCCTCCTGCTCCCTCCTAGCATGTTCCTCCTCCAGTCTCAGGGCTTCCATTGCCTCTTGTCGCGCCTCCTCTGCTCTCCTTTCATCCTAGGGAACGAAATGACAAATATACACACTTCAAATGATTGCTTAAAGAGAAGGTCGAGTTCTGGGATGAGGTGGAAAATGATTTGTGAGCGTTATCATTGTTATTATGCAAGTGTGGAAGAACATCAGATTAAAAATGTTCCCAGAAGAGCATGGCTCTTCAAATGCCTTAATATTCTAAATATGGCAAGTAACAGCATAAAAGTTGTGACAGATTTTTATGTCACATGTTTGTGTAGTCCAATATACATCTTTCTGTGTACAGTGCTTGTAACTTTACCCAGACTGGGCCAAATTTCTTATCATTGTGATGACTCCAGAACCTTGCAGTACACACCGATACCTATATGCTAGATGATCAACCTTTTCTGATCGATTCCACACTGTTTCTTTCACAATGCAATCGCATGACCAGAACTCAACTTTGTTTTTAAATTCAATGCCTCAATCCGGAAGGTAATGATTTGTGTTTGTCATAGGCTTTGGGTTGGGTTATTGGATTACACAAACTTTCGTGAAAAAAATACCCCTTATATTCACAAAGGGTCGGGTAAATCGAATGTAAATAATCACATTTCGTTCAAAGATGAGATCTTTGAGATAAGCCTGATCCTTCTTATTTCCATACAGCTATGAGGGTTGAACTACATCCCCAAAATGCATCTTTTGTTATGAACTGTCTCATATCAGAAATCACCTGATTGTGATTATCTACTTTAAACATGTCTACGAGCTGTAACTTCATAGGTAATATTTCAAAAATAAATGGACACACAGAGATTTTTTTTTCTTTTCTTACCGAAGTCCACGGCAACTCCCCCCCCCCCCCCCCCCCCCCCCAAAAAAAAGAGAAAAATGTTGAAGATAAAGGTGAGTTCTAGTAAACAAAACAAAAATGAATTGTCACAGAATCAAACGAAACTTACACTGAATGTTAAAGATTGCAAATAAATGCCATTTGCCAAACAATTTTGGTAGAAAATGTATACTGGCTGAGTAATAAGCATATAAAGATTAGAAAATCAAGATTAGAAAATCAAGGTTAGTAGCCCCTGACACCATTTGTGTAGTCCCATATACATCTTTCTGTGTACAGTGCTTGTTACTTTACCAAGACTGGGCCAAATCTATTATGATTTTGATGACTCCAGAACTTTGCAGTACACACCAATGCTTACATGCTACCTGATCAATATTTTCTGATCCATTCCACACCTTTTCTTTTACAATGCAATCGGATGACCAGAACTCACCTTTATCTTTAAGAATTAAAACTATGTGATGAAACATCTCTATATATTCACCTTTGTTACAGTGAAATGGGGTTTCACTGGAACCAAGGATTCATGGATTCAATTAAATATTTTTGTTATGGAATGAAGTATGGAAGCTGAACATACCTCCTGAACTTGCCATATCTTGTGTTCCTCTGCATACTTCTCTCTTAATTTCTTCTTTGTTTCCTCTGCATTCGGAAAGGCCGACTTTAAATTCTAGGGGAGAAAATATGATCAACAATATATTCAGTTGTAATCTATACTAGGCAGTTTAAACTTGCCAATCATTAACAATTGATAACAAAAACATTGGAATCTGCATTTTTTTTTTCTTTTAGCACTTATTTCAGAATGTTTTAAGTTCTCATTTTGGTTTGGAAGTACAACATTCAGTTGTTTACAATATCACTACAAGACAACATCAACTCTTAAAAGCTCATTTATGACAGCTGTTCAAAACCTTGCTGGCACAGAATGGGTTAACTACCACAAGCACAAATAGGATGAACTCTACAGTGTATCAATCACTAAAAAAAACATTTTATTTTGAATGATGGTACTTTCAAAATATGAACTTTAAATATTATTAGGAGATTTTGCAAGTTTAAATACTCTCAATTAACATTAAAGTAACTTGTGAGTACAATACCTGCTGCACTCTTACATGGTCAAATTAAACAGGGCCCCACAGAAGCCAAGTCCCACTTGAATTCCAGGTGCGCTTACGTTATTCTTTATTTTCTTTACACTCCTTATCTGTAAGCCAACATAGAGCTTGGTGAAGTCTGAGATTTGATTTTATACATTCTAAGCTGTACACATTTTGTTGTTGAAAGGTGATTGGTACACTAGAATACTTTCATTCACAATTATTTAAAAGATGAAGGTGAGATTCGATCTCCTCAAATTGCTTACCTTCTTTGCAGATTTTAGATCTTCTGGTCTGGCTGCCTTGTACTGAGGATGCTTTCGTATCTTCTCTACAAAGATTCTGCAAAGTCAGAAAGCAAGAATCAAAATCACTTTGATATAATCATCGTGGGTTTTTTCCCCAATATATTGATGAAGGTATGAATTAACATAAACCAAATCAATGACTTTGTATTAGAACAATAATAATTCTACAATAAAAAACAATAAAAGCAATTTACATGGAAGTGGACTTGTTAGGCTGACTTTAAATAGTCTTTGTAAAGAGATCACATACAATATTCAGACTTTGTTAATGAATTACATAAAAGATTAAACATGATCAAGGACTGTTAAAGATAATAAATGTTTGACTCAGAGTGACAAAAGAAAAAGACGTTTTCATTACACTTACGTCATATATTTGGAATACAAAATGAATGCACTCTCCCAGTTCCCCTCTTCGTAGTAAATGTTTGCCTGCCAGAAGAAGAGAAACAAAACACTTCTTTAAAATAAAAGTACTATGCTGAGTAATAATGTAGTTACTTTATGATTCAATGAAACATAAGATCCCTAGGGAAACTTGAATTTTTTAGGACAGTTAAGCTTCCCTTTATAACTTTCAATTTTTCAAATGTGTACATCTGATACAGAGTCAAGGTGCTAAGTTGCTAACAATGTTTTTTTGACAGGTTAAAAAAAAAAATCTTAATTGACAATATCAACAAAACTTTACGATTCAATATTCACCTTGCCTAAAAAAATACAAAAACAAAACACAACCCCCCCCCCCCCCCCTCAAAAAAGAAGAAGAAAACAAACAAAAAAAGCTCTAGACAAACATATATCCATCAATCTTCTCTGAGGAAATTTCACAATTTTTTTTTTAAAGCCTGCATGAAAAATAAGCAAAATAAAAATGTCTTACACCGCAGTTGCTGCATGTACAAAGAAAATAATGAGAGGAAACAATCATTTCTCTTACCATCTTAATCATCTCCTGGCCTGATCTAAAGTACCTTCTGATTGGAAGGTTCCCATCCACCACGATATTAGACCCATGCTCTGCCAGACTGCGGACCCGCTGACCTGGCTCAATACTCGGATCTTGCTGCATCACCATGTTGCCAGTTTGATAAGAGTCACCTGAGTAATAAAGTTACAGGTTCATGTACATGTATGTAATCTTGAGTTGATGAGTTCTCCCGATATCAAATCATATGATGTAATATTAACCCAATTTAGAGACCGGAGACTGTAATCATTCTTGTCATTTTTAGTAAATATTTATTAGACAAAATTGACAGCTTGCCGTAAAATATAAAACATGTGTTTGTCTTAATTATAAATCTACACATCGCTCATGTATTTGCACAAGCTGAAGCCCGCGGGTATGGCCAGGCCAGTTTTGGGGCAGTAGTTCTTCGTGTTTAGGAAAAATACTCCCAAAAAAGATATGAAAATTGATATGAAACAGGGAAGAAAGATAATGAATTTTAAATCATGACCATTATTTGAGAACTGTTGAAGATTTAGTTGATTTTTGGTATGTAGAGTAGAGAATCTCCACGCCAGAGTCACAGGTCAAAGTCTGATTATGATTCTGAACTAGCGCCAGTTTTTTTGTAAGCAAGCTCTTTTCTGTAAAATTTTAAATTGTGCTTCCACATTCATCAAAAACTCCAAAAAAGTTGCACTCAACGGCAGGCACAGAGCAAAAAATAAATTGTAGGGGTGGCTGCTTGCAGTGTGGCAGCTGAGCTCGGAAGGGAGAGGTTCCCCCATCCCACTCTAGCAAAGCGTAATGCCATGCTAATGCATATTGACCTCTATAATAACACAGATATAACACACATTACAAACACAATTGCACGCTAATGCACACAGTGAATATGAAGTGGCTGATAGGCAAGTTTGACAGTAGACTCACGATTTGAATTTTCAAAATATTCTTTCTAGATCTAAGTAAAATCTAACATTGGTAGGCAAATTCATGCAAAAAAATATATTCAAAAAATTGACTTGAAAACACATCAGACAATTAGTCTGAACCGAGTCAGGAGCAGATTTGAAGAAATTATATTTTTAAATGTTGTAAAACGAAAGATATAAGAAGAAAACTGACCAAGTATCTGTACTAAAAATCGTACATGTAAAATTGGTCGTACACATTCGACAGCTCTAAATGACGCGCACGGTTGCGTTACATGCGTTCTCGAATCCAAAATCACACTTCACACACACACTCTCACCGTACCGCGAATGGTCCGTCGTGGGGAGCTAGGCGGCTGAGAGTTTGCAGCGATACCAACGCAGCTTCGGAGCTCCGCAGCGCGCCATTTTAGCGGGACTCGGAAAGGTTCGCGGTGGGAAGGCAGCGGCCTAGCTTTTTTGCCCAAACAACGCTAGATCGGCTGCTGGCAAAATGAAAATAACTACGATCGAGAACATCGTCGGTTTCTTAACTTTTCAGTGAGATAATTCTGAATTCTAATTGAGACTATATAATAAATTAAATCGACAAAGAAACCTCGGTAGAACTCTTATAACTATACAAAAGCTTGTTTATTTCTTCATTTGACATTTTGTTTTTGACCATTTTTTCGTGCGCGAGTCAATGCAAGCTATGTATTACCAAACTTTCAACACGCAAGGAACGGGGAACACTCGCAGACCTCGTATCAAATTCGTTGCAAAAAAAAAAATCAAGGGTGATTTTGAAGCAGTGCAGAATATTGGCGCTGCAATGCGCAGAAATATACTTGAAAGAAACTTAAAAAATCATACCTGAATTTTCAGAAAATCGTATTTGTATTAGTGTACCTAGATGTGAATTGTTTATAACTCAGATTTTATGAAGATTTGTCGGGAAAAAATGTCAATTTTTTCCGTTTGGTGGTCATTTCTAGGCTAATATTTTAAAAGTTACTTCAGTAATGGTCCCGATGTTTCTCTTATCATACTCGCATGTTATTCCTACATAGATTAAACATTGGATGGTTAAGGGTAAGACCGGATAACATTATAAAAAAGATATATCCTTCCAACCTCCCATATCCAAGTTTTGGGCTGATTATTGCCGACCCACCGCAGCAAGGCCATTCAGATTTTCGTACGCGACCGAAGCGCCCTCTAGTGCCCCATGAATGTGCCTAACATTGGAAAGTTGAAAAGATTGTATTTTACTGCTATTTAGGTTTCTTCAATTGTCACTAAAGTAACGGTTTTGAGTGATCTCAGCTCAGTCGAGTTTTGAACAGTGGTGTTTGAAATGTTGAAACCAATAGAACATTTTTTAAGTCACAGCCAGGATAGTAATGTAGCTATGTGTGGTTCCCCCAAAATACTGCGCAAGTCATCATCATCACTCACATATGAACACATCATATCTTACAAGCGGGACTGTAGTTTCTGTAAATAGAATGAATTTTCTTTAATTCACACTCGGAACTCATTTTCATCTCAAATGTAAGGCAAATTAAACTTACTCCGTAAATGTTCTTTTATCTCAGCCTCCTTTTTGATCGGTATCAACTCACGAAACGCAATCTCAAGGCTTATAAAAATGACGATTTCTTCCTATTTTAGGAAATTACGTTTGTCGGGCATATTGTAGTAGAGTGAGTCGCAATGAAGATTCTACGATTGATCGCCCTATACGAGACATAGGGTCAGTGCACAGAGTATGGTTGAGATGTTACACCAGTCTTTACCTACTATCATCTTCCTCCCCCCCCCCCCCCCCCCCCCCCGTTTATTCCCAGCATTTCTTTTTTTTTTCTAAATTAAAAAAATATCTCGTCATATTCCATCCATTTTATTTCAGACCTCATCTTTATTCCTTCCATTTTTCTTTTCTTAACGATTATGAGCTCTGTTTTTGTCTGCCTTCTCCAAATCTTCGATTTCCGTCTCTATTTAAATTCACCAATATTTTCTTCTTCTGGCTGCATACCTCTGATTATGAACAACGTATCAAAGAATAATTGATCATTTACAGCAAATTCATAATGTCAGTATCTTGTCCTTCTGCCTCAAATCTACTTGAATTTTTATCATAATTGGACCGAATAGGTCTTGATCGTTTGTTGAGTTTTAATCCCGGGTTTTGATTTTTTGTTCAATATCATCCAACAATGAATTAGTAAATTTCCAGTAACCTGGACCTACCCTACAATGATTTAAATTCATAGATAAATTTACCAGGATTATCCAGGTAATCCAGGTAAAATCTCTATTCTATTTAGTGACTCAGACAGTAATTCAGTGGAGACCAACAAAATCCAATCTCGCTGCCCAGTAAAGCGGGACTGCACTACTGGTACCTAGCTAGTTGCGCCCTCTATACAGCCAGCAATATGAAGCGGCTCCCGTTGATCCCCCATGGTCCCCTTTTGCTGATGTTAATTGAGAGCAGGCGCGTAGCCAGGGGGGGGGGGCGGTGGGGGCGGTCGCCCCCCCCCACCCCCCCCCCCCCAAAAAAAAAAACGCCGGCCAAAAAAAAAAAAAAAAAAGAGAGAAAGAGAAGGAAAAAAAGAAAGAGGACGTAGGAAGAAAAAGGGAAAAGGAGTCGAGAACGGTACAATGAATCGTCAAAGCTTCCGCGCTTCGCGCGGGAAGGGGGAAACTGAGTTCAAATTAAGAAATATGAGTCGGGAAAGGTACAACAAATCGTCTTCTTTCTCTAATAATTTAATGAAACGTCAAAGCCTCGGGCGAGAGGGGGGGGGGAAGAATTCAGACAAGGATCGAGAAAGGTACAACGAATCGTCTTCTTTCTCTAATAATTTAATGAAACGTCAAAGCTTCGCGTGAGAGAGGGGAGGGACTGAATACAGATAAGGATTAAGAGTCGAGAGAGGTACAACGAATCGTCTTCTTTCTCTAATAATTTAATGAAACGTCAAAGCTTCAGAGAGGGGGGGGGGGAACAGAATTCAGACAAGGATTAAGAGTCGAGAAAGGTACAACGAATCGTCTTCTTTCTCTAATAATTTAATGAAACGTCAAAGCTTCGCGTGAGAGAGGGGAGGGACTGAATACAGATAAGGATTAAGAGTCGAGAGAGGTACAACGAATCGTCTTCTTTCTCTAATAATTTAATGAAACGTCAAAGCTTCAGAGAGGGGGGGGGGGAACAGAATTCAGACAAGGATTAAGAGTCGAGAAAGGTACAACGAATCGTCTTCTTTCTCTAATAATTTAATGAAACGTCAAAGCTTCGCGTGAGAGAGGGGAGGGACTGAATACAGATAAGGATTAAGAGTCGAGAGAGGTACAACGAATCGTCTTCTTTCTCTAATAATTTAATGAAACGTCAAAGCTTCAGAGAGGGGGGGGGAACAGAATTCAGACAAGGATTAAGAGTCGAGAAAGGTACAACGAATCGTCTTCTTTCTCTAATAATTTAATGAAACGTCAAAGCTTCGCGCGAGAGAGGGGAGGGACTGAATTTAGACAAGGATTATGAGTCGAGAAAGGTACAACGAATCGTCTTCTTTCAAAGCTTCCGCGCTTCGCGCGGGAGGGGGGAAACTCCCCCCTCCCTGCACCCACCCCCCTAGGGAGCGCGCTTCGCGCGCTCTTTAAGTGATTCGCACGCTTTGCGTGCTCATTACCGCCCCCCCCTAAAATGAAATCCTGGCTACGCGCTTGATTGAGAGCTGATTTGATGAGAATCAGCCACCTGCCAGTGAACACGACGGGGCCGGAGGTATAATCCCTCCCGTGGCCAAACTAGTGCAGATAGGCTTTAAGGAGTAGGTTGACGCCATGTAAACATTTTTCCTGTACATGTAATTCTCTCCATGGGTTTATCAAATCTAAATCATTCTTCCAAGTTTTGATCAACTTTTTTCTTGGTATTAGGATTATTAAGACGAAGATGTATCTTTATCAAAATCTAATTGGACCAAGTTCCAATCCCCGCATAAAATTGTTAAAGCCAGGGTAATAATCGGGAGCGCCAAGAGTGTCAAGTCTTACAGACATGAGCGCTATATAGAACCAACCATTATAATAATAATTATTATTATTAACAAAATTCAAAGCAAGTCTCTCAATATCTGCATAAAAACTAACACCATCGCGATTAGGCCATACAATAATATTAACGTTGTGTCATAGTTATAAACTTGTATGTCTAAACCAACAAAATTCCCTCCTTATAATCCTTCAAAAAATGTTAAAGGAAACCAAAACCTTCATACTAAGTTACTTTTATTGTAAAGTTTAAGATATTGGAAAAATATCAGTGACAATTTGAACAAAATCGGGCAAGGAATAAGGAAGTAAGAGTGTGTGTGTGTGTGTGTGTGTGTGTGTGTGTGTGTGTGTGTGTATTGGGTTTTTACAGACGTGTATCAATCAGATATGATTATTTACGTCTGGGACCGACCTTTAAACGTCACCATCCGAAAGACGTGACTCAGTTTCGAACCTGCGTCCTCGGCTGAATCAGTTTGTAACTTCCACTTTTTTTAGCTGGATTACAGGCGCACGCCACAACGCCAAAGAATAATTGCTTGACATACACGTTTCGCTGCATCTTTTTTAAATGACTAGTCACTAGAGGGCGGTATTCAATTTGATGACATCATCTGTGAACAACTCTCCATGCCTTTTGTACATCAAATTTCATTCCTTCTTTCTTGTGATTGAGATAATGTACTCCCCCGAAAGCAAGATATAGAATGCAAAATGATATTCTACTTTACATGTTATGAAGTCGGATCAAGAACGCAAATAAATACGAAGAAAACAAAAAAAATTGTGAAATTGTATGTACAAAAGGCATGGAGAGTTGTTCACAGATGATGTCATCAAATTGAATACCGCCCTCTAGTGACTAGTCATTTAAAAAAGCTCTTACTTCCTTATTCCTTGCCCGATTTTGTTCAAATTTTCACTGATTTTATTCAAATCTTTTAAAATTTACAATAAAAGTAACTTAGTATGAAGGTTTTGGTTTCCTTTAACGTTCAATTGCACCCTTTCCCAAACAACATAGCAACACCTTTGGCATTTGACGCTAAAACAATTACCTCCCCAAAATCGTTATAGAAGCTTCTTCTTCAGCTACAAAATGTGTATCTTGCAAGCAACCGTGACAAATTAGAAACTGTTTTACCTTAACGAATTCTAAAACATCTTTTCTCTTATCACGATTTACTAAACCTCGACTGTTCAACTAAATGATATTGAAATATCAACTTTACCGCGGAACTATGAATATCAAATCCTTTTTTAGGAGTTTTTCTTAATATTTTGTAACATCAAACAAATAACACTGCATGATTGCACTATGTGCTAGCCCTCAAAAACAACTACTCAGTGTAACACCTATAGCAACTAATACAGTGATGTCTAGCACAAACGAATCTACACATACCCACGGAGGGAAATATACCCGGAAATATATCAAACGCATCTCCCGCGAAAAAAGTCTAAACAATTAGTTTTTTGCCCACGCATCTGGTGATTTAAAAGTACATGATCATATTCCATTGTTCATTCGTTTAACGCATTAAAAACACAAAGTGGATCATGGAAAATTTGTTAAAGATTAGTTTGATCAAGGACCAAGTTTATTATGTATTCACGTTTTGTTTTTGATTTAAAAAATAGCCCCCCCCCCCCCCGAAAAAAACTAGTTATAATGACGTAACTGTTAATCATTAGAAAAGAACGTGGAAGGGCTAATAAAAAAAATATGGAAAGGGTGTCTTTTCTTATCCCTTTTTCTTTTCCTTTTCTTTATTGGCCTCATGAATAATCAACATAACAAAGAACAGTAAACCATAACTAAAACGTAGTTTGTAGGCCCACATCTTGACCGTTATCATCAATATCCGCATTACTCCCCCCCCCCCCCCCCCCCCCCCCCTCTTAAAAATGTGCACTTTATGTCATTTGGTGGTGATGATGATTTTTTTTTTTTTTTTTTTTTTTTTGTTCGGCCCCAAAAAAGTTTTTGCACATTACGCCTTTGCTCATGCATATCCCATTAATAATTGAACAATGGTGCCTTGCGCTGCCAATGAGGAAATACTAATTACCACCTTTAGAAACCGTATCGAAAACTATTTGTTCATTAATAAATTTCAGCTAGGCCGTTTTGGTTCACGGAATATAGTTTATTTTTCTCCGTCAATCATGCTCTCTTTTTGTATGATTCGTAATGTTTTGTTATTGACAACAAGTTTCGTGAAACAGGGCTATGGTATTTATATCAGTGTGTGTGTGTGTGCGTGTGCAAATTGTTTTGATATTTTTCTCTCTTCATATACCACATTCTGGGGGAGGTACGTGGTGTACCGAATCACACTATTGCCACCTCGGCCCACTAAACGACCTTAATCATTAACGTACATTACTTCCTGATAATTATAAATATATCATATAACCGCAATCTGTTACTTCATTCCAAGCAAATATAATTTATATAACATAATTTTATACAGCTTCCTCCTCTCTTGCAATGTACGTAACTTGTTGATTCGTACTTTGTGTACTTTACCATCTCGATTAGGGTCATTAATTATTTATTGATTGATTGAATACTCGGAATTGTTATTCCGGTCATGATGGGAAAAGCGGGAGAACTTTGTAAGTCAGTTCCTGGGGCCTAAAGCTAAGGTAAAAACTTTCAAAGCTCTTTGTAAGCGCTTAGAGACGTTATTTCATAATGTATTATGCGCTATATTGAATAGTATTATTGTGCTTGGTTAAAGTTTTATCCCAAGGCCTTAGTATCAAGACTGATGCTTTAATCACTGACTTATACAAACATCCCTCAAATCCAATTGAATATAAGTTATACAAATAAAAGACATCATGTAATACTTGAATGTGTTACAGTAATAACATTAATAGTAGAGTCTTGTATAATAGGGCCTATGTCTGGTACAGTGTCACTCCTGTGCTCCATTAGTACCCCGGCCTAATCACAGCTGCTGGGTATACCTCACCTGCTTTGGGTACTGGGTAGAGTGTGGAAATTTGTGCCATATAAGCCTCTTTTTCTAAAGTCGTTTTAGAAGTTTGCCAATGCTCAGTAAAACTTACACCCAATCACCCTACGTCATATCATACAGACAAAATCCATAGGGTGATCATAACAATGTGATGTAAGCTTCTTGCAAGCTTAACATCTAGTATGATAATAATGATAACTAGACATATATACCGCCGTCTATCAAGACAATTCTATTCCGAGGCGCACAAGACAAATATAAATAGTAAGAGAGTTTGGATGAGTGTCATAGTGCCAAGTACAGGTATTGTTAAAAAAAAGATGAGATTTCAGCTTGGATTTAAAGGTCTCTCAGGGAGTTATGATTCTCAAATTAAATGGTAAATTATTCCAAAAAGAATTAGGTGCTGCAGCTGAAAAGGCCCTTTCACCACAATATGCAATTTGTTTCCTTCATCCCACTCATTGGGGCTTTCTCAGCTATTTGACACCATTTCTTGCTGTCGAGTTCAATTATTAGCGGAGACAGAACGAGATGCGTTTTTAAATATATTTCTACTGTAAAAGACAAGTAAATCAATCCATGCCTATATTATATCGACTGTTTGTTTGTTTGATTGATTTTATTTCTGCGTTCCAATAACAAATACAAGGTTATACATTTTGTTTACATAAGTGTTACAAACATAGCAAATTGTGTAATGTGTGCCAGCAGAGGAATGATCATAACAACCAGAAAATTAAAAAATAAAGTTTTCGTGCATGACTGAAACCTCAACCTTTCGTACAACAAAATGAGTTTCTTTGAATAAATATATAGATGTATATATGCCTTTCTTTCGAATTTTGCTGTGGTATTGCGAAGGCCTTTTCAACATTGGAACAATGAGTCAGACTGTGATTCAAGGAAAACAGTGCCGCGTGCAAAATTGACGAGCATCCAATTATATCGTTTATTCCATAAATGGAATTCTCTCATCAAAGAATTAACGAGAGTAGAATCTATATAATAGAGGGATTTTATTTTCATTGGCATTAATTTCCGATAAAACTCTTCACCTCTAGTATCACTCTGGCAAGGAGAAGTTAAAGCAAGGATTGTTGGATATCATCGAGGAAGAAAGGGTTCTATTTCGAGTTTGAGAAAAAACACGGTAGGAGGGAAAGATAGGAAGATGATGCCGAGATTGGTAGTACTCCTCCTGGGATGCTGTCTGGCGGCTGTCGGCTCTATGGCAGCAGAACAGATTGAAACCCAGGATCAGATTTGGGTATGTATTATGCTGTTAATTGTTTAATAACATAATTTACAACAAAATGTTTTTGTTGTTGTTGTAAGGGGTGTACTATCTTTTGTCCGATACTGCATAATATATAGAAGTGTCGTAGTCGAGTGGTTAATCACTCGACATGAAATTCAAAGGTCGTGGTTCGATCCCGATACGGCAGTAATGTCCTTTGGCACGACATTCATCGTCATTGGCCACACTCGACCCAGGTGAGGTAAATGGGTACCTGGCAGGAATTTATTCCTTGAAAAAGCTAGGGTGCTGTAAAGGCAGCTAGGCTAAAGCAGGAGTAGTAATAAATGCGCCTCAGAATAGAATTTCTAGATAGATGACGCTATAGAAATGCCTATTATTATTATTGTTATACTGTTGTCCATAAAGTTGGAATAATAACAGCTAAAATATAACCTTTTACAAAAGTATACTAAAAAGCTTTTACAAAAGTACACTAAAAAGACATGCCTTACTGCAATACAGACAATGAGGAGTACACATTGAATGTGTATCTGTGCAAAATATTTTTTTCATAACAAGAGTATAGCATACTGAGGATATTGTTCAAATATTGTTTTTGTCAGTTTTTGACATTTTATGCCTTTGAATTCCTGTTGTTTTTTTGCCAGTTTATATAATCATACCTTTCTCTCGCTTAAGTCATACGGGTGTGTGCCTCTCTAATGGCTCACTTTTTTTTTAACAAAATACCCTTAACATGGGTCCATTTTCAACAAAAAAAGCCCTAAACATAGGTCCGTTTAATGTAAATGTTGGCTTTCTGTTGGCCGCTTTTTTCATGCTGGTTACAAAACGGACAACAGCCGACACATTGTTATTATTATTATTGAATTATTAAAAATGAACTGTCAATACATTTCTTTTTAAGGGGAGCTGAATTGGAATAATCGAATTTAATCTTAACTTCACACATTTTGGGGTCTAAAATTACCTTCTTAAGAATAAAAGCAATATATAAAAATGCTCTTTGAAGGCATTTGTGGTCTTAAACAAGAACTCAACTGTCCCTTGAATTCACCATTTCATGACTTGTGTGAGCCTTGTAGGTGCGAATGGTCTTCTTTGTAACTGTTCACGCTAAATTGTTATCTATTATCGGTGAGAACGTTCAAATTAAAGGGTCATGTACAGGATAAAAATACAATTTGAATGAAAATCATTCTCTGGCTGTTTCTATGAGAACACAAAATGGAACAAGAATCCGTGCCATAAAAATATACTAAAATTGTCACAGGCACTTCAAGAGTCGGATACATTATTGGAGTCCATTTCTAACCTTTGCGGCAGACATTATATATGAATGAACGATCTCTCCAGAAATGATGTACTCTGTTTTCTACAAGAATCTGCAGAGTGTAGGTTTTTTAAGAATTTCTTGAAGGTGTGGAGTGATTCTGAATCCTTCCAGGTTTTGGGGTCTGTTGATGGTACCAATGCCCACCCCCCCCCCCCCCCCTAATACCACTGTCTCACGTACCAACGAGACCGACGCCAGATCAAGTTCCAGCTACTCGATCGATATTATCAGAAATCATTTATCTCTTACAAACTGCATCAAATACGTTAAATGCTCATGCACAAACCCACCCTCATTCACACACACGAGCGCACATTTTAATGTACCACTTAGTTCCCTATAGTTCTTTGCGGACCATTGGTGTGCAACGTACATTCGTCTTTCATTGGGTTCTTAGCTAGAGTTTTCGCCTCCTCCCGGCCTCCTCCCACTAAGCTCGTCCTCAATCTTATTTTTCCGAGTCTTTCATCACTATCCCTTCCTCCTCGACCTCTCATTTCTTCTCTACCTGGTAACCCTTAATGATGATGATTATTATTATTATTATTAAAACAAATATTTCAAAAAATTAATCGTTAATTCAAATAATAATGATAAGACAAATCTATATTTTTTTAAGTTCACATTCATTACGCAAGGTTTTGAAGGCGTTTCAAAATTTCCCTGTTTTCGCTTCTAACAGCAATCAAGGAATCGTTCCCTATATCGGTACCCATTTAACACATGGGTGGAGAGTGGCACATGTAAATTAATGTATTGCCAACGGGCAATATAGTGCAGCGACGCGACTCGAACCGCGAACCATGTGATCCATAGTCAGATGACGTATCCACTATACCACGATACTTCTCACGTCTAAAACAATCGCAGAAACAACCTTGACAACGATTTATCATAACTTGTCTAATTAAATTCAATGTTGTTTTTTCTATCTATGAACAGGAATTCATGAAGAAATATGGCTATATCATGGAGGACGATATGGTGAATGGAATGCCAAAAGATGAGGAAACCAAGACAAAGTCCATTATATACTTCCAGAAAATGGGAAATATGACGATGACAGGTAATCAGTTGTTTTGGATGTATTTTTAGTCGTGACTCTGTTCGAAAGATTGTCAAAAAGCTTTTATCATTATTATTGTAATTATTAAAGGGATAGTTGAGTTCTGTTGCAGAGGGCGCTACACAAAATATTTTTTTGTGAGATAATGAAAAACTGAGTGTCAAATTTGAAAGAACATAATATTTAAATGTCAAAATCATCTTTGTTTGATCAAAATCGGTTCAGAGACAGCTGAAATATCCATAAATATATCGATTTCGTACCACCACAAATATTAGAAATTTTGAAAAATTTGAAAAAACCGTTGAAAAACCGAAATAACGGCTTTTACGTCATATTTCAGCCAATACCGATGTTAGCTTTTTTGTTGGCATTTTCGTGTTGCTTATATTACGCACAACCAGCCGGCCCATGTATTGTTATTTTTAATTAAATAATTAATTAACAGTCACCGTGTTTTTTTTAAGTGGAGCTGTATTGGTATGATCGTATTGGCTAAGTTCACACATTATGGGGTCTAAAATTACCCGTTCATAGCAATGTTAGGTTCTAAAAGGGCACTAGAAATGTCATAGATAAGAATAAGAGCAATAACCATGCACTTTGAAGGCATTTGCGTTCTGAAAACAGAACTCAACTATCCCTTTAATATTATTATCATTTGTTTGATGATTTTTCAGGAACCCTTGATGAAGAGTCCATGGAGCTGATGAACACACCTCGCTGTGGCATGACAGACATGGAATCCGATGCCGATATGGTGAGAAGAAAACGTTATGCCTTGGGTCCAAGGTGGACCAAGACCGACCTGACATGGAATGTCCTGCAAGACAGCGATGATCTATCCCGTGCTGATGTAGAGCGTATCATGGAACGAGCTTTCAAGGTAAGATATCTAGCGATGTCATTGGCATTTGTGTGAGGATGCGTGTGCGTGTGTGTGTGTGTGTGTGTGTGTTTATAATGTATTTTACATATTTTATACATTTATACTTTTATCTCGAAAGACTTGCTTAGTGCGCCCCTTATCATTTTTATTAGTGATGAAGGGTTGGTGCCAGACATGGAGAGGGCACCGACAATGGGATGGGTATGGGAGAAGGAGGGGGGTTCACGGAGAGGGGGCACCGACATTGGAAGGGGTATGGGAGAAGGAGGGGGTTCACGGAGAGGGGGCACCGACATTGGAAGGGGTATGGGAGGAGGAGGGGGTTCACGGAGAGGGGGCACCGACATTGGAAGGGGTATGGAAGAAGGAGGGGGGTTCACGGAGGGGGCACCGACATTGGAAGGGGTATGGAAGAAGGAGGGGGTTCACGGAGGGGGCACCGACATTGGGAGGGGTATGGGAGGAGGAGGGGGTTCACGGAGAGGGGGCACCGACATTGGAAGGGGTATGGAAGAAGGAGGGGGGTTCACGGAGGGGGCACCGACATTGGAAGGGGTATGGAAGAAGGAGGGGGTTCACGGAGGGGGCACCATCATTGGAAGGGGTATGGGAGAAGGAGGGGGTTCACGGAAAGGGGGCACCGACATTGGAAGGGGTATGGAAGAAGGAGGGGGTTCACGGAGGGGGCACCATCATTGGAAGGGGTATGGGAGAAGGAGGGGGTTCACGGAGAGGGGGCACCGACATTGGAAGGGGTATGGGAGAAGGAGGGGGGGTTCACGGAGAGGGGGCACCGACATTGGGAGGGGTATGGGAGGAGGAGGGGGGTTCACGGAGAGGGGACACCGACATTGGAAGGGGTATGGGAGAAGGAGGGGGTTCACGGAGAGGGGGCACCGACATTGGGAGGGGTATGGGAGAAGGAGGGGGTTCACGGAGGGGGCACCGACATTGGAAGGGGTATGGGGGGGGGGGTCTTCCAAGGCCATTAATGGTTGTTGTTGGTAGCGTAGTAGTAGTAGTACTAATATGAGTATAGTAGTAATAATACGAGTAGTATAAGTAGTAGTAGTAGTAGTAGTAGTAGTAGTAGTAGTAGTAGTAGCAGGAGTTGTGGTGGTGGCCGTGGTGGTGGTGGTGGTGGTATTAATGATAGTAGTTGTTGCTGTTGTCGTTGATGTGGTTGTTGCAGCAGTACATCATGTTTTGTCTCTCTGTAATAATTACAGGCTTGGAGTGACGTCTCCACTCTAACTTTCCGCAAAGTGACGACGAATGAGCCCGACATCAAGATCATCTTCGCTGCGAATGAACACGGGGATGGGTTCAATGCCAGATTCGATGGTAGTGGTGGTGTTCTAGCGCATGCGTATTTTCCCACCTCAAACTTGATTGGAGGCGACGCTCATTTCGATGAGGACGAGACGTACACGGATGGTACCTCTAGTGGTAATTTAAACATTTCAAGTTTATCATAATTAGAAATTAAAATATAACGAAACAGTGGAAAGTTTCGACAATTTCCGTAATATCAACATATCAAGTTCATGAACGTTCGTAAAACACTAGAAATCTTGTTAAACGTATTAACAATTTTAGTAGAGTTACATTTATTTTTCTTTTTTTTAAATGTTGTTTCTAATTTGTAAAACTTTTTTTCTGTCTTTCATTTCTAGTTCATGTTCGTTGTGTATTTACCTCATGGGAGACCGGGTTTAATTGAAACGATTACAATTTATTTTAATATGCAAATAGTTTGAAATGAGTTTCTACTATTCAAATAATGTAAACGAAAATATCACGTCCACATTTGAGACCTGAGTAAATGAAATTAAATGAGTTTAATAAAGATCTTTAGGTAATATAAATGAAGCCTCTTGTGCAACGGGTAGCGGAATTACTGGCGTATCCAGGATTCCAAGATACAGAAGAGACGGACACCCCCCCCCCCCCCCCATTATGGCACTGTTATAAAGAAGAAATAATGGCTTCTTGTATCATAGTGTTGAACATTATTACCCTAGTTATACTTATAGCTGAGCCACCAAAGTACCTAGCATATCAGGTACTCAATTACACCTGAGTGGAGAGTGGCAAACATACATTAATGTTTTGCCAAACGACGTAAGTGCTGGGCTGTAATCCATCCGGTTACATATCTAGCTAGACCACAACACTTCTACATGATTTAGGATACGCAACTATAAACAAATATGAAAAAAACAATTTTAAAAGATAAAAAATAAATTTAGATCAACAAACAAAGAAACTTGATATTCAACACCGATCCATTTCTTTAAAACCCCTTACAGGAATCAATCTTTTCCAAGTCGCTGCTCACGAGTTCGGTCATAGTCTTGGTCTCAGACACTCTGATGTCCAGGATGCCCTTATGTACCCATACTACAGAGGATACGTAGCAAACTTCCAGCTTCATCGAGATGATATTGCTGGTATTCAAGCTCAATACGGTAGGTTATATGACTGTTCGTGAAGGTTCTTCTTCATAAAAAAAAAACTTTTAGAACCACGTCATTAACCTAGGGCGTTTTGGGGCTTACTTGGGTTGAATTGCACCCGTAACACGAAGATAACTTAGCGCTTTGTTGTTGTTGAAATTGACCATAATGTACAGCCAATCGATCGTACGATAAATTGCTCAGCTTTGTGTTTGTGTGACCCAGGTCATGATAATAGTGCAAGAAATGGAAATTATAATTATGATACATTGCATTAATATTAATTTAAGATGGTGATTATAATACTAGAACTGCAGGGCACTCAGGAAGTACTGATAAGGCTACCCTGTGTAGATAAGATAATTTTAATATCATGTTATCATACAATTAGTGATCTAGCATCCTGAAAACTTGCTATCTTTTAGATAAAAAACTTTCTTTTCCCTCTTTCTCAAGTATATCATCATGAAATGAAACCATAATTTTTTTCTACAAACATCAATTTTTTAGGATGAAGAGTAGACGATTGTCTCTGTTTTATTTTTTAGGAGAAGGAAACGGGCAGCCAGAAGAGCCAGACACGCCCTCTACGCCGTTGGACAACTGCATGCCTCAGATTTCTTGGGCTACACGGACGAGAGATGGCAGTGCCTACTTTGCTAATGGTAAGAAATTAAACCTGTCTATAGTTGCCATGTTTGTTTTCTCCCTCCGAGTCCTTCGTGTAAGAAATGTGTTTTGTAGAATCTGTTTAGAAAGGCCACCTGTCTACAATGGCCTCTTTCTCTGTTTTTCTTGGGTGGCCTCAATAGACAGGTGTTACTGTAGCTTTGTAATCACCCTTTATCATGAAAGCGCATGCAGCTACAAGCTAAGCCACCGAGGAAGCAAAATTTATGCCATACAGTTTTATTATGCAATTAGGTTTATTATCGATGGAAGCATTTGTCAATTCACAAAATCTTAGGTCTGCTCTTATTTTAAAGACGATTCCTCTGAACTGGGGTATTTAGAAATCAGAGAGCATTCAAATCAATGATTTAAACCTGGCTCACCCCATTGAGAGAACGGAGAAAGGGACTTGAATATGTCTGTGTGGTGTATTGCCCCCAGGAGCCCTCGCCCCTATCACCACTCCAAAATGTCGTTCAAAACCGAGCCTTTTTAGCCCCCGCACTTTCCAAAAAACTCCGTGGCACCGTCTGATATTCTTAAGAATAATAAAACAACGAATTAACCTTGCTATAATCTCTTATTACCTACACCCTCTTCCTATGCACAGAAACGCACGTGTTCCGTCGAGCTAGTAATAACATGATTCCTGCCGGCTATCCGAAGATGATAGGTGACGAATTCCCCGGTCTTCCAACCGACCTAGACGCTGCTTTCTATTATTCTCCATACACTTATTTTTTCAAGGTGAGTGAATCGTTAAGATGAACATTACATTGATAAATTGTAAACATTCTCATTTAATTGACACACTGTCGGTGTGATTTTTTTAAATGAAATTTGATACAAAAATGAGTGTATGATAGCCTATGCACGGTAACAAGCAGCAACAATTATTAGGGGAGGACACGATAGCCGATCTCCGAAGTGAGGAGCGTATATACTCCGACATCACTCCTCTACTATGACAAGATAATGTTTTATACCACTTTATGATAGCATGGGTGCTAATAGAATGTGTAATAGACTAATTAATTTATATTATTTGCTCTAAATTTATACGCCATCTCTCTCTTTCTCTCTTTTTTTCTTCTCTACTATTCGAAAAACACCCACACACGCCTAGACACAGTACCCTTCGTTTTCCTTCGATTTTCTATAATGGATCAATTGTCTTGAGTGATATTGATTTTTTAATGCTATTTTTCTCATTATAGGGAAGTCAATATTGGCGGTTTCGAAACCGGGCAATGGCTGGCACTTATCCGAGACCGTTATCCGACTGGCAGGGTCTACCAAATGATCTCGATTCGGCTTACGTATGGACCCGCAATGGCGGAATCTATTTTACTAAAGGTTAGATAATTCATCATTTTATCAATTTGTTGTCAATTCTTCGATCTGTATATAGAATAAGGAAAAACACACAAAGTCGCTTTTAACCAGAAGAAATATAGCCTACACGTGAAAATATACGAGAAGAAATGAATAAAATAACCATTTGAAACTATTTCAGGACAACTCCCCCACCTGACAAATGATATTACACCACTGGGGACTATCCCTTCTCTCGGATAACTTCTCTTAGAAGAATTACTCAACTCCCTGGAAATCCACCCATAAGAAAATTATCTTGCTAAAAATTATACCTTGGTAACTTTCTCTTAGTTGGAATCGCAAACATGTTCCAACGATGTACGCTTATGCTGTGGTCACATTACCCAAAAGTAGCCTGCTCGGCGGGCGAGCGGCGAGTTTTTAACCAATTCTCGCTCGGTCGCCCCTGAAGTTTTAGCGCGGAGTTAAAATTTTGGCGGCGCCTGCTCAATTTTCACTCGCCGCCCAAAATACGCTCCGTGCCTGGGCGGTCGCCGCCCGGGCACCGACCTAATTGCTGGGCGATGCCTAAATTCCAGCAGCGACCGAGCAGGCTACTGATCGGTCGGTCGCTGCTCAGATTTGTGACCATAGCTTTATGCAGACTCTAACCCCTTTCTTTGGATATATGGGACATGTTTCACAGGTTTGAACAAAGGGAGAGGCTCTTTTTTCTTTATCTAGCTCACAAAAAGCATCTTTTCAAAATGGATTTCCATATCATTTTTGTTATATAACAGGAAATCAGTACTATCGCTACAACCGTGGAGTAAGCTCATACTACCCCCAGCCTTTGAGCCGATGGGGTGGGCTTCCAAGTGATGGTGTGGATGCCGCCTTCCGGTATAACAACGGTTACACTTATTTCTTCAAGGGGTCAGAATATTACCGGTTCAACGACCGCAATATCAATGTGGCAAGCGGATATCCGCGGAATACGGCTATCCAATGGTTAGGCTGTGATCCGAATGAGCTTTTCCTCGGACCAACCGCGGATACCGGAGGCGATGCGACCGCGGATACCGGAGGCGATGCGACGGTGATGGTTCCTTCCATGGTTGCTGTCTTCTTCTCTGCTCTTTCCGCTCTTTATTATGCTTTTTAAAATCCTTTTTAGAATTAGAGTGCATAAAGTTTCAGCACCAATCAAAGTGAAAACATTCGAATCATATTTGTATATCGTACATTAGCTTCTCTTCCATTCTCATTCCATCCTTTTTGTGTTCATCACGAAATGAGACCTCCCAAACCTCATATTATCAAATATTCAGCTAATTAGACGTTTGATTCCCCCTCCCCCTCTCTTTCTCTCTCTCTCTCTCTCTCTCTTTCTCTCTCTTTTTCTCTCTTTCTCACTCTTTCTCTTTCTGTCTTTCTTCCCATACCACCAAATAACAAGTCATGTCTCATTTTAACCATTGAATCAAATCTCAATTGACTTCTCTAGCTTGACACTAGACACTACAAGAAAAAAAAAATCCTTTCTTTAAAAATTAATAATGATTATAAATTGTAATTGTCGCATCAATGCTCTCACGAGGGATGGTAGGAACATAGTTAGAAATATTTGATGGGTAAGCTATATACCCCTGTATCAAGTGCTCGAGATCAGTAAGCAATATATTCTTTCAAGGCTGCCATGAAGCGTAAATATTATTATCAGCATACATGTCATAATTAATAAGCGCTCCAAACACATGCACATAACATAGATCAAACGCTTCACAAAAGACACACACTAACACAATATACACATTACACAATACAGACACTTAACTCATTTCATGTTATTTCTGAAAAACTGATTTACTTCACTGTGTGGCTGTTACAATTAATCTGTTTCTGATTATACTATATGCAATAGGTCACCCATATAGGTTCCTTTCCTGAGGCCGCCATCGCGTTTAAGATTAGCTTAAGATGGCGGTCTCCTGCGTTTTTCAATTTTGAAGTCATTTGTCAATTGTGTTTTTTGTTAAGGCATATCTATTTAATTATATTATGATATGATTATGTATGTATTTTAACTTATGTTTAACAAAAAAATATTTTGGTGGTGGTTATTTTACCTGACTGCTAAGAAAGCATAAATGCTTGTAAGTAAGCAGCAAGACGGCCGACGGCTTTAGGTCCTCTCCGAGGGAAATGAAATTTAGACTACCTAGTTTTTATATTACTTTCTATTACGTTGAAAATGCTGAAATAAAATCAAACGAACGAGCAAACAATAATCGAAATGGTGTTTTATGTGTTAGGGATGTTGTAGATGGATATCTTAGTTCGGTTCTTCTCTTAGTTTTAACTTTTCCATTCGAATGATGATACCACCCAAAAACAAGTCATGTCTCATTTTAACCATTGAATCAAATCTCAATTGACTCCTCTAACTTGTCACTCTACACTTCGAGAAAAAAAAATTCTCCTTTCTTCAATTATGAAAATATAGGTCTATATACAATTATAACTTTAATACCCAAATACACGATATGAGCAAAATTGTGCAGAGTTTGCCACGATCCGTTGCATCACTGCCGCTCCTATGAAGACAAAAGTTTGTTGGGGTTCATAAAAAACGAGACCAAGATAATAATTGTGTAATATCATATTCCCAGAACTTATCCGGGTTGTTTTATTACCGAAGCCTTCGTTACGTAAATATTTACAAACTTTTGATTTATTAAACATTATATCTATTTCATGAAATAAATTTATAATATATATTTAGTATTTGAAATAAAATTTTGTATGACTGTGATGAGCATTATTTAATGTCCTACATTGTAGATATAATAGTGAAGTAAAATGTAAATAAATGACCGGTTTGAAGAAGCAAAGAAATATGGGAAAGACTTCCGATGAACGAGATGAATATGTAGGGAGAAATGGAGAGAGGGGAGAGAGAATAACAATATTATTCTGTTGATAAAAAGCTACTTACAACAAACATAAAAACAACAGATATTGCAGGCATAAGAAAAATATATTTTCCTAAAGACATTTCTTGACATTTTAAACAAGATTAAATTGATAAATCATGCACAAAATTCTACATCTGAACTACTTGCAATGCATTTCCAGAAGCCTCGGGCAAATATTAAGGTTCAGTGCGTCAAGTTTGAGCTACTTCATATTATTTTTATTTTCAGACAGCATTAAAAAGGTTGAGTTCTGTCTTTTTTTAAGGTTTATTTATTTATTTATCTATTTATTTATTTCTGCATGTTTACAATTTCACTATTCATTAGAGTTAACATCACATGTAAAAGAATATGATATAACAAATCTCTTTCAATTTTATAATCCATTTGAATTGACTTCACATGAAAAAAGAATATAACAATGTTTTATCAAAGAGGTTTAATCCCTCCAGGCCAAACTAATGCAGACAGGCTTGAAAAATTAGTCGCTTCGTGTGGACGATCAATGCGTTGATTATTAGCTGGCTGTATGCTGCTCTCTCGAGCTAGCAAACTGCCATATCAATGATATCCTGATTTTCAAATTCTTGTTTATCTTTTCTAACTGTATCTCTCTTACTGTCCTCGTCATGTTTATTGTTAAACGCATTGAAAAACCACACAGCTTCAAACTGTTTTATTGAAGATATTAGACGTACTTCAGTTTAAGAGGTACTTACCATTACGAGCCACGCTTTTCAATTTTCACTTTCACATGTTACATAGAAATAGTCTTATTACTTTAAAGGAAAATGCCAGTTTCGGAAACGCCCCCCTCTCAAAAAATGAAATGGAAGCTGTTATTACCAATCATGTGAAAGAATATTTTTTGACTAATACGTAATGATACAAATTTTGCCGAGAAACCGCCTACTAATTGATATATTTGGTAAAATATTATATCTATTTGGACATGATAGATATTGCGCACGTGTCGCACACGTGTCGCGTAGTCTCATATACATCTTTCTGTGTACAGTGCTTGTAACTTTACCAAGACTGGGCCAAATTTCTTATCATTTTGATGATTCCAGAACCTTGCACTACACACCAATACTTATATGCTAGATGATCAACCTTTTCTGATCGATTCCACAACGTGTCTTTCACAATGCAGTCGCATGACCATAACTGATCTTTATCTTTAAATAATATTCAAACTGTCAAATTTGTTTGATTGTTCCAAACTGCTCCAAATTGCTTTAACCCCCTACTAATATGCCCTAATATTTCACCATCTTGAGGCTTTACCCAAGGATATCCTGACTTTCAAATTCTTGTTTATCTTTTTCAAAGTTTCCTCGTCATGTATATTGCTAAACACTTGAAAAACCACAAAGCTTCAAACTTTATTGCTAATTTTAAATAATTACTCAACCAACTTATATTAAGACGTACTTCAGTTTTAAGAGGCCCTTACCATTACGAGCCACACATTTCAATTTTCACTTTCAAGTGGATGTGTAGAAAGATTATAGCTGGAGGATTTCTTGTCCTTTTTGTCTACCCAATAAATGAGATATAAAGTTATGACAGAAATACGACAGGGTCGGAGGCATCTTAACTACTTCAAGCGCGGAACCAGGGGGCGAGTGGGCCTTGCCCCCCCCCCCCGCAACGACAAAAAAAGAGAGAGAGAGAGAGAGAGAAAGAGAGAGGAAGGAAAAGAAGGGAAAGGGAAAGGGAAGAGGAGAGAAAGGGAAAGAAAGAAGAGGAAGAAGAAAATAAAAAGGGGGAGGAAGAAGGAGATTGGGGGGGGGGGGGCGAAAGGGCCTTGCCCCCCTAAGAAATCCTCGATCCGCGCCTGAACTACTTATAGTCAGGATGTTGTCCTTGATCTTGGCAAAGAAGGCTCCGTGAAACACGTAGCGGACCTTTAGCTTGCAAACGCTGATTTAGTCAAGGAGTTAGACTTATAACGCTTTCGAGAAACGGGCATATTTTGATTTCCTCGTTCAGTCGAGAGTACTACATGATTGTATACCCCACCTCCAACACACAGACGCACACACGCACCCATTTTTTTTTTTTTTTTTTTTTTTTTTTTTTTTACAATTTTGTTTTATTTCTCCAGATGTGTAACACAAACCATGACATACAATTGAATAAAATAAACGTGTTCAATATTGATGCTTTTACATAAACATAATTAAACACAAACTTATTTGCAGTATAATATAACTTAACAACAAAGTAAACGTATAAGTACCTAAACATAATATGTCAATTGTAAATGTTATTTACTTATATATTACAAAAAAAAACAAATCTGGAGATAATTTTACTGAAACAATCCTGCCCCCTCCCTGCCCCCTACATCACACAGACATACTCACCCTCTATCACACAAACATACTCACCCACTCACACACATACTCACCCACCCACCCACCCACCCCCCCCCCAACACACACACACACAGTACTCACTCAGTGGATGTCTGCCAACATTCTCAACTTAAGAAAAATATACTAAATAAGTTATCCAGGCCGCAAAATCGAGTTACGCTTTTAACAAGCTCACGGTGGAGAAGAAAGCAAATCTTAATTAATCTTAAGCTGCTCCCACTTTAAAAAATGTGATCCTAGCTTTCCCATTTTAATTGCTATTTTCTTTTCCTCATCCCTATACTTAAAAATGCTTTTTTTCATCTTTTCTAAAGTTAGTACTCGCCCCCCGATCTTGACATAAATGCACACGCACGCACGCACACACACACACACACGCACGCACGCGCACACACACAAACACACATAGAGAAAACTGACTAATTAACAATGTCATCTCATTTTCACATCGGTTGATAGCGGCAAGTTTGGCCCGTTTCTAATTCTCCACTGCCACCCTACCTCTTCCACCACCCTACCCCTACAATAGTTCTACTCCTAATCTCCAATACGATATACACATAATATAATGCCACCCCACCTCAACCATGTTGGACTAGAATTCGGCATAGAGTTCTATTATTCTCTTGAATACAGTCCTATAGCTAAATGTATCTCTAGTACTACTGTCATCGGTGATTCTACCTTTTCTAACTCTGCATCCGTCCGCATTCTACTACACCTCCCTGGTTTTACTGCATGTAATATATTCCACTTCTATCATTACTATCATTGCCCCCCCCCTCTCTCTCTCTCTCTCTCTCTCTCTTAAAACTCTCTCTCTCAAAACTCTCTCTTTTCATCCTTCCCTCTTACCCTCTCTGCCTCCGTTTCTGCATCCAAAATCACACATCTCTCTCTCTCTATCTATCTCCCCCTCCCCCTCTATGTCTTTTCTCCCTCTTTCCTATCAAGCCACACTCTTTCTCACCATCCCCTAATACAAATCTGTATCTTTCTACTTTGTCTCTTTCCTGTATTTCATCTCTCAAGGATTCTTAATATTAGATAAGAATCATTTTAATGGTAATTTAATAATAATGATAAAGATGAATTATAAAGCACAGGAAGAACTGATGAGTCTCTTCGCGTTTTACACCGGGTAAATGGCAAATAAAACAAGATACACTTTCCTGCTTGCAGATTCTCAACTTTAAAAAAAGTCCTATATCACAAAGGTGATCTACTATATAATGCTGTTAATAACAATAACAATATCAATGAATTTATCAACTTAATCACAAAAAGAAAGAAATATAGCATAATGCAAATTAGTTGTAGAATGTTCCAAAAGAACTGTAATGCACTTGTTATGTAATATGACATAATCATTAGATGAAATCAACGAGAGAGAGAGAGAGAGAGAGAGAGAGAGAGAGAGAGAGAGGTAGAGAGAAAGAAAGCTGCAATATCTCTTTGATCGAACCCCTATCGAACGTGTTCCGTTGATAGCGTCGCAAATAGCAGATTGAATAGCGCCATCTAAAAGTCTTTGCAAAACTTCATACTCCTCTCTTTCGTTAAATGACATTCTCAAAGCTTTCTGAATCATAAAATGCCTCCAGAATTTTTTTTATTTTTTAATTTTTTTAATTTCAACAGCTGATGGTTATGAAGGGCGGAAGAAATTCTTCGGAATAATTTTTTTTCCTACCAGATAGGATGAGGACGCCGCCAAATTCTAAAAATAATGATGATGATAATACTACTACTATATTAATAATACTAATGATGATGATGACAATAATAATAATGATGATAATGACTATGATCATGATAATAATAACAATAATAATAATAATAATAATAATTATAATAATAATAATAATTATAATAATAATAATAATTATAATAATAATAATTATTATAATAATAACTAGATTTGTAATACTTGTTTGGAACAAGTAAAGGTGGGCTGATCAAAAAAAAAATTGAGACAAAATGAAGGGTACATTTGAGATAGCTTTTTGTCTCAGCTACAACATACTCGAAGTTCAGCGTAAATGAGGCTAAAACGACGTAGATATTGCTCGCGAAAGACGGGAATGTAGAATCAAGTTTTCTGAAAAAGTCATGTCCCATAGAGAATACACGCAAAATGTGCAAAATTGACATGCCTCCTTTAATCGCAAAAAATACGCCATGATGCCCTTGTCATAATAAAAAATCGTGACGACTAGATTTGTAGAGAATTGTCTCAGCTAGAACATATCAAAATTTTGAAGAAAATTGATCAATTTTTTACAAAGATACAATCAATTTTTCAAAAATATGCTGACGTCATAATATGCAAATTGAAATTTTGAGTTCGGAGGCCATTATGATGACGTCATGAGTTAATTGAGGGTCAAATGAGACATGAAATTATATCTCCGATTCATACTCAATCAAAATATGAAAAAAATTGGGGTCACCTTGCATCCTAAAGAGCTACAATAGATTTTGCATAGGCATGTTTTTGCCCATATATGCTATGTATTACAAGAGCTCGCGCGCACGGAAATTTATGTTTAACGGTCGATCATTCCGTCATTAATAGTCATAAAGAGATAAACATGTTATCAATTTGTTTGTAAAAATATGTGGAATATTATGAAAGAAAAAAAATGGCGATTCTATGTCTGACGCGCGAAAACGCGCACGCATGCGCGTATGCGCGTTGCGCGATTTTTTATAAAATGCTTAGAATGGCCTAAAACGTATGCAAAATGATTTTGAGACGATTTTGAGCATTTCAACATTTTACAATTTGACCTGCAATTGACCGGACGGATATTGACCTTGATCATGATAAATATGATAGAGAAATACCTTTTGGTTATGAAGATATGATCATGAGTTGATTTTCGTAAAATTTTACAAAATGGCGCCTAAATGACGTCATCAGTCAAGGTCAAGGTTGAAAAATTTCTGTGCTTTGTACATATGCCTATACATATGTGTGCCAAATTTCAAGGCATTTGATTGAGTAATTTCTAAGTTATCTTGCCAACAAAAAAGTGGTTAGAAATAAGAAAAATATTTAATAATAATAATAAATAAAGGCAATTCTAACGAAATTATAAGGTGGTCTGTACGTTATACAGCCCACCTGATAATAATTATAATAATAATAATAATAATAATAATAATGATAATAATAATAAAAATAATAATAATGATAATAATAATAATAATTATTATAATAGGGTAGGTGTAGGGAATTGGAGACCCTTAAGCACATTTGCATAATTTACATAAACATGAAAAATGTTACATATACAGAAAGTTTTGTATTCTCTTCAGTAACTTCTTCTCTTTATTTGGTAACAAAATTGTGGTCATGATGTAACTGATTAATAAGATAACAATGATTAATGACGTCATCACCAAAGGTTTCTCATTACCTACATGTGTAGGTAATAAGGGACAGTTACAAATCAAGACATTTTAAATACAATTTGAATAAAAATGGGATTGTAATAGTTAGTTCAAACGTTTTTTGAAAGAGGTACATGCAGCCAATGAACTTACTGTCATTTTGAAACGATTTTAAAAAAATATGGCCCAAAATATTTCTGTAGTATTTTGTTTACAGTAATAAAGGCGCTTTAAATAATGTTTAAATACTTTCAG